>NC_090023.1:174722005-175050505 GCF_037176765.1 Anolis sagrei
GTTTTAATTCTATTGACAGCTTCATGTAGAGGTTGGCCATACAGCCATGCTGGAAAACCTATATTCCTAGTGATTCTGTTACTCATAGTTTTCCCATTTTCATGTGGAATGTGGAAAGCTAACCGTACATTCCTCCTTCTTGAAAGACATTCTATTTTCTTCCTTTCTGCCTGTCTCTCCCCTGTGTGGCTCCTCAACCAAAAAGCCAAAATAATGGTTTCTTCAGATACAGTGTGACACCCCCAAAGCAGTTGCTCTACTCCAAACTCAAGAATGGAAAACAGAATGTTGGAGGACAGGAAAAGACATTTCAAGATGGGCTCAAAGCCAACCTTAAAAACTGTGGCATAGACACCAAGAACTGGAAAGCCCTGACCCTTGAGCACTCTAGCTTGAGGTCAGCTGTGACCAGCAATGCTGTAGAATTTAAAGAGGCATGAATGGAGGGCGAAAGAGAGAAAGGTGCCAAGAAGAAGGCGCGTCAAGCCAACCCCAACCGGAACCACTTTCCACCTGGAAACCAATGCCCACACTGCGGGAGAACATGCAAGTCAAGAATACTCTTGCGTCTTGAACCTGGGACAACCGCGATTCCTGAGAACTTTAGGCTGTGTTTGGAAGCAGTGATGAGTTGGCTGCAAGCAAGCAGACTAAAAGTGAATCCTGCAAAAACTGAGATACTCTGGCCCGGCCAGCCGCCAGAATTAATCCAGTTTCTGCCTGATTTCAACGGGGAAGTTCTGATTCCGTCTTCCACTGTTAAAAGCCTTGGGGTTGTGTTGGACTCATCTCTGACGATGGAGGCCCAGATCACTGCCATAAGTAAGCAGGCCTTTTTTCATCTTCGCCAGGTAAGGAAATTGGCATCCTACCTTTCGGTAGAAGCATTGGCAATAGTAATCCACGCAACAGTTACCACTAGGTTGGACTATTGCAATGCCTTATATGCCGGCCTTCCAAAGTCAACAACTCAGAAGATTTGGATAGTTCAAAATGCAGCGGCCAGGCTGCTAGCGGGATCATCTATAAGATCCCATATTACACCGATTCTACAGCAACTGCATTGGCTACCAATAGAACATTGGATCTCTTACAAGATACTGATCCTGACGTTTAGAGCTCAAAATGGCCAAGGATGTTTATATCTTAGGGACCGCCTCATTCCTTTTTCTTGATCCACCCAAAAAAATCTCCTATACATACCAGGCCCTAGGGAGGTACACTTGGAAGCTACATGGCGTAGAGTTTTTTCGATCTATGCTCCAATTCTGTGGAACTCATTGCCTCCATATATTAGAGCAATGTCGGAGTTGCAACCTTTTGTAAAGGCACTCAAGACTTGGCTGTTTGGTTGTGAATTTAAGTAAAGTGATCAGATCTAATCTGCCAAATAGTCACTGTTGTATGTTTTTATGTTGAATGTTTTTATATTGTGTAAATGCTATTTTAAATTGTAAGTTGCTCGGAGCACCTTGGTGGAGAGCGACTAATTAAGAAATAAAGAGAAGTGAAGTGAAGTGAAGTGAAGTGAAGTGAAGTGAAGTGAAGTGAAGTGAAGTGAAGTGAAGTGAGGTGAAGAATAGGATTCCACAGTCACCTACCGACCCACCGCCAGGACACCGAACTTGGAGGACAATCTTACTCGGACAACGAGGGATTGCCTAAGTAAGAAGAAATTACCTCCATATCCACGAAACCGGAACCCACAGCTTCCTCTATCCATATCCAGCAAAATATATCCTTTTGGTCTCCCAATGTGACTCTATGGCAGTCTTGGGCTAGAAATCCTTAATTTTGATTGAGTTCATTTTTATGTACAGTTTTGCATAGGCACACAAAGGTTGGGGATGTATCCCTCATAGATATAGGGTTTTTACTGTAACAGAAAACATGAAAATTACCACCCAAAATATTTCTTCCATTCTGAAAACAATGATAACTTGTATTGTCGAAGGCTTTCATGGCCAGAATCACTGGGTTGTTGTAGGTTTTTTCAGGCTATATGGCCATGTTCTAGAGGCATTTCTCCTGACGTTTCGCCTCCATCTATGGCAAGCATCCTCAGAGGTAGTGAGGACACCTCACTACCTCTGAGGATGCTTGCCATAGATGCAGGCGAAACGTCAGGAGAAATGCCTCTAGAACATGGCCATATAGCACAAAAAAACCTACAACAACCCAATGATAACTTGTTTACCTAAAGAAATTTCCTTGACAGACATAGGGGATGTGACCACCCCTTGATTTATAGATTCCACTCAGGTCATTGACCCAAAGGAAAATGCAGCTTCCATGTCAACCATAGGTCACCTTCATCCCAATAAATAATACATGGAGAGTGGCTATTAAGTACAGTGCAGCCTTTTTTTCCTCACATTACAGGGACAAGTCAAGATGGCCTTGTTCTCTGAAGGTATTTAGCTCGAGCTGCTTTCATCTGCTTAAAAATAACAAATGATAGAGTTTTTAGCTTTGGGCTCTTTTCAAGTACTGTGTTTCATTTTGTTTTAATGGATGCTATTAATGTATTTGTGTTATTGTTATGGATTTTATTCCTGTTTTATGGTTTTTAATCTTCTGCATCTCCTTGGGCATACTTGAAGCAAACTGGTTTAATAAATCTTAAAATGAGAATTAAAAAAATGATAATACAGTCAAAATCCAGTTCCTAATACCAATCGGAGTAGACTTACTGAACTAACAGAATTTAGCAGTAACTTACCTAGACCTCACTATCTTTGAGGATGCTTGCCATAGATGCATGCATAACAAATTGAAACTGAATCCAGACAAGACAGAGGTACTCCTAGTCAGTCGAAACGCCGAACAGGGCATACGGTTACAGCCTGTGTTGGATGGGGTTACACTCTCCCTGAAGGTTCACAGCTTGGGTGTGAACTTGGATTCATTGTTGAGCTTGGAACCCCAGGTCTCGGTGGTGAACAGGGGAGCATTTGCACAGCTAAAGCTTGTGCGCCAGCTGTGCCCATACCTTGGGAAGCCTGATTTGGCCATGGTAGTCCACGCTCTGGTTAAGATCCCATATAATCAACTGCAACAAGCTCTATGTGGGGTTGCCTTTGAAGACTGCTCGGAAGCTTCAAGTGGTCCAGCGGGCAGCAGGCAGGTTACTAACGGGAGCACACAACTCCTCTGTTGCGCAAACTCCACTGGCTGCCAGTTTGCTACCGGGTACAATTCAAAGTGCTGGCTTTAGCCTATAAAGCCCTAAACGGTTCCGGCCTAGATTACAGATCTCTCCTTATGTACCATCTAGGAACTTAATTTTTAAAAAATATTTTTAATTAAATTTTTGATAACAACATATGTGATGGGATCAAGACGGGGTAGGGGAAAAGGAGGAGGAGGGGGAAAAAGTCCATAGTTAGAAGTGTGGGGTTGATATGTGGCGGACACTTGTGGTCTTCCTTTTCTCTTCCTTTTTCTTTGTCCTTTTCTTTGTTTTCTGTCTCTGTTTTTGTTGTTTTTTTACTTTATCAAGATCTTTCCATTATATAGTTCGTAACTGTGGTCCAGTCAGTCTCCCCTTTTATTTCCCCCATTTGTTTCTAAGTTTGTGTGTAAGACTGTCCATTAGGGCTGGGCAACCACGGAAAAAATTGTTTCTAAACTCGATTCGTTTTTTGGGGTTTTTTGCGTTTCGATATTTAAAAGAATTCCGAAATTTTTCTTTAAAAAAGTTCGATATTTACGAAATTTTGTAAAATTATGAAACAATACGAAACGAATACGAAACGAATACGAATTGATTCGTTAATGGCGGACGCGACCGCGCAATACGCTAAAAAACCCTCCAAATGGGACAGGGGGAACTTCTGAAGCTTCCCTCTCCCTCTGTTGTTGACTGATGGTGTGATATTTATTATTTTTTTTCACTGATTAAACAAACAACAGCTATAAAACTTGCCCCAGACATGCGGAAATAATAACGAAACGATTTCGAAACGATTTCGAAACGAATACGAAATGAATACGAAGCAATTACGAAACGAATTGAAAAATTTGTTTCTTTTTTTAGATGCTCCTGAATGGTTCGTTATTGCTTCGTAACCAAAAAAAATAACGAATTTTTAACTAATTACGAAATTACGAAACGAAACCGCCCAGCCCTACTGTCCATATTCATAATGTCTGACACTTTCAGTATCCAATCTTCAATACTTGGGATGTCTTTCTCTTTCCATTTTTTTGCATAGATGATTCTTGCAACTGTGGTCAAATAACTGAATAGTTTTTCCTTTTTTTATCTATCTTAAAGTCCACCATTCCTAGGAAGAAGTATTTTGGTTTTAGTTCTATGGGTTTACCAATAATCTTTTCTATTGCCAGATGAATTTTTTTTCCAAAATTTGATTGCCTTGTTACATGACCACCGGAAATGAAAAAAGGAGCCCACCTGCGACTGGCACTTCCAACATTTATCTGACATGTTCTTATAACATTTGGATAGTTTGCTTGGAGTTATGTACCATCGGTACATCATCTTGTACCAGTTCTCACGTAGGTCCTGGGAGTCTGTGAACTTCAGTTTGTTGTTCCATATGTTCTCCCATTCTGTTAAACGTATGTTATGGCCGATGTTTTGTGCCCACTTCACCATGCACTCTTTTACTTGTTCTTTTTCCATTGTCCAAGCGAGCAAGATTTTGTAGATTCTTGCAATGGTTTTATTTTTGGAAACCAGAATCTTGTCCCAGGCTTTCCCTTCTTCTTCAAAACCCATTTTCTTATCTCTATGGAATGCTTCCTTTAACTGTCTATACTGAAACCATGATAGGTTGTAGTAGGTTCCTTTTATTTCCTGTAATGTCTTTAAAGTATATCAATTAACTTGTTTGTTTTAAAGATTTCCTTGTATCTTGGCCAAATTTCCCATTCCAGCTCATGTCTCTGAGACGCTTCGAAGGGAGAGATCCAGAGGGGTGTTTTTTTGGTAAAATTTACCTTTGTGCCTTTCCCAAATCTTTAAGAGAGATGATCGGATGAAGTGGTTTCCGAAGTTCTTCTCGATGGTTCGCTTTCCGTACCATGTGTAGGCATGCCATCCACTGCGTAGATCATGGCCTTCTAATGTCAGTTCTTTTACTGTACTAAGATTACACCAGTCTCTCATCCATAGGAGGCTGCAAGATCATCTGGGGAGACCCTGCTCTCGATCCCACCTTTCTCAGTGGAACTCCCTCCCTAGGGATATTAGATCAGCCCCCTTCCACCTGACTCCTGGCCAACTGCAACATTCACACTTGCCTCAAGCAGACAAGAGTTCTTTCTCCCACCCTGGACCTTCCACAGATATATAATAGGGCTGGGCGGTTTCGTTCGTTAATTTTGTATATCGTTTTTTTCCGTTAATTTCCCATATACGAAACAATATCAAACTTTTTTCCAAACCCGGAAGTGTATTTTCAAAATCGAAACAGCATGCGCCAAATATTTTTGTATTTCCGTCCATTTCGGAAATCCGTAAGATGCTTGCTGGGAGCTCTCCTCTCTCTCCTCTCCTTAGCCAGTCAGAGCCTGAAAGAGGAGGAGGAGGAGGAAGAGGAGAGGGCGGGGAAGGCGCCGGCTGAGCAAGCGAGCGAGAGGGCGAGCGACCCTCAGCGGGAAGGCGGCCCCATCCCTCCTTCCTCACCTTTGCGGTGGGAGTGCTTTGGAGGAGCCGGGCCCGACTCGGCGGCAGCACTTGAGGGCCCGCCAGAGTGAGTGCCTGCCTTCCCTCCTTTCCCTTCCTCTTTTCTTTCTTCTCCTTTCCCTCCTCTTGGTGGAGAAAGAGAGAGAGCCCGCAGGACTCAGGAGGGTGGGACGGAGCTGGGAGGAGCGGGGAGGCTCAGTCTGTTTGCCCTGTGGCTCTTTTTGGCAAGCATTTTCTGCCAAATATTTTTTTATTATTAAAAAAAATTAATAATTAAATTAAAAAAATATTGAAAAAAAATTGGGAAAAAATTTCGTTGATGCTTTGCGCATACGCAACCGTGGGCGCCATCTTTACAAAACGTTTTGTAAATATTAACGAAATTTCGTAAATACCAAACTTTTTTTCTGGAAAATTTCGGATATATTTTTAAATACAAAACGCTTAGGCACCCTAAAAATGAAATGATATTAGAAACAATTTTTTCCGTTGTTACCCAGGCCTAATATATAAATCTCACTTGCCTAGTTTTCAGCAGAGCTCAGAACCTGCTCAACAATGAATCCAGGTTCACACGCAAGCTGTGAACCCTCAGGGAGAGTGTAACCCCATCCAACACAGGCTGTAACCGTATGTCCTGTTCGGCGTTTCGACTGACCAGGAGTACCTCTGTCTTGTCTGGATTTAGTTTCAATTTGTTAGCCTTCATCCAGACGTCACAGCGGCCAAACACCGGTTCAGGACATGAACAGCCTCCTTAGTAGCAGTTGGGAAGGAGTGACAGAGTTGGACATCGTCTGCGTACAGGTGATACCTCACCCCAAAACTCCGGGTGCTTTCACATGTTGATCTTCCACACAAACATGACTATGTCTAAAAATATATTATCACAACTTTTATCCGTCAACTCAAAGCAGTCCCTAGTCCCACCACTGGCATTTCCTCAGTGGACAAAGCTAAAGACAACACAATTGAATCCATGCTATTTCTTAAGCAACACCTACTGGTTTTCTTTGGATTGACTTTGTCCAGCCTTTGACCCTTTGTCCTTTACTTGGAACAACCTTTGATTCTTAATCCAAAGGGAAGTAATAGCTATTGATTTCCTTCAAATAGGAATGTCTCCTTGTTGAGTTCTGGATATGTGTGTGTGTATATATATATATGGAGCACATCTATTAACAATCTGCAGAGGGGGAGAACACATCTCAAGAGACTGAAAAATACATTCATTTTATTGCAAGATAAACCCAAGAAAATGTATTTTGGGGACATTTTCTTTTAGAGCTTTTCTCGGGAGTTATTTTTAAAAGGCATCATTTTAAATGAATCCTGAAGGCAACAGATTAAATATTCTGAATCCGGGCATTCTCAATCTTATATTCAGTTTCCAGTTACTGTGCTTTGGAGAGACATACATCTTTCAGAGATCCATGACAACTATATTCATAAAGTGAGTCTGTGTAGGCTTATGAAATTTCTATTGCTTATTTGTCATGACATTTTGTTATTAGCTAACATATGAACTTGATTTAACATATTGCCTGTTTTTTTATAGATTCCAAACAAAGCTTCAAAAGAAAACTGGGACAAACTGTATTGAGGTCATTTCGGAATAAAACAAATATGCTTGGTCAGCATCTTGAAAAATAGGGTCAGATTAGACAATATATTTATCATAGTTTTGGAAGAGAAGCTTCCTCAAGTGGTAAAAGATATGTGCTCTCATAGTGCATGATGTTTCTAACTTATCTTACTTACCTGAGAAACACGGGTTTAATTTGCAAGTTTGATAGCTGAAGCAGGTATCTCTAGATAAAACCTACTGTGAAGAGAGAACAGGTAATTGCCAGAAACACAAGGTTCTTTAACATCTGTTTTTATATGTGAACTAGCCATCCCCTGCTATGCTTTACTGTGGCCCAGTCCGGTGATCTGCAAAATAAAGTAATGAGAAAGTGCTGGTTTCTAATATATGTAATTTCTTTATGCTTATGGATAAACAGTATTTCTTGCTGTTTCTTTGTCAGTGTTGATATGGAGATTGACTGGTTTGCCTACATCCAACATATAATTGTCCTTTATTAGGGGTCCCTTTCAAATCTATGATACTATATCTCTGTGTGTATGTGTGTGTGAATCATATATCTATATCTATGGCTGGATGGCTCTTTGTCAGGAGGGCTTTGATTACACTTTCTTGCCCAGGTGAAGGGAGTTGGACTGGATGACCTTAAGTATTTTCTGTTGGTTATGAGGATTCTGTGTGGGAACTTTGCCCCAATTCTGTCGTTGTTGGGGTTCAGAATGCTCTTTGATTGTAGGTGAACTATAAATCCCAGTAGCTATAGCTCCCAAATGTCAAGGTCTATTTTCCCCAAAGTCCATCTGTGTTCACATTTGGGCATATGGAATATTTGTGCTAATTTTAGTCCAGATCCATCATTGTTTGAGTCCACAGTGTTCTCTGGATATAGGTGAACTACAACTCCCAAACTCAAGGTCAATGCCCACCAAACCCTTCTAGTTTTTTCTGTTGCTCATGGGAGTCCTGTGTGCCACGTTTGGTTCAATTCCATCGTTGGTGGAGTTCAGAATGCTCTTTGATTGTAGTTAAACTATAAATCCCAGCCAGTGGAGGCTCAACCCATTACGCAAAGTAAGCATTTGCAGTATAGTTGATTTTGCCCAGGGGCGCTCTTGAGGCGCTCTTGGGGGAAAATAGACCTTGGCATATGCTAGTTGTAGTATAGTTCACCTACAATCAAAGAGCATTCTGAACTCCACCAATGATGGAATTGAACCAAATACGGCACACAGAACTCCCACGACGAACAGAAAATATATATCAGTGATTGGTTGGGGGGGGGGGGGGGCAAAATACTGTTTGCTTACCATTGAGAATTACCTAGGGCTGCCTCTGATCCCAGCAACTACAACTCCCAAATGACAAAATCAATTTTTAGTGATGGTCACTCCTTGGGTTAGTAGGTGTCTTTTGACCAAATTTGGCAACAATTGGTCCAGTGGTTTTTGAGTTATGTTAATCCCACAAACAAGCATTACATTTTTATTTATATAGATTATCTTATGAATTTCTGGCTGAGTTTTGCCTGTCCTCTGACTGGGTTCCAGCTTGAAACAGGATATATTAGTTGCTGTTGTTGTTGTGTGCCTTCAAGTCATTTCTGACTTATGTTGAGCCCAAGGCAAACCTCTCACAGGGTTTTCTGAGGGTTTTTTTTTTTTTTGGTTGGTTGTGTCAGGAGCGACTTGAGAAACTGCAAATCGCTTCTGGTGTGAGAGAATTGGCCGTCTGCAATGACGTTGTCCAGGGAATGCCCGAATGATTTGACGTTTTTATCATCCTTGTGGGAGGCTTCTCTCATGTCCCCGCATGAGGAGCTGGAGTTGATAGAGGGAGCTCATCCACCTCTCCCCAGATTTGAACCTGCGACCTGTCAGTCTTCAGTCTTGCCAGCACAGGGGTTTAACCCACTGCGCCATCGGGGGCTCCTTTCCAAGGTTGAGATGGTGTGATTCACCCAAGATCACCCAGTAAGTTTCCATGGCCAAGCAGAGTAGAGATCACTTTTATATACAAGCTTTCATTTTAGCCTATGCACAGAGATATGTATATAGAGAAATATTATATCATCAACAATATCCTTTTGTTGGCAATTATCTAAAATCCCATACTTTCTGTGTATGATCTTCAAGTGTTTCCGGTGATCAGTGAATATATTTCATCCTCCAAGGTTGCCATGCTCTGGCACTGTTCCTGCTGTTTTTTCCTTCTCTTTCTGACAGACAAATCATTCTGTGACAGAAATGACCACTTGAGCATTCTTTTCGAAACAAATTGCCTAGCAGACAGTAATCAATTCTGTGTCTCCATGTTATTACAGCTATAACTGACCTATAGAAATTAACCTGTCTTTTGGGAATGCCCTTCAGCCAGAAGTAAGAAAAACTTGCAAAAAAAGAATATTTGATTCAAAGCAGGGAGGCAAATATGCTCTACTTTTGCAAAGCAATGAGATATTCTTCCTAGCATGCAATCAGAGTTCACTCAAGTCATGATGCTACCTGAAGCATCCTTCCTGACGTCCTAAGCAAGCTGCATAGTACCCGAGGACAGCCAAGTTATTTTGATCTCTGGGACAGAAATGTCCACATCTTTCCTTCTCCCTGGTTGCCGGCAACAATTTAAAAATGTTATCCTTTCACTAAAATCTGCACCTTTCATTTCCTAATGGCATGGCTGTGCAAGTAAACAGTTCTAAAGGTATTTAATAGGTCTGGGCGGTTTCATTTCATAATTTTGTAATTCGTTAAAAATTCGGTTTTTTTTAATAACGAAGCGATATTGAACCATTCAGGAGCATCTAAAAAACGAAACGAATTTTTCAAGTTGTTTCATAATTGCTTCGTATTCGTTTCGTATTCGTTTCAAAATCGTTTCGAAATCGTTTTGTTATTATTTCTGCATGTCTGGGGCAAGTTTTATAGCTGTTGTTTGTTTAATCCGTTAAAAAAATTATAAATATCACACCAACAGTCAACAACAGAGGGAGAGGGAAGCTTCAAAAGTTCCCTCTGTCCCATATGGAGGTTTTTTAGCATATTGCGCGGTCGCGTCCGCCATTAGCGAATCGATTCGTATTCGTTTCGTATTCATTTCGTATTGTTTCATAATTTTACGAAATTTTGTAAGTATTGAACTTTTTAAAAGAAAAAATTTGGAATTCTTTTAAATATCGAAACGCAAAAAATTCCAAAAAACGAATCGAGTTTAGAAACAAATTTTTCCGTGGTTGCCCAGCCCTAGTATTTAAATATGGATTTCAGCGTTATTGAATAAAAATGTCCAAATCTGGCATACAAGGAAAAGACTGTTCTTCCCCACATGCAGATTATAATATGTTCAGTCCTGCCATTGCCAAATAAAAGGGGTTATGATTCGGATCATGCCTAAAATTGCAAAGACAGAGTAGGCAATATGGTGTTAGAACAGTGATTCTGAACCTTTTTTTTTTTTTGACTAAGGACTTTGACCAGGGACCACTCTCCAACATTAATATCAAAGGGTTATGAATCAGTTTTAATAATAATAATAATAATAATAATAACACTTTATTTGTACCCTGCTACCATCTCCCCAAGGGACTCGGTCCGGCTTACATGAGGCCGAGCCCAACAATACAAGCAATAATAACAACAATACAAGCAATTAAAAAAGAAAAAACATAGACAATAAAATACACAACATTATCAATAAAACAACATGCAATTAAAAACAGTGGGAAGGCCAAATGTAGAGTTAAAATTGGAAATAATGCTGGGACATGAACTAAAGGTGATACTGGTGTTTGTGGAAGGGCATACGTGCCGACTTAAAAAAATGTAAAGTGCTTTGGAGGACAAAGTGCTATGGGATCATTATTCTGGGAAGGCACACTGGTACAGCCACGTCTTCAAACTCCTCCTAAAGACTGCCAGAGTTGGAGCCTGTCTGATGTCTTTAGGGAGTGAGTTCCAGAGTCGAGGGGCCACGACCGCAAAGGTCCTCTTTCTCGTCCCCACCAATCGCGCCTGCGATGCTGGTGGGATCGAGAGCAGGGCCTCTCCGGATGATCAAAGGGATCATGTGGGTTCGTATACAGAAATGCGATCACGCAGGTAGGCAGGTCACAAACCATTCAGGGTTTTTGGTCAACTTTAAATTTGGTTTGGTTATTTGAGGTGCTGATTCAGAAAATTGCATAGGAAAGACCACATCAGCTCTAGTTTCTGATACAGAACATATTCCATCCAGTAGTCGTCATCTGCTTGCCCACAGAAAACCATATTTAATAAGCCTCCACACTATAAGAGGGCTTCGCAAGACCAGTCACTCTTGTTGCAAACAGTGTAGTAATGGAGAGGTTGTGGACCATATTTTAGTTCTTGTGGACCACCGGTGGTTTATGGACCACAGTTTGGGAATCACTGCATTAGAAAACCCTTTCAAAATGGGTGCTTCCAAATATATCTTTATTATTCCCAACCATTAATCATGCTGCCAGGGGCAGACTTGAAAGGAGCTATCCATAGTACTGTATACTAGTGTAAAATCACTCCTGGAGAGCCTCTGTTTAGGAAAGTGTAACCTAAATTGCCATCAGATCTTAATAGAGTCCTTGAATTTGGAAAGATTACAAAACCCATCCCCCTGCCATACAATAAGATTTATGACTTCATCACAAATAGTAAAATCAGTGTTTCTACACATTTAAGAAATGGCAACCCACGGTACCTTTCACACAACACAAGTTTCACCTGTGGGGTGAGATATTTTGCCATTTCTAAAGTGTTGGCTTTTCCAGTGATTCCTAAGCTGGTTGGCAATTGACTTATTTTTAAATTCTCCACAAAGAAATGGCCAAAATGATCTATTTCCTCATGTGATGTTAATCTCTGGTGCCCACTTTTGTTGCCTGCTTGTAAATACAATGGTGACACTTTGTGTGGGAAGAGCTGAAATGCCCATTTCCCCAGATTGCCAATGCAGAGGTGGGGTTCGCTCAGCCCGGTCATAGCTAACTTCTACATGGAACACTTTGAAAAACAAGCCCTGGAGACAGCAACCAAAAAGCCCACGATATGGTTCAGATATGTGGATGACACCTTCACCATTTGGAGCCATGGAGAAGAAGAACTCAACAGGTTCCTGAACCATCTTAACAGCATCCATCCAAAAATCCAATTCACAATGGAAAAAGAAAATGAAGGAAGACTGCCTTTTCTAGATGTCCTAGTTATCCACAAACCAGATCAACAATTGGGTCACACTGTCTACAGAAAACCCACACACAGAGATAGATATCTACATAAAAACTTCAACCATCACCCAAGTCAAAAAAGAAACACCATTAAAGCCTTGGCAGACCGTGCAAAAAGAATCTGCGAACCCCACCTCCTCCAAGATGAACTGAACCACCTCAACTGGGCTCTCCAGGCCAATGGATACTCCACCTCAGACATCAGAAGAGCTGCAAGACCAAGAACAAGCCACGAGAGTAAAGATGAAGAACCACCCAGAGGAAAAGTGTTCCTGCCATACATCAAGGGAACCACTGACCGCATAGAGAAGCTGATGAGGAAACACAACATACAAACAATCTACAAACCCACCAAGAAAATCCAACAAATGCTACGTTCAGCAAAGGACAAGAGGGATCCGCTCACCTCTGCAGGAGTCTACCGTATACCATGCAGCTGTGGACAAGTCTACATAGGGACCACCAAACGCAGCATTGCCCAAACACGCATCAAGGAACATGAAAGGCACTGCAGACTACTTCAACCAGAGAAGTCAGCCATAGTAGAACACCTGATGAACCAGCCTGGCGTGCTTGTGTGGGTTTTTACACAAGTGGTTTGCTCTCTGAAGTAGAGTAGATTAGCTTTTAGAGGGCTCTGCTTAAAGTCTAGCTAATAGCTCTGGGGACAACCTGGTTAGGTTAGTCTGAGGAACTCACTGCTACTGTGTTAGTGTAGTGTGAGGAGTTTTACTCGTATCTTAGTCTAATAATCTGTTTGAAGTAACCATCAAGATTATTGTGCCTCAGTAACCATCCAAGCTTGTGTGCCTCATTAAAGAAGATAGTTGTTTGTTCCATTTTATAAATAAACATTTTCTCTAGTTCAACAAAATGTGTGAGTTTGGTAGTTGATTAGATGTCCTTTGACCAGTAGCTGGCCACTTGGAGTGCTTCTGGTGTTGCTGCAAGAAGGTCCTCCATTGTGCATGTGGCAGGGCTCAGGTTGCATTGCAGCAGGTGGTCTGTAGTTTGCTCTTCTCCGCACTCGCATGTCATGGATTCCACTTTGTAGCTCCATTTCTTAAGGTTGGCTCTGCATCTCGTGGTGCCAGAGCGCAGTCTGTTCAGCTCCTTCCAAGTTGCCCAGTCTTCTGTGTGCCCAGTGGGGAGTCTCTCATCTGGTATCATCCATGGATTGAGGTGCTGGGTTTGAGCCTGCCACTTTTGGACTCTCGCTTGCTGAGGTGTTCCAGCGACTGTCTCTGTAGATCTTAGAAAACTATTTCTAGATTTAAGTCGTTGACGTGCTGGCTGATACCCAAACAGGGAATGAGCTGGAGATGTCTCTGTCTTGGTCCTTTCACTATTGGCTGCTACTTCCTGGCGGATGTCAGGTGGTGCTATACCGGCTAAGCAGTGTAATTTCTCCAGTGGTGTAGGGCACAGACACCCCGTGATAATGCAGCATGGTTGAGTGATAGAAGTTGGAGGAGGTGATCTTGTGTGATGAGCCTGAGTAAATTGTTGGTTTTCTTTAAAGACAGAACCCAATGAAACTCCACTCTTTCCCCCACTTTCCCTCGCTTTCTCCAACTCCTTGTGATGTAGTCCATAATCAAAGCAGTCATGATAGATGACCATCAACCTCTGTCTAAAAACCTTCAAAGAAGGAAACTCCACCACATTCTGAGGCAGCATATTCTATTTACAAAGTGCTCTTACCATCAGGAAGTTTTGTTATAGTGTTTAGGTGGAGTCTCTTGTCCTGTAGTTTGACTCCATTGGTCCATATCTGTGAAGCAGCTGAAAACAAGCTGGCTCTTCTCATCGAGTTAGAACATTTCAGTCCAGCTTCTACTCCAGTGAGATCTCCATCACCCATGTACTCCACAAAGTATGGAAAATGTTCTCTTTAAGTTCAACTAGAACAGCAGTTATAGTTATAGTGTATAGGGGGTTGCCTGGCCATTTCGGAGGGGTCGTGAGACCGCCTCCGTTGGCCCCACCCCAACGGCGCGGGCTCCTTTGTGTGAGGCCTGGCCTTGTGCAAAGCCCACCTCACCTGCCATGCACTCTCACCATTCAACATGGGTGCGAGGCGGGTGAGGGATCCTCGCGCAAAGCCCCCTCACCCACCTCGCACTTTCGCCATCATCGGGACACCTGAGCGGGTTGCAAGGGAGGTGTCAGACGGGTCACCAAAGACCATCTGTTGACCATGGGGCTTCTGTGTGGTAAGTTTGGCTCAATTCTATCATTGGTGGGGTTCAGAATGCTCTTTGATTGCAGGTGAACTGTAAATCCCATCAACTACAACACCCAAATGACAAAATCAATCCCCCCCCCCCCCCAACCCCACCAGTATTCAAATTTGGGCCTATTGGGCATTTGTGCCAAATTTGGTTCAATGAATGAAAATACAACCTGCATATCAGATACTGACATTATGATTCATAACAGGAGCAACATTACAATTATGAAGTGGCAATGAAAATAATTTTATGGTTGGGGGTCACCACAACATGAGGAACTGTATTAAGGGGTCACAGCATTAGGAAGGTTGAGAAGCACTGAACTAAAATCTTTTATCCAGCCCATTAGATAAGAGCTTGGAAATATGGTGGATGTAATGGCCAGGATTTTGTAATCTTCTTGGATGCTGAGGGGTTCCAAGAATTATAGTTTTAAAAAGTAACTTTTCCAACCCTGCATTAAATCTAGGCATGCCCTCTGGAGAAGCCGTGAATATGTCTTCAACCATAATGCTAGATTCCTTGGAAATAGAAACGGGCTTTTATTCATAATTTTATGTATTCTTATCCTTACTTGATGCACTTTGATCACATAGTTTCTCTCCCAGAAAAGAAAGAAGGCTCCAAAATCTTAAAAGGTTTTTTTTTTTTTTTGAAAAAGAAAAACCTCATTCTTCACTTATAAAACAAATGCTCAAAGCTCTTCACACATGTTGCCAGTAATCCTTTCAACAGCCCTGCAGGATTAAGCTGCTACTTTTAATGCCATTTTACAGACAGGCACAGGAGCTGATGAGGCTCAAAGGCATGGCTCACCCAAGACCACCTGTCGAGTTCAAGGCTATTTTGCATAGGGTTTGAGCTAGAAATTCCGCTGCAAGGACTGAACTGCAAGTTGTGACAGGTATACTCCTTGAAATGTGTAAAGAAAAACTTCAAGTATTTTGGTTTATAAATGCAAAGTATTTAAGCATTTAAGTACCCCTCACTACATCTGAGGATGCTTGCCATAGATGCAGGCGAAGCGTCAGGAAAGAATGCCTCTAGAACATGGCCATATAGCCCGAAAAAACCTACAACAACCCAGTGATTCTGGCCATGAAAGCCTTCGACAATATATTTAAGCATTGCTGGATCGTCTTTCTTTGAAAGTTTTAGAAAATAGGAACACCAGAAACTGCTTTATACCAATTTTGGAATGCTGTTGGCAACACTTTTTTTCAGAGTATTTTAGGGACGACAACCTGTTAGTAGCATGTTGTTGTTGTTCATTCGTTCAGTCACTTCTGAGTCTTCGTGACCTCATGGACCTGCCCACGGCAGAGCTCCCTGTTGGCCGTCATCACCCCCAGCTCCTTCAAGGTCAAGCCAGTCACTTCAAAGATACCATCCATCCATCTTGCCCTTGGTCGGCCCCTCTTCCTTTTTCCTTCCATTTTCCCCAGCATCATTGTCTTCTCTAAGCTTTCCTGTCTCCTCATTATGTGGCCGGAGCCCCCGGTGGTGCAGTGGGTTAAACCCCTGTCCTGGCAGGACTGAAGACCGACAGGTCGCAGGTTCGAATCCGGGGAGAGGCGGATGAGCTCCCTCTATCAGCTCCAGCTCCTCATGCGGGACATGAGAGAAGCCTCCCACAAGGATGATAAAACATCAAAATCATCCAGGCGTCCCCTGGGCAACGTCCTTGCAGACGGCCAATTCTCTCACACCAAAAGCGACTTGCAGTTTCTCAGGTCGCTCCTGACACGACAAAAAAAATTATGTGGCCAAAGTACTTCAACTTTGTTTCTAATATCCTTCCCTCCAATGAGCAGTCGGGCTTTATTTCCTGAAGTATTGACTGGTTGGATTTTCCAAGGCACTCTCAGCACTTTCCTCCAGCACCACAGCTCAAAAGCATCTATCTTCCTTCGCTCAGCTTTCTCTATGGTCCAGCTCTCACATCCGTAGGTTACTACAGGGAATACCATGGCTTTGACTATGCGGATCTTTGTTGCCAGTCTGATCTCTCTGCTCTTTACTATTTTATCGAGACTGGACATTGCTCTCCTCCCAAGAAGTAAGCGTCTTCTGATTTCCTGGCCACAGTCTGCATCTGCAGTAATCTTTGCACCTAGAAATACAAAGTCTGTCACAGCCTCCACATTTTCTCCCTCTATTTGCCAATTATCAATCAGTCTGGTTGCCAGAATCTTGGGGTTTTGTGTGTGTGTGTGTGTGTGTGTGTGTGTGTGCATGTTTAACCGCAACCCAGTTTTTGCACTTTCTTCTTTCACCTTGATTAGAAGGCTCCTCAGCTCCTCCTCGCTTTTGGCCATCAAAGTGGTATCAGCCCCGCACATCACATGCCTGAGTTATGCCTGAGTTATTAGCATACTCAGGCATAAATTCGCAAGTAAAATAAGATATGCCTGCATATGTCTATTTGGAGTCTCCACAGAGGTTGGTGTTCTTTTCTTATCTCCACAACAATCAAAGCTCCTCTTTTTTGACCATTCTGTGCCTGGAAAGCAGAAGAAATCACAGAAGAAACCAGCTATATTCCCACAGACGGGCCTGAAATGATTATATCAGCCACTGAGATTCATCCCAGCAGACCTCAGCATATGATGTAATGACTTTGATGTGGCTTGGGATACATAATTAGATGCTTCTCTGATTCTCCACTCTCCATCGTACATGGAATCACCATGGGGTGCTTCAGCAGCTCTACAGTAGGTCTGGGAGTAGTAAATGTCTCAGCATATCATTGTTCAACAGGCTAAACTGAGCCATGCAAAATTGCAATCACTAGCTCTGAACTGTATAGAATCTTATTTTCTTCATGATCACTGCTACTATAATCATTTTCCACTTCTGCCTACAACAGTAGCAATAGTACAACAGGATTCCAGCCTCAGACTCTTATCTATACATAGATGTCCAGCTATGAAACTTTCTCATCAGGTTTTAAAACCTTTCTTTCCAAAGTCCATTTAGCACAATGAATAAATCTTTTTTTAAAATAATTATTCCCAAATATGGGTGCAATGATTGGACATCTCCTTGCCAGTGGTGCAGTTAACTCACTCTATGCTCTATTGTAGACTCTGAAGGAGATACCCAAAGTACTGAATGTCCCCTAGGTAGGTTCAGCTCCTTAGATGGTGATATAACTAAGGACCTCGTCACATGGAGGTCCTTAAGCCAGGAGAAGTGGGGGCATCAGTGGGGCAGCGAGGCAAATCCATCGGGCAGCAGGGTAACCCTGCTACCTTCTCTACCTGGCTTTTTAAAAAAATTATTTACAGTATTTATATTCCACCCTTCTCACCCCGCAGGGGACTCAGGGCAGATTACAATGTACACATACATGGCAAACATTCAATGCCATAGGCACGCAACATACATGCAACATGAACCCACACGATCTCTTCAATCATCTGGAGAGGCCCTGCTCTCGATCCCACCTGCATCGCAGGCGCGATTGGTGGGGACGAGAGAGAGGCCCTTTTCGGTGGTGGCCCCTCGACTCTGGAACCCACTCCCTAAGGACATCAGGCAGGCCCCAACTCTGGCAGTCTTTAGGAGGAGTCTGAAGACGTGTTGTTCCAGTGTGCCTTCCCAGAATAATGATCCCATAGCACTTTGTCCTCCAAAGCACTTTACATTTTGGGTCTGCTTGTATGTTTTCCACAAACGCCACTTTCACCTTTTCGCCCATGCCCCAGCATTACTTCCAATTTTAACTTTACATTTGGCCTTTCCACAGTTTTAATTGTGTGTTGTCTTATTGTTAATTGTTGCATATTTTATTCTCTATGTTTTTATTTTTAATTGCATGTAATTATTGCTTGTATTGTTGTATTGGGCTCGGCCTCATGTAAGCCGCACCGAGTCCCTTGGGGAGATGGTAGTGGGGTACAAATAAAGTGTTGTTGTTGTTATTATTATTATTATTATTATTATTATTATTATTATTATTATACATAGACAGACACACAAAGGCTATTTAACATTCCAGCTTTTTCATGAGAGTATTCTGGCCACCAGGGGAGCTGTCGCCTCACTGCCCATTTGTGACACTGATGAAGTACTTCCTCATTCTGTACATGCTTGCTGGAAATTTTTATGGCCTCGTAAAACAGTTAAAATTAGCCTCCCCACATAAGTGGTATCTAAATTTCCAACTTGGCAGATGCAACTGCCTTTCGGGCTGCAAAGGTCGACAAAAAGATAAACAATTTTGGTCAAGAGCTCACTCTGACCTGGGCTGGCTTTGAACTCATGATCTTTCGGTCAGTAGTGATCTTAATGCAGCTGACTCTCAACCACCTGTGCCACAGTCCTCGTGCTTGATCCTGTGTTGTCCCCAGCTTACTCTATGAGAACACAGGTAATCACCCATGTTGTCAGGGATGCTAGTTAGCACTCAAATACAAATACAAATATAGTATTTGTATTTGTATTAGCACTCTGCCAAGATGCAGTGTGCACAGAGCCAGGATGGAGCCCTGCCTGAAGTATCCCTGCATCATGTGATGAGCTCCGTCAGCTTTCATTCTGGCTACATCTCAGCAGCTTTTTGCCCATGTGATAAGGTCCTCATTCTCTGGAATCTAAAGAAGCTGATGCACAGGATTTAGACTGAGACCAGTTTCTGGCTCCAGATGATGACTCCCCCTCCCAACTCTGAGCAGCTGATAGGCTGACTTCTCAGCAGGATGTGAAATCTGGGGAGAGAGAAAGGCAAGCTGTATCAGAAACAACATCAATTAAATAGAAGATACAGGATTTTATCACACCAGGCTGCTGTACATTAGTGTAGGTAATGGAAATATACCTGTGAATAAAAAGGAGTGCTACAGTAATGGAGGGAAATAAAAAGCAGCAACAGTGTGTGCATGATGCTGTGTGATAACTACCAGCAATTGACACTACTATCTTGCTGCAATTTTGTTTTACCAGCCTCACGTGATCAAGTCCACTGAATCATCATACACTTGCTGCTCAGAGGCAACCACTTATGAATCCTCATTGCTCACACCCATTCAATCTCCACTTGTGTTCTCATCTCAGTCTTCCAGCAGTCACCAGCCAATCTCTCTCCAATGCCAGAAATACAACTTAATGGTGTAGCATTAGAAAATGTTGACCATTTCCGCTACCTTGGCAGACACCCCTCCATCAAAGTCAACATTGACACCGAAATACAACACCGCCTGAGCTCTGCGAGTGCAGCATTTTTCCGAATGAAGCAGAGAGTGTTTGAGAACTGGGACATCCGTAGGGATACCAAAATGCTTGTTTATAAAATTATTGTCCTCCCAACCCTGCTATACAACTGCGAGACGTGGACTGTCTACAGACATCACATGCAACTCCTGGAACGATTCCATCAGCACTACCTCTGGAAAATCCTGCAAATCTCTTGGGTAGGCAAGCGGACAAATGTCAGCATGCTGGAAGAAGCAAAGACCACCAGCACTGAAGCAATGGTCCTCCACCATCAACTCCATTGGACTGGCCACACTGTCCAGATGCCCGAGTGTCTCCCAAAGCAGTTGCTCTACTCTGAACTCAAGAATGGAAAACGGAATGTTGGTGGGCAGGAAAAGAGATTTAAAGATGGGCTCAAAGTCAACCTTAAAAACACTGAGAACTGGGAAGCCCTGGCCCTTGACCGCTCCAGCTGGAGGTCAGCTGTGACCAGCAGTGCTGTAGAATTTGAAGAGGCATGAATGGAGGGTGAAAGATTGAAACATGCCAAGAGGAAGACACATCAAGCCAACCTCAACCAGGACCGCCTTCCACCTGAAAACCAATGTCCTCACTGCAGAAGAAGATGCAGATCAAGAATCGGGCTCCACAGTTACCTACGGACCCACCGCCAGTACACGGATCCTGGAAGACTATCCTACTCAAAACAGGAGGAGGTCACTACATACCAGCAGCACTTAAGCTCTTTGAGGCAAAATCCATAGCACAAATGATGTATGGAGCCCAACTCGGTCCCTTCCCAAACTATTCCCCTCTGGAGCAAGTACAATCAAAATTTCTAAGATCGGCGATGCAGGTCCCCAGATGTATCTCAAATGCCACCCTGCGACTAGAGACAGGCCTCGTGAGAGTGGAGGCAAGAGTGTGGATAGCCACCCTCAATTATTGGCTGCATCTGTCTTTCTCAACATGTGGCCTTGCTGCGTTAACTCTGAGAGATGAATTTCAGTCTACATGGAATAAGGTAGTGGCAATCAAAATCGCAACTCTAGGATTCTCTCAAGGACAACTGCTAAGTATGGGATGGGACCAAGCCCAGGCTCTTATTAGACAACGGATCCTGGATATAGAGCGACAATCAGACAGCCTGCTCTCCATTAGCGAAGATAACAGATATCTCATTGCTCCCATGGCCTACTTAGCAAACCTGAAGGTGCCTAAACACCGAAGAGCTTTCACTTTGGCAAGATGCCATGCCCTTCCATCGGCAGTACTGGAGGGGAGGTACCGGAAGACCCCTGACCAGGAGAGACTTTGCCCGTGTGAGTCTGGCGACATTGAAACAACTGAACATGTGCTCCTCCAATGTGTATTCTATAGAGACATTAGAGCTAATTTCATCACTCCATGGCTTTTAAAACATCCAGGGCGCACTGAAAGATATTACACCTCCCTGTTGCTCTCAGACTCTTGCTCTGCAACAACCTACAGTGTTGCCAAGTTCTGTGCAGCAGCAACTAACATTAGATGGCTGATGACCAACTCTACCAGGCAACTTCCTGCCGGGAATATAGTTAGAATGATTTGTAATAACTGAAATGCTGTAAATGCTCCCCTCTCATCCCTTTTATAGCTTCCCAGTCGTCTGATATTTGTTATTAGCCACCCCCTATTTTAGATTCATACATGCACTTTAAATTGTAAGTTTATCCTGTTTTATTTTCTAATTTGTCTCTTTTATAACATGTTTTTAATCTGCTTTTATACCTGACCTACTTGGAAACTGCGATTTCCTTCCTTGGGCAGCGGTGCCCCATACTATACTGTGCTGGTCAAAGACCGTAATAAATCATTGATTGATTGATTGACTATCCTACTCGGACAATGAGGGATCACCTAAGTAACTGTGTTCTTAGTGTTCGTATGCTTCTCAGAATTCTTGACCTCTGAATTAGTTATGTTTAAATCCTTGTTGCATTCCATTTTGGCTTTGGTTATGTAGCTGGATGTGACCCTGCTTAGCTTCTGTGCATGATTTGGACTAGACTGACTTCCCTGCAGATGTCTCTCATAGGATATCCGTCTCTTAGGACACTTGCTGCCAGTAGGCACAGCATGCAGGGAGCTTCTTTAAAGTTAGTTTCTTTGAAGTTCCCTCTCTTCGGTGCTGAATCTATTTTGATGGTATGGTTAAGCACCTTGCATATCTCTGTTAAAGTTTGGAATAAAGCCCAGATTGGATTCATTGCACCCCTGATTTGACACCAGTCCTTGCTCCTGTAATTATTTATTATTATTTATTTCGGTTGCTTCTACCCCGCCCTTCTCACCCCGAAGGGGACTCAGGGCGGCTTACAAAAGCAAGGCACAATTTGATGCCCGCATCACATAACAAGACAAAATAACATCAATTAACAGAAAACAGCAATTCTAGCAATAACATCAATTAACAGAACAATAATTCTTGCAAGGCGAAAACAACCATAAAACCAGTAAAAGCAATAAAACCAATACAAACCATTTCTCCTCATTGACGGTCAGCGTTTCGCATTCTCATAGTTCAAATTTCAATTCCACAATTGTCAGTCCTGTCAGTCCTATCCATCTGGTTGTCCATATCTAGTTGTCAGATTGCCCGAAGGCCTGGTCCCACAACCACATCTTTATCTTCCTCCTGAAGGAGAGGAGGGATGTTGATGCCCTAATTTCCCCCAGGAGTGAGTTCCACAGGTGAGGGGCCACCACTGAGAAGGCCCTGCTCCTCATCCCCACCAACCTCACTTGTGATAGCGGTGGGGTTGAGAGCAGGGCCTCCCCAGATGATCTCAAATTCCGGGGTGGGACATAGAGGGAGATACGTTCAGACAGATACACTGGACCGGAACTGTAAAGGGTTTTGTAGGTCAAAACCAGCACCTTACCAGCACCTGTAAGAAACTGTAAATTGATCAAAACAAAACTAAGATGGTTCAGTGTTGCAGGTGTACCGGCATTTCATATGATGCTGATGAAAACAAACATTGCAACTTGAGAAATCCCCATCGGCTGCATTCTTTCAGCCTGGCAGAAAATTCAGAATCTGTGTTCTACTGGATTTACTCATCTGCTCCCTTTAAATAATAAAGTAGCAGCAGGGTAGCAGGAACAGATACATTTATGCCATTTATGTCAAAAATATTTATGTGGCTAAGATAGAACCTCTTGAGAACATCAAGGTTGCTTTCATGAGGGCCTGACAGCAACTGACAGGCTGCTCTGCCCTCACACATACAAATATTATTAGAAATAGAATCCTTAAGTTTTACCTTTGCAGAGCTTTCAGAAGCTAGGCCCAAGAATTCAGCACCTTGGATAGCTCCTTAAAGGTTCCGGATAAAACTCACAATCCCATTGACATGTATAACATAAGCGACTGCTGCCCCTGAGCCCAACCAACAATTTTAAAAGGAAAACTGGATTTGTTTTAAAAGAAAAAAGATTTTAAGTGACACATAGTATGCCCGCATGAAAACAGAGGACTCCATACGGCAATGCTACCACACCTGGAATACTGTGTTCAGTAGTGGGCACCGCAATTTAAAGTAGATATTGACAAACTGGAATGTGTCCTGAGGAGGATGACTAAAATGATCAAGGGTCTGGAGAACAAGCCCTATGAGGAGTGGCTTAAAGAGCTGGGCATGTTTAGCATGCAGAAAAGAAGGCTGAGGGGAGACATGATGACCATGTGTAAATATGTGAGGGGAAGTCATAAGGAGGAGGAAGAAAGCTTGTTTTCTGCTGCTCTAGAGACTAGGATGTGGAACGGTGGCTTATTTATTATTTATTTATTTATTTACTTTACTTTACTTTACTTATATACCGCTGTTCTCAGCCCGAAGGCGACTCACAGCGGTTCACAACCAATAAGGACAGCAAAAATTCAATGCAACAGTGTAAAAACAGCTAACAACTTAACACATTACATAATTAATAAACAATTACTACAATAACCAATCACTATCATATCATCATCAAAAACATAATCCAGATTCGTCATCCATTGTTCCATTCCTATGTTCATTTACCAATCATTGCACTAATTATTTGAACGCCTGCACAAACAGCCAGGTCTTCACTTTTTTGCGAAATACCATTAGCGATGGTGATAGTCTAATGTCTGTGGGGAGGGCGTTCCACAGCCGAGGAGCCACCACTGAGAAGGCCCTATCTCTCGTCCCCACCAGCCGTGCTTGAGAAGCAGGCGGGATCGAGAGCAGGGCCTCCCCGGAAGATCTCAAAGTCCTGGTGGGTTCATAGGCAGAGATGCGGTTGGATAGGTAGTTTGGGCTGGAACCGTTTAAGGCTTTATAGGCCAACGCCAGCACCTTGAATTGGGCCCGGTAGCAGATCGGCAGCCAGTGGAGCTGGCGCAACAGGGGGGTCGTATGCTCCCTGCGTTCCGCTCCTGTTAGAATCATAGCTGCTGCACGTTGGACTAATTGAAGCTTCCGGGCCGTCTTCAAGGGCAACCCCACGTAGAGAGTGTTGCAGTAGTCTAGGCGGGATGTAACCAGAGCGTGGACTACCGTGGCCAAGTCAGACTTCCCAAGGTACGGGCGCAGCTGGCGCACAAGCTTCAAACTGCAGGAAAGGAGAGTCCACCTGAGCATTAGGAAGAACTTCCTAACTGTGAGAGCTGTTCAACACTGGAATTCTCTGCCCCGGAGTGTGATGGAGGCTTCTTCTTTGCAGGCTTTTAAACAGAGGCTGGATGGCCATCTGTCGGGGGTGCTTTGAATGTGATTTTCCTGCTTCTTGGCAGGAGGTTGGACTGGATGGCCCATGAGGTTTCTTACAACTCTATGATTCTATGATTTAATGTCTTTCTGCACTGTTCAGGGCATAGTGTTACAGGGGTGGATATGCCACTAGTGCTGAAGAAATAAGAGTCCAATATTGGGAGAGCTCTCACATAACTTAGAGCTTGCACAGGTAAAGCCTTCAGATAAAAAGTGTGTTCACCACAGCAGTACAACCACCAGACAGTCCTGTGATGTTATGACACCTCCATCCTCCACAAAATAAATAGTTCCACGTGTTTGTTGCTTCAAACACTTTCCAAGTGAAGTCGAACCCATGTTATTTGGTTGATGCACTTGGCATTAGGAGGGAAAAAATAAATCACTGAAAAGCTCCAGCAACATTCATTTGCCTGTCTGTCTTTCTATCTATTCAATCTATCTATTTATCTCCTAATTTATTCAAAAGATTTATATCCTGCCCTTCCTTGTGGGATCTGAGAGTGGTGTAGAATATAGCAAAATATACAAAACATCCAAGATGCCTCTATTCAGTCTTGCAGGACCTTTTCCTATCTTTGGAGACTTGCTGTATTAGGACTAGTAAACAGGAGGAGAGTGGAAAAAATGCAAATACACTTCTTTTGTTGGGGAAACAATACTATTATTTTGTGATAATTACAAGGAAGATGGGGACCGGGGACCCTTTTACTCTTCACACTTATAGCATCATGATTCCACTTTAAGTGCTGTGTTTTCATCCCGAGGAATGTTCTGATTCATAGTTTAGTGAGTGTTGCACTCCAAGACAGGAAAAGTCCTCTGACTTTAAACACCACACCGTTAGATGGAAAACAATCCCTTTATTGAAGATAATTAAAAAGCAGGAAGGTTAAAAAACACTTTAAAGAAATAGGTAAATCCAATTATGTTGGAAGATAAGCAGGAGCAAAGTAGTTCAGGGTAATAGTTCAGCAAAGTCTATAAAAACAGAGTCAAAACTTCCCAAATAAAATGCAAGAAATCAGGAAATATGAACCCAAGGCATGAATACAGAAGCATAAAATTCAAGAATCAAAACCATGAAACAAAAGCACTTAAAACATGAATTTCCCAAGCGAAACCTAAATGAACAAGAACGAGATCCTGACTTGATTCCAAACGATGCTTCAGCTGACTACATATCCTATACTTGGGACTCTTTTCTCCTCGTTAGCTATGTCTCTAGCACTCAGAAATTGGTTTCGCTATAGCTGAGAATTTCTTATCCTTTTCTCTCGGAGCCTGGCAGAATGCCTAAGCCACTGTTCAGCTCTCCTATTTTGACTGATCTCCTCCCGTCTATCTATTTGCTTATTAATTTCTGCAGCTGGGCCAGGTGTCGAGCTGTTTTCGTGTTCCCTATCATGGAAACTCTCTGGTAACAATTCAGAAAGCACACCATCATTCCCACACCCCTCAGGGACATTCTCATGGGAAACTACACTTTAAACAGGGATCTCCTGGTCATTCTCTGCATCAATATCACTGGCCAAACCATTGTCATCTTGAAACTCATCTTGCAACTCATTGACATCACTCCCCACATCTAAAGCACCCTGATCCTGAAACACAATCACAGGCTGAGCTCCAACAGTGAGAGATCTTTAGAATTCTTAGACAAAAGGCTTTAGTGTTTCACCAAACCACAAACCCCAAGGTTTCATACAATGGAGCCATGACAGTCTTATTTATTTATTTATTTATTTATTTAGATTTTTTTATACCCCTGTCTTCTCAACCTCTGAGGAGGGACTCAGGCCGGCTAATAACATAAGATTCAATACAATAAGAAAAACATTATAAATCATCAATATAAAATACTTTAAAATACAATTCATACAATTCATACAAGTTACAGCAAAAATCAATTCGTCCAAAAGAATCACAAATTCATCGCCATCCGCCAGAAAGGTCAGCAGTTATTGACTGCAAATCATTCTGCAAATGCAGTATCCCATGTTTTTACCAGCTTTCTAAACATCAGGAGGGAAGAGGCAGATCTAATCTCCATCGGGAGGGAGTTCCAAAGCCGAGGGGCCACCACCGAAAAGGCCCTGTCCCTCGTCCCCACTAATCGCGATTGCGAAGGCGGTGGGACCAAGAGCAGGGGCCCTCCAGAAGATCTTAACAACCTTGATGGTTCATAGGGGAGAATCCATTCAGACAGGTAAATACTAGGGCCAGAGCCTTTTAGGGATTTATAGGTCAACACCAGCACTTTGAATTGTGCTCGGAAGCTGATTGGCAGCCAGTGGAGCTGGCGCAAAAGAGAGGAGTAGTATGCTCCCTGTACCCTGCTCCTGTTAGTAATCTGGCTGTACTAGTTGTCTTAGTGCTGAAATTTTGTGGTGTGAGTGTGCCTTAATGTTCAATCTGTTCTCCACATGCAAGTACTAATTGTTGATGGACAACGTCCAGCCCTCCACTCTCTTCTCTAATGCTGCTTATTTGAGAGACTTTGGGAACAGTTAGCAATATGGTATAGATGGCTGCGAACACAAAAAGTACTGAGAGAAATCCCCAGTTTCCAATTGATAATTCAAAAGAGCTGGCCAATAAAACAAAATGCCTTTACTTGGTAACATCCTGGTTTTCCCAAAGAGGTATATTCTGGCTATTGGAAGTAACAAATGCCCTGCTTTCATGCTAGACTTTGATCCCAGTTCTCTATATGGTGCACAAAGAGTCCTACCACAATGCAAATCTTTTCATTTTCATGGCTTGCAAAGTGGCTGGTGCGACAGGTCCCTCTGTACCAAAGCGATTGTGCATTCACAATAACAGGAGCAAGCCATGGAATTCTCTTTTATTTTGCTATCTCATTTTGTAGGAGGGTTTAATGAAAATCTGAGAGGGGAAAAAAAGGAAAGGTAGCATTCCATTAGATGTTGGATTTCCTTGCTCTGAAGGCACTTTTGCTCTGGCACCTTTTGCCTGCAGGCTATGATAAAGCTACTGATTAAATTTTAAAGAAACTGCCTTTGAACAAGTCAAGAGCTGAAACTGTAGGGGGATACATTATTTAAAGGAACGAGATCATGTGATTTCCAGTACAGTAGTAGTGCTGGGAGCCCAAAGCTGTACAGTCTCCCACACAATGACCAACGAACCAAGATAGGTCCCTTGTTGTAATATATATACTGAAATAACTCATTTATTGCACCCTTTGATTGTAACTTTAACAAGGTCTAGTTTTATAGCTAATATTCTGGAAAACTATAACCTCTCTTTTTATGGCAAAGTAAGACATCCTGCAGGAAAATGCGGATCACCTAAGTTTATTTTACCTCCTCCATCAGGGGTCTGAATAGATTTTCCACATAGAAATATATATCACACATTGCCTGTAAAAAGATGCAGCTGCAAATGGCTGGACGTCAACTCAGCAGCCTGGGGAGGGTGGATTTATGCGGGGAAATGGCTGACAGTGATGGGCTTTTATACCTGTTGCAGAAACTCTTTGTTGGAAAGTTGTTGAAAAAATGATTGACATTTCATCTCCCATCAGGTGCTTTGCCTGATGCCTCTGATTTGGATTCCATACCACTATAAAAAGAAAATGAGCTTTGGTGTGTTTTAGTGGCATGCTGAAGTAGATCTGAACAATGCTGCCTGGGACAGCCACTCATATCTCAACAAAAAGAGTATACAGTCATATTTGTATAAATATTGCATGTATAATTATAGACTAGAATCCAGTTGTATAACTCTACTAATAGAACGGTTTATATAACTAGATTTGAGCAAGCTATGCACCCCAAAACCTGATCTAGTGGTTTGAGAAACTCACTAGAAGCAATTTTCTGACAGCTTAGAGGAGCTGGGAGGAAAACAAAGGGAAAGTTGAGGGAATGTGTTCCATTGCACTCGCTATAGGAAAAACACAGATAGAACCATAGAAGAATAACAGATTCATACAGTTGGAAGAGACCAAAAGAGCCATCCTGACCAGCCTGCCATCATGAAGGAATACATAGTCAAAGCACTCCCAACAACTGACTATCTAGCCCAGTGGTTCTCAACCTTCCTAATGCCGCGACCCCTTAATAGAGTTCCTCATGTTGTGGATGGATGGCATCCTTGAAGTGACTGGACTGACCTTGAGGGAGCTGGGGGTGGTAACGGCCAACAGGGAGCTCTGGCGTAGGCTGGTCCATGAGGTCACGAAGAGTCGGAGACGACTGAACGAATGAACAACAACAACAACAACATGTTGTGGTGACCCCCAACCATAAAATTATTTTCATTGTTACTTCATAAATGTAATTTTGCTACTGTTATGAATCGTAATGTAAATATCTGATATGCAGGATGTATTTTCATTCACTGGACCAAATTTGGCACAAATACCCAATACGCCCAAATTGGAATACTAGTGGGGTTGGGGGAGGGAATGGTTTTATCATTTGAGAGTGGTACTTGCTGAGATTTATAGTTCATCTACAATCGAAGAGCACTCTGATCTCCACCAATGATGGAACTCCCATGACCAACATAAAACACTAGCAGGGTTTGGTGGGTATGGATCTTGAGTTTGGGAGTTGTAGTTCACCTACATCTGTGGACTCAAACAATGATGGATCAGGACCAAAATTTGGCACAAATACTCAATATGCCCAAATGTGAACACTAATGGAGTTTGGGGGAAATAGACCTTGGCATTTGGGAGTTGTAGTTGCTGGGATTTATAGTTCACCTACAATCAAAGAGCATTCTGAACCCCACCAACAATAGAATTGGACCTAACGTTCCACACATAACCCAGATGACCAAGAGAAAATACTGTGTTTTCTGATGGTCTTTGGCGACCCCTCGGACACCCTCTCGTGACCCCCCCAGGGGTCCCGACCCCCAGGTTGAGAAACACTGACCTAGCCTCTGTTTAAGAATTACAAAGCAGGGGACTCCCCTGCATCCCAAAGAAGAGTATTCCACAGTCAAATAGCTCTTGCCATCAGGAAGTTCTCCTAATATTTAGGGTGACTTGCTTTCCCTATAGTTTGAATCCACCGGATCATGATTAGAAATAATTACTATAATGGGTTGTTGTAGGTTTTTTGGGGCTATATGGCCATGGTCTAGAGGCATTCTCTCAGAGGTAGTGACCTCACTACCTCTGAGGATGCTTGCCATAGATGCAGGTGAAACGTCAGGAGAGAATGCCTCTAGACCATGGCCATATAGCCCCAAAAAACCTACAACAACCCAGTGATTCCAGCCATGGAAGCCTTCGACAATACAATTACTATAATATAAATCAGTATACAGTCCATCATGCTATGGAGAGTGATCAGACTTTGACTTGGTAATTCCTGTATCTAGTCAGCCATAAAATCATAGAATAATAGCATTGGAAGAGACCACATGAACCATTTAGTCTAACCCCCTGCCATGCAGGAAAAGCACAAAGTTTCCCTGACAGATGGCCATCCAGCCTCTGTTTAAAAGTTCCCAAGGAAGAATCTTCCACCACATTCTGGAGCAGAGAAATCAATGGTTGAACAGCTCATACGATCAGGAAGTTCAATGTATTGTCGAAGGCTTTCATGGCTGGAATCACTCAGTTCTTGTGGGGTTTTTTCGGGCTGTATGGCCATGTTCTAGAGGCATTTCTCCTGACGTTTCGCCTGCATCTATGGCAAGCATCCTCAGAGGTGAGGTCTGCTGGAACTGGGAAAAAAGGGGTTTATATATCTGTGGAATGACCTGGGTGAGACAAATATATAAACCCCTTTTTTCCCAGTTCCAGCAGACCTCACCTCTGAGGATGCTTGCCATAGATGCAGGTGAAACGTCAGGAGAAATGCCTCTAGAACATGGCCATACAGCCCGAAAAAACCCACAAGAACTGAGATGAGGAAGTTATTTCTAACATTCAGGTGGAATATCCTTTCCTGTCATTTGAACCCATTGCTCCTAGTCCTAGTTTCCTTATGACACTCTTTCACATATTTATACATAGCTATCATGTCTCCTCCCAATTGTCTCTTCTGCAGGTTAAACACACCCAGCTCTTTAAGACGCTCTTCATAGGTATTCAGGGTCTCCAGACCTTTGATCATTTTAGTTGCCATCCACTGGTCACCTTCCAGCTTGTCAAAATCTCTTTTGAACTGTGGTGCCTAGCAGGTATATTTATTAGTCACATTATTTAAAACATTTCCGTATTTCCTCCCACCCCGCAATAAAAATATAAAACAGTTTTAAAATACATTAAAATGTTCTTTAATAATTCCTATAAGCATTCGACAAACTTTTCTAGAATCCAGTGTTGAAAGAGTTAAAACAGCAAATTGAAACAATGAATGCCATGAGAAACAGCACTGTTTTGGTTGCCAACTCAGAACCTAAAGAGAAATGGGCCCAGCCTTATTTTTTTGGGTAGGGAGTTCCACATCAGATGTATTACTACAGAGAAAGTCCTCTGATGTGTACTCGGTAACCTAACTTCACATGATATTGGAAGATGCAACAGGGCCTCCTCTGAAGATCTCAAATTTCTGCTTAGGCTACTTTTTTCTGGCTTGGTGCTCTACAACAACATTCTTTTTGCTTCCAATAAGGACCTTTTTTTATGCACGCAAACACACAAACACACACACACACACACACACACACATATATATCTGTCTCATGCCTGGGAAGCTGTTTTAAACCAGAGTGGATGAATTTCCTCCCTTTCCTCTCCCCCCACTTCTGTCTCAAGCCTGGGAAGCCATTTTAAACCAGAGTGGATGAATTTCCTCCTTTTCCTCTCCCCCCCTCCCCCTCCGCTTCTGTCTCAAGCCTGGGAAGCCATTTTAAACCAGAGTGGATGAATTTCCTCCTTTTCCTCTCCCCCCCCCCCCCCCGTTTCTGTCTCAAGCCTGGGAAGCTGTTTTAACCCAGAGAAGGACGAATTTCCTCCCTTCCCCCCCCCCCCCACTTTTGGAGTAAAACAACTATTTTCAAAGTAAAGACCACCCAATGAAACAGGAAATAACACTTTCAAACCATTAAGGAAGGATTCGGAAGTCTCTGAAGTTTCGAAAAGTTTTGAATGTTGTTTTCTGTGAAAATCGGAATTGACTTTAGAATCGAACCACATCCGAAACGAGTTTTGGACAATTTTTTTTTATCAAACAAGCCATATATATATATATGAAAAGGTTAGGGCTCAACATGTCCCAAGAAAGCATGAGGAGCTGGAGCTGATAGAGGGAGCTCATCCGCCTCTCCCCGGATTCGAACCTGCAACCTGTCGGTCTTCAGTCCTGCCGGTACAGGAGTTTAACCCTGGAAGGTGTATTGATTCCTTAAGAATCAGAGATATCCCTCTTAGCTTCCAAGCTCCCTCTGGTTTGGGCACACAGAATAAAGAGACTGGAATTAATTATGGCAATACATCTTCCAGGGTTAAACCCCTGTACCGGCAGGACTGAAGACCGACAGGTTGCAGGTTCGAATCTGGGGAGAGGCAGATGAGCTCCCTCTATCAGCTCCAGCTCCTCATGCGGGGACATGAGAGTAGCTTCCCACAAGGATGATAAAACATCAAAAAATCATCCAGGCATCCCCTGGGCAATGTCCTTGCAGACGGTCAATTCTCTCACACCAGAAGTGACTTGCAGTTTCTCAGGTCGCTCCTGACACGACAAAAAAAAGCATACAATATCAGACCCCTTATCCCAAGAGATCCCTGACCAAGGGAATAACTCTCCATCATTCTTTCAATGTGAATTCAACTAACATAAGCAGTATTTGCAACCCCAAATTCACCCTCCATCAACTACAGAAACACTACATGTATATTAATGAAGAAATGCTCCTTGCGTGTCTTTCCACCTAACCTGATTAGAATCAAGTTGTGTCGATCTTGCTCCCAGCATCCTTTTCTCTCCTTGTCTTTATTTTATATCTGACAGCCCCCTCTCCCCCCACATCCAGGATTTCTCCAAGAGTTAACTGATTGTCATTAGTCTGGTTCACATTTTGCAGTGCCTTTCTAATATTTCTGAAAGTAGGTCCTTCCGTGATTAATCTGATATTTGGTTCTTGGCTCATCAGTCATTCTCTGCTTTAGCCTACATCCAAGTGTAGTGCTTGTTCCCTATACTGGCACTGTCATTTCTGCTGTTCTGAGGTTAATGAGCTTTGACACATATTATGCGGCTCTATGCATATCGGCAGGCATGTGTCGCTGAGGACACGCGGTAACATTGCCCTCACCACCATAGCCAAATCAACCATGTAAAGTCCAAGATGAGCAAGATCAGAAAGCAGACTTACACAGTGCGTGCCACATCACACTTACCAGATGTGTACAGCAATCCCACAGGGCCTTGATCAGCCTCCTGTTCTAACCTTCTGCTGTCTATCAGCATTTGAAAAAAACAGGATGTCCATCAACTCTCAAGTAGGTTGCTATACATGGCTAATAAACAATATTCAATTTAGATATCTACATAAAAACTCCAACCATCACCCAAGTCAAAAAAGAAGCACCATTAAAGCCTTGGCAGACCGTGCAAAAAGAATCTGCGAACCTCACCTCCTCCAAGATGAACTGAACCACCTCAACTGGGCTCTACAGGCCAATGGATACTCCACCTCAGACATCAGAAGAGCTGCAAGACCAAGAACAAGCCACGGGAGTCAAGATGAAGATCCACCCAGAGGAAAAGTGTTCCTGCCATACATCAAGGGAACCACTGACCGCATAGGGAAGCTGATGAGGAAACACAACATACAAACAATCTACAAACCCACCAAGAAAATCCAGCAAATGCTCCGTTCAGCAAAGGACAAGAGGGATCCTCTCACCTCTGCAGGAGTCTACCGTATACCATGCAGCTGTGGACAAGTCTACATAGGGACCACCAAACGCAGCGCCCAGACACGCATCAAGGAACATGAAAGGCACTGCAGACTACTTCAACCAGAGAAGTCAGCCATAGCAGAGCACCTGATGAACCAGCCTGGACACAGCATATTATTTGAGAACACAGAAATGCTGGACCACACCAACAACCACCATGTCAGACTACACAGAGAAGCCATTGAAATCCATAAGCATGTGGACAATTTCAACAGAAAGGAAGAGACCATGAAAATGAACAAAATCTGGCTACCAACTCTAAAATTATAACAGCTAAACAACAGAGAGGAAAAAACCAGGCACAGATTAACACCTCCCAGCAACAGATTTTCCCAGGCTCAGGCAGGCCTTCAAATGCTAATGAAGGTGATCAGCTAAACATTCACACCTAACTGCAGCAGGGAAGAGCTCCTTGCCCCACCCCAGCCACTCCACAGATATATAAACCCATTTTTCCTACTTCCAACAGACCTCACAACCTCTGAGGATGCTTGCCATAGATGCAGGCGAAACGTCAGGAGAAATGCCTCTAGAACATGGCTCTATAGCCCGAAAAAACCCACAATAACCTAATGTTCAATTTGGTGTGTTGTAAGTTGTATGGGCTCGTCATAAAACACTGCAGACAATAAAATTCTATGAAAAGGGTGACAATGAAGGTGAAGAGAAGAAATAAGTAGGAGTGTACAGATTGTCAGCATCAATGCATTTTCTTATCCCCAAACCCACTTCCCCCAGTTCAGACTTTAAATCTCGGTTCAGAAACCAGAAAGATACTTTGAAAATTAGTGTCACCTTGATTATTTTCAAACTTTCAAAGTGTGTCTAGGGAACAGCAGGGTTCTGTTATCACTTCCCAGAGCTGTTCCTCGATGCGGCTTCAACTAATTGTTGTTTATAGACTTTCAGAAATATTCTTTTTCCATTCCTGGAAATTGGATTGGATTGGATTGAAACGATAGGATGAAGAGAAAAGTAAAGTTGGCTTATTAAAATGTCATTGGCAGCTTGTGAAATGAATTATTTATTTGTGTTGGGTTTGGGAACTGCTTGATTTTACATCTGGAAAAACTCCAAGACATTTTTATATTTGGTGTTGGCCTCCTCTTCTTTGCAATTTAAATCCCACTAAGGTGAAAAAGAATAATGTCATGCTGGCATCTTTTTAATGAGCACCATGCAGTGTGTAAAAAATAATAATTTAGGGATGATGACATCTATAAAGCTAAGGTCAGAAAAGTATTAAGTGTCCTTTGGAGAGATCTGATGGCTTCTTAGGGGAGAGCTATTTTGAGTCATTGTGAAGAAGGGTCTCACAATCCATGCTGAGATATTCTGCAAATGTAGACAGACACATACACATAGACCAGGGGTCCTCAAACTAAGGCCTGGGGGCTGGATACGGTCATTTACCTGGCCCTCACTCAGGGTCAACCCAAGTCTGAAATGACTTGAAAACACACAACAACAACAACAACAACAACAACAACAACAACAACAACACTATCTCATCAGCCAAATGCAGGCCCACCCTTCCCGTTGAAATACTAATACATTTATATTTGTTAAAATTGTTCTTCATTTTAAGTACCGTATATAGTCAAAGCCATGGTATTCCCTGTAGTCACCTACGGATGTGAGAGCTGGACCTTAGGGAAGGCTGAGCGAAGGAAGATCGATGCTTTTGAGTTGTGGTGTTGGAGGAAAGTTCTGAGAGTGCCTTGGACTGCGAGAAGATCCAACCAGTCCATCCTCCAGGAAATAAAGCCCGACTGCTCACTGGAGGGAAAGATATTAGAGACAAAGTTGAAGTACTTTGGCCACATCATGAGGAGACAGGAAAGCCTAGAGAAGACAATTATGCTGGGGAAAGTGGAAGGCAAAAGGAAGAGGGGCCGACCAAGGGCAAGATGGATGGATGGCATCCTTGAAGTGACTGGACTGACCTTGAGGGAGCTGGGGGTGGTAACGGCCGACAGGGAGCTCTGGCGTGGGCTGGTCCATGAGGGCACGAAGAGTCGGAGACGACTGAACGAATGAACAACACATATACTCGAATATAAGACGACCCGAATATAAGCCGAGGCACCTAATTTTACCACAAAAAACTGGGAAATCTTATTGACTCGAGTATAAGCCGGGGGTGAAAAATGCAGCCGCTAGTGGTCAGTTTGACAGATGACCACCCAGTTTTCTGTCTCCCCCCTCGCAGAGCATGAGCTTTCCTTGGCGGCGGTAGAGGAGAAGGAAGACGCAGCAGTGGTAAAGGCGCGTACAGGGCAAGGGAGTAGAGAAAGGCGCGCACCTTTCCCTTCTCCCTCGCGCATCTTCCTTGCCTCCGCCGCCGAAAAAGGTGCGCGTGCGGCAAGAGAGGAAGGGGAGTGGCACACACTTGCCCCACCCCCCTCACACCATGCGCGGCTTTCCTGCATCCTCCTGCCGCTGCCCCCGCCACCGTGGCCGCATGTGGGACAAGGAAAAACGTGCGCGCATGGCAAGAGAGGAAGGGGAGCAGTGAGCACTTTCCCCTCCCTCCTCCTCCGGCTTTTCTGCTTCCTCCCACCACTGCCCCTGCCACCACGGCCGCGCATGGGACCAGGAAGAAGGAGAGCAAGCCCGCGGAAAAGCCTGCCGCATGGGCTTGTCTCTCCTCTGCCACCGCCGAGGCTGCCGAGGAAGGCTTGCCTTTCCCTCCTCCTCCGTCGTTCCCTGACGCGAATATAAGCCAAGAGGAGGTTTTTCAGTCTGAAAAAAGGCTGAAAAACTTGGCTTATATTCAAGTATATACGGTATTGCATTGTTTTAAAGTGTTTTTGCACCACAAATAAGATATGTTCAGTGTGCATAGGAATTCATTAATATTTTTTTCAAATTACAATCCGGCTCTCCAACAGTTTGAGGGACTGTGAATGAGCCCTCTGTTTAAAATTTTTGAGTACCCCTGACATAGACAATCACTGTGGTAAACTTAGTAGTGAAATTCACTGACACAATAAGATAGAAAATTTCCATGATAGAATGACCACATATGTTCTACGTTTGGTGATTTTTGCCTTGTTACTACCAAAACGTAGAAGTACTGATTGGATAATGGAATGCAAGTAATATAGTTACCTATAATTAGTTACCCTGTTGGTGGGAGGGGAAGAGGTCCAATGAGGACATAATGAAATTTCATTTCAAAAGTAATTTAGTAATGGGAATGAAGTTACTTTACTGGTAAGACGAGTAAAGTTTTCCTGGGTTTTTTTTTCCCTGAGACTAAGTAATTGCATTTCAAAATATCTCTAAAATGCCATTTTAGAGGCATTTTCACATCTTTATAAAATTCTCTAATCAATCTTATGAGATTTCCCTCAAGTAACCAAAAGTTTTTATTTATCGTGTCAGGGGCAACCAGATCATTGTATTACATTTCTAACAGAACAGCCTAGTACCTCACAGATGGTGGCAGCATACTAGATTATATAGAATATCAGACAACGAAGAGGAAGGCTTTACACATATTTATTTATTTACTTAATTCATTTATATACCGCTTTTCTCAGCCCTTAGGCGACTCAAAGCGGTTAACAACAACAATTTCAATGCACACATTACAAAACAATTGAAGCATTTAAAAACAATAGCATAACAACAATTAAACATCAATATAACAAATCATTCACGTCTCATCAATAGAATCAGAATCCAATCTCATCATCCGTTATTCCGTGTTCCTTGTAATCAATTACACTGCCTAATCGAATGCCTGTTTGAACAACCAGGTCTTTACTTTCCTCCGGAATGCCAATAAGGAGGGGGCTGATCTGATATCTGTAGGGAGGGCGTTCCACAGCTGAGGGGCCACCACTGAGAAGGCCCTGTCTCTTGTCCCCACCAGGCATGCCTGTGATGCCGGCACAATTATGTGTTGCTTTTTTGATAATGTTGTGTACTTTATTGTCTATGCTTTTTTAACTGCTTGTATTGATGTTTTATTGGTTTTGTTGTTGTGTTTGGGCTCGGCCTCATGTAAGCCATACCGAGTCCCTTGGGGAGATGGTAGTGGGGTACAAATAAAGTTAATAAATAATAAATAAAATAAATAAATAAGGCCTCGCCGGATGATCTTAATGTCCTAGCTGGTTCATAGGAGGAGATGCGTTCGGACAGGTAAGTCGGGCCAGAACCATTTAGTTTCATACATACATGTAAATTCCAAGTTACACATTCATAATCCCACAACAGGATTTATTTATTTACAGTATTTATATACCACCTTTCTCACCCCTTGGGGGACTCAAAGTGGTTTTCTTGTCATTATCTGTCATTATCTGTAATATGAATGGAAGCAGCCATTGAACCATGAGAACTGGATGTCCCGTGAGGTCTCTTCCAACTCTTTGATTCTATGATTCTATGTTTTGGAATACTTGTGCAGCATTTTGGTTAGTTTTAAAGATTTGGATCTAATAGTTGGGCTTAAATATTGTGCCAATGAGATGAATGGCTAACTAAACTCATTTACAGCTTGGCAAGTCCCAAATAGAACACTGATTTCATCATGTTCTTGCAAAGCAGGCCACAAGATATCTTTGAATGCTGATGTATATTGACATGGCTGTGTGTGGCTCCTGATTGCTTAATAGGGCTGTGCAAAATTATTGTTAGTCTTCATAAGTCAGATCAAATTTGATAAATTCGTTCGTACTTACAGTATCCGATGCCTGGGAATTACCCACGCAAAAAACATAACAATCAAAACTTACCCCCCATACTTTTTTGTTTGCGTTTTGTAAACCCCGGAAGCCTCCAAAGTCGGTTTCATGTTCAGTACAAGGAAGCAAAGCAAAGTCAAAAAGGGTGCCTTTCCTCTTTAAATGAGTGACCTCTCACCACGAGGAATGGAAAGCAGCAGGGAGAAAGCAGAGTTATCTGGGAAAGAAAGCACAGGATTCTGGGAAATATAGTTTTAAAACGTCCCTAAAATCAGTAGATGTATGAATCTTTCTGAAAGTTGGTGGGAATGATCCCCTGTTACCTTGTATCATTGTACAAATAATTCAAAGAGATAGCTCTTGTAGTCTTTATTAAATGTTTATAAACAAAAAAAAAAGCCAATGGGATTTTGGCCTGCATTAAAAGGAGCATAGTGTCTAGGTCCAGGGAAGTAATGCTACCCCTCTATTCTGCTTTGGTTAGACCACACCTGGAATATTGTGTCCAATTCTGGGCACCACAATTCAAGAGAGATATTGACAAGCTGGAATGTGTCCACAGGAGGGCGACTAAAATGATCAAGGGTCTGGAGAACAAGCCCTATAAGGAGCGGTTTAAGGAGCTGGGCATGTTTAGCCTGAAGAAGAGAAGGCTGAGAGGAGATATGATAGCTATGTATAAATATGTGAGAGGAAGCCACAGGGAGGAGGGAGCAAGCTTGTTTTCTGCTTCCTTGGAGACTAGGACGCGGAACAATGGCTTCAAACTACAAGAAAGGAGATTCCATCTGAATATGAGGAAGAACTTCCTGACTGTGAGAGCCATTCAGCAGTGGAACTTTCTGCCCCAGAGTGTGGTGGAGGCTCCTTCTTTGGAAGCTTTTAAACAGGGGCTGGATGGCCATCTGTCAGGGGTGATTTGAATGCAATATTCCTGCTTCTTGGCAGGGGGTTGGACTGGATGGCCCATGAGGTCTCTTCCAACTCTTTGATTCTATGATTCTATGATAACATGGACTGGATGCTTTGCCTCCATGGCAAGACATTCACTTTCCATTATATGGCCTACCATTGTTTGCTGGGATTTAATCAATGTCATTCAAAGACTCGCCCCACAGTTTCTGTTCCCCAACTCCCAAAGGGCTCTTCTGAGCTGCTGACCTTCCATGTCAGAAATTAGAAATGTGCCACTCATCAAACTCTGTCCAAAAAACAAGACGCATTGTGCGCACTGGTCTATTTCTTGCCCACTTTGGGGGTGAGCACATTCATAGGTGACCGCAGGGGACACCCTGCTGGCTTATGTGACACCCCAATGGAGCGCCTCAGTCTCCTTTACACCAAATCGTCTTCCACTTTGAAAAGTAGAGCTCAAAACCTGGAGGGACAGTGTAAGGCTAGAACATGTCATAGTCTTCTCTATCAATGTGACACAAACTGACTTGTGGATGAAATTAACACAACTGGAAGAATTTGCGCTGTCTTGTCAGTATAATGAAATGTGATATGTGCTGCCAAATGCAACAGCATGGACGTGTTTGAACCAGGCCGTAACAGCCATACCCTTTAGACAAGTGACTCTCCAATTTAAAAATAACCTTTGAATGCTGTATCCACTTCATAAACCGAAAAAAGCTTGTATCTATCTGTGGAAACAAATGCTTCCCTTTTCTCCCTCAGACTTTTTCCCCCTGCCAGTCAATAAAACTAAATCTGCTCAAAGCAACTCGCAGTCTGCTGTTATCAAAGTAGTGCAGATCTGCTTTGTTTCCTTTTAAAGAAATTAAAGTTTAGTTTATAGCTGTAGCAAATATATCATTAAATCCAGACTTCGCCAAATGTTTTCCAATTTTGATTTTGGGTTTAAAGTTGTGCTCGAGGGTAGGAGAAGCAGGAGTTTCTGGGAGAACCACTGTGTTTTCTTCGACTGGATCTACACTGCCATATAATCCAAATGATCAAAGCAGGTAATCTACATTGAACTGGATTATATGAGTCTATATTGCCCCAGACGACACCAAATTGGGAGGGATAGCCAATAGTCCAGAGGACAGGAGCAGGATTCAAAACGATCTTGACAGATTAGAGAGATGGGCCAAAACTAACAAAATGAAGTTCAACAGTGACAAATGCAAGATACTCCACTTTGGCAGGAAAAACGAAATGCAAAGATACAGAATGGGGGGTGCCTGGCTCGAGAGCAGTACGTGTGAAAAAGATCTTGGAGTCCTTGTGGACAACAAGTTAAACATGAGCCAATAATGTGATGTGGCGGCAAAAAAAGCCAATGGGATTTTGGCCTGCATCAATAGGAGCATAGTGTCTAGATCTAAGGAAGTAATGCTACCCCTCTATTCCGCTTTGGTTAGACCACACCTGGAATATTGTGTCCAATTCTGGGCACCACAATTGAAGAGAGATATTGACAAGCTGGAATGTGTCCAGAGGAGAGCGACTAAAATGATAAAAGGTCTGGAGAACAAGCCCTATGAGGAGCAGCTTAAGGAGCTGGGCATGTTTAGCCTGAAGAAGAGAAGGCTGAAGAAGGGATATGATAGCCATGTATAAATATGTGAGAGGAAGCCACAGGGAGGAGGGAGCAAGCTTGTTTTCTGCTTCCCTGGAGACTAGGACACGGAACAATGGCTTCAAACTACAAGAGAGGAGATTCCATCTGAACATGAGGAAGAACTTCCTGACTGTGAGAGCCGTTCAGCAGTGGAACTCTCTGCCCTGGAGTGTGGTGGAGGCTCCTTCTTTGGAAGCTTTTAAACATCTGTCGGGGGTGATTTGAATGCGATATTCCTGCTTCTTGGCAGGGGGTTGGACTGGATGGCCCATGAGGTCTCTTCCAACTCTTTGATTCTATGATTCTATGATTCTATGATTCTATAATCCAAAACAGATAATCTGGATTTTATATGGCAGGAGCCCCCGGTGGCACAATGGGTTAAACCCTTGCACCAGCAGGACTGAAGACCAATAGGTCGCAGGTTCGAATCTGAGGAGAGCACGGATGAGCACCCTCTATAAGCTCCAGCTCCCCATTGTGGGGACATGAGAGAAGCCTCCCACAAGGATGATAAAACATCAAAACATCCGGGCATCCCCTGGGCAACGTCCTTGCAGACGGCCAATTCTCTCACACCAGAAGCAACTTGCAGTTTCCCCACACCCTTCAGGGACATTCTCATGGGAAACTACACTTTGCACAGGGGTCTCCTGGTCCTTCTCTGCATCAGTATCATTGACCAAACCATTGCCATCTTGAAATTCATTGGCATCACTTCCCACATCCAAAGCACCCTGATCCTGAAACTTAATCACAGGCTGAACTCCAACAGCTTTGGGGCTAGAGCGCCCAGCAGAAAGTGCCCAGATGCAGAAGAGGAGGGAGGAAGCAGGACCAGAAGCTTCCTCCCTCCTTCCCCCTTCACAGAGGGAAGGAGGGAGGAAGCTTCTGGTCCTGCCTCTTTTTCCCCTTTCTTCCCCCCTCTTCCTCCTCCTCCTCCTCCTCCTCCTCCTTCTCCTTGTCATGCCTTTTTCACTTATTGGAAATGGAGAGAGAATTGGGGACACTCCTTTAATTGAAGGGGAAATGCTGGAGGAAAAGGGGGGCATTGGATAAGAGTGTTGGATAAGACGGAATGTTGGATAAGCAAAGGTTGGATAAGCGAGACTCTACTGCACCATTATAACATTTTAGATTGTGTTTCCTTTAAAGTTGGGGAAGAAAGAAACTTGTAGAGATGTGAGTAGAAGTTTTTTGGGGGGTTTCGTGTCAGGAGCAATTTGAAAAACTGCAAGTCACTTCTGGTGTGAGATAATTGGCCGTCTGCAAGGACATTGCCCAGGGGACGGCCAGATGTTTTGATGTTTTACCACCCTTATGGGAGGTATAAAGGATCAACGAAGGAGCATTCAGCCGTTGGCAGGGGGGCAAACCTTTCTATCCCACCGCTGCCACCAGTTTATGACGGATCCGCCCGAGCTCTAGGGAATAATACTTCTAATATATATTCCCTAGCACACACACTCTCATGTTCCTTCGGCTGTTATATTGCCCACAGCTGTTCACCAATGTAAACTGGACTGAATGACCGTTCGGCCGATGGTACCAATTTGAAGGAACAAAGTAGAAGACTTTGTTTTCTAAGGTTCCAATTGGACACCTGTCACAAAGCTCGATGTGTATTAAGATATTACTGCCACCACTCAAATAGATTTTGAGAATTTAACTTGATGTTATGTGTGAGGTAAAACTTGTTGTGCCCCAGCCCTTCCTTTAACTCCCCCGGAAGTGTCTGAGGCGAAAAGATGTTAGAATTTGCTGGAACAGGCTTAATGGAATGAATCACTGTGAGGACTTCATATAAAGTTGAACTAGAACAAAGTTTATTTAGAATTGGATTCTTCTTTGAGTTACAAAAGTGTATATGATTAGCACAGCACAATCTTCTTAAACTCCTAAGTCTTAACAAGCTTGCTGAACTTCCCAACTGGGTATCTGTTTTTCGACGTGAGCAAATTCCCTCAGACAGATTAAACCTATCTGTCCCCTCAGCGCATCTAGATCCCACTAGAATACCCTGCCCTTGAGAGTGTAAAATCAACCAGTGTGTTTTTCCCCCACACCAGTTCACAGGCGGCTATTGGCTCTCCAGGCCACTCTATGGCCCCACCTGCCTTCAAACACTCTCCCTCAGGAAATCTTCAGCTCACTCGACAACTACCCTCTCCCTGTAGCTTGAAATCCAGTCTGTCTTTCCTGCTCTTAAAACCCTTCTCTCTGTGATGTTAAATCCCTTCTCTCTCTGACAGATGCTGCCTGCCTCTTTTCACTGACAGCTCCAGCTCCTCCCATCTGTCCTAGCCAATCCTGGCATAGCTAAACTCCTCCCCTCTGCTGATCTGACTTTCCTAGTATTTCCCTCACTAAGATGGAGTCGGCTCACTGTCTCTAAAGGCTGCGGCCTAACCAGAAAGGTATGAGTCCATTACAGGAGGCTTCTCCCATGTCTCCACATGGGGAGCCGGAGCTGACAGAGGGAGCTCATTTGCGCTCTCCCTGGATTTGAATCTGCAACCTGTTGGCCTTCAGTCCTGCCAGCACAAGAGTTTAACCCAGGAGTCCCCAAACTAAGGCCCAGGGGCTGGATACCGCCCTTCAAGGACATTTTCCTGGCTCTCACTCAGGGTCAACCTAAGTCTGAAATGACTTGAAAGCACACAACAACAACAACCTTATCTCATCAGCCAAAAGCAGGCCCACACTTCCCATTGAAATACTAATAGGTTTCTATTTGTTAAAATTGTTTTTCATTTAAATTACTGAATTGTTTTAAAGTGTTTTTCGCGCTACAAATAAGATATGAATAGTGTGCATAGGAATTCATGTTTTTTTCAGATTATAATCTGACCCTCCAACAGTTTGAGGGACTGTGACCTGGCCCTCTGTTTAAAAAGTTTGAGGACCCCAGGTTTAACACATTGTGCCACTGGGGGTTCCGAGTAGAAGTTATATTGTGGCACAAGTTTTTTCAAAATATATATAGTTAGTGACCGAAAGGTCGCAGTTTCGATTCCGGGGAGCGGCGTGAGCTTCCACTGTCAGCACTAGCTTCTGCCAACCTAGCAGTTCGAAAACATGCAAATGTGAGTAGATCAATAGGTACCACTCCAGTGGGAAGGTAACAGCGCTCCATGCAGTCATGGCGGCCACATGACCTTGGAGGTGTCTATGGACAACGCTGGCTCTTTGGCTTAGAAATGGAGATGAGCAACACACCCCAGAGTCAGACATGACTGGACTTAATGTCAGGGGACAACCTTTACCTTTTAGTTACAAATAATTTGACTTGGATGTTGCAGGATCTTGTACTAATGCATGTATCTGTTCATTGAAGATCAAAGCTGAATTACGAAATGTCATCCCACTAAACCAAGCCTATGAAGAGGAATGAAGACATGATGAGAAATACGGCAAGGCTAAAGAGCACGAGTCTAATCCAGGTACATAAGTAGGCAACAACAGCAATACATAATTATGCAATGAAAAAAACTCCATCATATGGAAAGATCCCAAGGTAGCACAAAAGCCTTTGATAATATGAGCTCACAAAAGCCTTTTTAAGGAAGGGGGCTTTATGAATATCCTAGGCTAGCTGAAAGATTTGAGCAGCTCAGCTCCATGGGAATTGGGAAGCACAATTAAAATGAAATGTTGATGCCTGTGTTTGCAGGCTGAAATATTGAGATATAGGTACATAAATCATTTTATGAATGCATGGTTCTATACAGTGATTTACTGTGCCCAAATGCTACCTATTTGGTAATAGGGGTGTACAGCGAAATGACTGATGGTCTTCTATCATTGTGGAACAAGAGAATGTAACCAGGATGAATTATGACCATAAGATTCATAGGTAACATTGCATCCTGCACTTTGCACTATATCTTTTCCCTTTTATTTGTGCTTTGAAGCCACCACATGTGACCCTTTATGGTCTGAGCATTGCCATTTTCTTAGACTCCAGTCATTGCAGTTAGGGGCAGTTGGAACTTCTGGAGTTTCAAACATAATGCAAGGATGGGCTATACATGGGACACATGCACCCAGAGGCGGCCCTAGGTAATTTTCAACAGTAAGCAAACAGTATTTTGCCCCCTCCCCCAACCAATCACTGATATATATTTTCTGTTCATTGTGGGAGTTCTGTGTGCCATATTTGGTTCAATTCCATCATTGGTGGAGTTCAGAGTGCTCTTTGATTGTAGGTGAACTATACATCCCAGTAACTACAATTCACATATGTCAAGGTCTATTTTCCCCCAAGAGCGCCTCAAGAGCGCCCCTGGGCAAAATCAACTATACTGCAAATGCGTACTTTGCGTAATGGGTTGAGCCACTCCTGCATGCACCACTCCACTTGGTTTGAGGTTCTTATCTCCAGCATCCAACTCATAAAAAATAACACCTACCCATCTTGTTTTCAAGTTCTCTGAAGCACATTCTCCAGCCCCTTCCACACCTGTATAAAATCCACATTGAACTGGATTGTATGGCAGTGTGGACTCAGATAACCCAGTTCAAAGCTGATATTGTGGATTATCTGCCTTGATATTCTGGGTTATATCGCTGTGTGGAAAGTGCCTCCGAATCTCTCTTTATAGACTAAGAAGATGCCCATTCCTTGTGGATCTTGTTTTAGAAAATGTTGCTGGAGTTGCTGCTACCATCCACAGCAACAGAAAATTTAACAGCACAGATTTGGTGTTACAACAATAGAATAGGGCACCATATTTATTTATTTCCGGTATTTCTATCCCTTTCCTTCTCAACCCTCGAACGGGGACTCAGGATGGCTTACATTTGGCAGCAATTCGATATCACTACATATAACACAGCAATATGATAACAATTAAAAAAAATAAGTAAAACATTCATTAAAACAGTAAAAAACAGTATTAATAGCTGTATCATCATTCCATATCCAATTCCATATCCAAAGTGCTATCTATGTCTGTTGTCCAAAAGCCTGGTCCCAGAACCACGACTTCAATTTCTTCCTAAATGACAGGAGGGACAGAGCTGATCTTACTTCAGTGGGAAGCGAGTTCCACAGGCGGGGGCCACAGCCAAGAAGGTCCTGTCTCTCATCCCCACCAGATGTATTTGTGACACTGGCAGGGGTGAGAGCAGGGCCTCCTTGGATGATCTTAAACTGAGAGGGGGATATTTATTTATGAAAAATAACACATTCCCATGGAAGCTATCCACCTCTGTTCTAAAGGTTTAACCAAAATCAATGGCTGGCATCCACTTAGTATGTTACAATGCCCCAAGTCTGCCTTGCAGCATTGCAATTCACTTTTTCAGTCATAGAGTAGCTACCTCATCACATTGAGAGGGGAAAGCATGGGTGACCGTCCCTTTAAGAGTAGGGACCTCTCAGATTTTCAGGAGTCCTGTTTCAAGTTCTGCCTCCCCATCACACTCACACTTGGAAACTTAAGACCTGGAAATATGTTCATATTTTACATTCATCGCAAAGTCAGTATTACTTTTTTTAAAAAAAAATCAGGAGAAACAATATCCAAAAACCAAGAAATCCCTTGCTCTGCCCAAAGCCCCTTACATTAAAGGAGACTGACACAAATTTAAACCCACATCTTTCCATGGAATAACATTGTTCTGTCCCAAACCCCATACAACACAAGAGACAGTGATCCAGATTAAAAACATTGCTTTCCATGGGATCCTATTCTGCACCAAATCGAAGGATACCAGAGACTGCCGACAGTTGGGCAATGAAACAGGACAGGAAACTTTGATGGTCACATCTGTTTTTCAGTTGTAAACATGGGAGTAAAATGTGGTAAGAGGTAGGAGATCTGCACATGATTGCTGGCCTGTGTTCAGAGTTCCCTCCTTTCAGGACATTTCAGCTTCATTTCAACCCTGGAATATGTCATGAGTTCTGTGCCTCTCCCTGCTTGAAAAGAGGTTGAAGTGTCCTACAAGAGGGAAATTTCTCAATGTGACATGGTGTTAGTTCACAGTTCTCTTCCAAAACTGCCATGACCAAAAATCTACTCCATATAATCCATCTTGTAAACCAGTCCCACCCCCCTAACCCTTCTCATAATACAACCATTTCTAGGCTGTTAGAGGGGAAAGGAATCAGAAGCAATTTAGCTGGAAAGTCTGCAAGGTTGTCACCTGCAGGGAGCCCCATAAGATTCTGTTGGTGACTGTCACAGCATGTCCACTTAAAGCAGTGTTTCTCAACCTGAGGGTCGGGACCCCTGGGGGAGGTCATGAGGGGATGTCAGAGGGGTCACAAAAGACCATCAGAAAACACAGTATTTTCTGTTGGTCATGGGGGTTCTATATATCCCAGCAACTACAACACCCAAATGTCAAGGTCTATTTTCCCCAAACCCCACATTTGGGCATATTGAGTGTTTGTGCCAAGTTTGGTCCAGATCCATCATTATTTGAGTCCACAGTGCTCTCTAGGTGTAGGTGAACTACAACTCCAAAACTCAAGGTCACTGCCCACTAAACCCTTCCAATATTCTCTGCTGCCCATGCGAGTTCTGTGTGCCAAGTTTGGTCCAGTTCCATCGTTGGTGGAGTTCAGAATGCTCTTTGATTGTAGGTTAAGTATAATTGACCATAACTACAACTCCTACATGACAAAATCAACCGCCCACAACCCCATCAGTATTCAAATTTGGGCATATTGGGTATTTGTGCCAAATTTGGTCCAGTGAATGAAAATACATCCTGCATATCAGATATTTACATTATGATTCATAACAGTAGCAGAATTACAATTATGAAGTAGCAATGAAAACATGTTATGGCTGGGGTGGGGGCAGTGGCGGCCCTAGGTAATTTTCAGCGGTAAGCAAACAGTATTTTGGCGCCCCCCCCCCCCAACCAATCACTGATATGGAGCAGGAATGAGGGGGGCTAGGCGACCGGACTGCTAGGGCTGTTGTGAGTGGAGGGGGTGCTCCTCAAGTGGCATTGACAGAGGCGTCTTTGCACCCCTGGCAAAAAAAAAAAGTGTACCGCAACCGCTTACTTTGCGTAATGGACGAGCCGCCCCTGGGTGGGGGGTCACCACAACATGAGGAACTTTATTAAGGGGTCATGGCATTAGGAAGGTCGAGAAGCACTGACTTAAAGGAAAATAGCTGGACATGTCACCATTCATTCCCTCATTCTAAAAACTTTCAGGTTACTGTGCTGATGGGCACTGCATGTCTTAAAATATGATTTTGGGGAGAACCACCATTGAAAGACATGGAAAAGAAATGGAGGAATATATTGCAAGGGCACAAGGGGAGGTGCAGGAATGGAGAGTGAATGAAGCAGTAGAGCATAAGGGAAAAGGTATACTTGTATTGTGACTCTGGCATTATTGACCTTGAAAAAGAGATAAGAGGTTCATCTTTATTTGTCAGCTCAAGGCACATTAATTTTGTCTCATGTTCCTTCCACAAATGATTGGGAAAGAAAAAGTTAAAGGAGCTCAATGAGTTGATGCAGAGCTAAAAGGAAGCCAGCAGATGAAGTTCGGAAGAGAGAAAATAATCCCCCCATTGTCAGATAAATGCATTGTTAATTAGCTCCTAGCCCTGGGCAGGATTCTGCCAGGTGAAAATGTAACATTCCCAGGTAATAGGAGTGAAAAGAGAACATTCACAAGCATCTTAATTGCCTAATTAAAGCACAACCTGAGCTGGCAGCACAGAAGAGCAAAACAACTGAAATATCCTCATCTCGAAACTTTGGGACTGATAGGAAGCCGCCATACACCAGCGTTGGTGTCTTTGTACACCTTGTTCGGTATTATATTGTTTGCTCTGATGAGCAGACACTCTCCAAGGTCTTTGACCAGAAGATTTCTTTGTCATAATTTGTTCCCATCTAAATTTGAAGCATGAGCTCTGCTGCTGAAATATGGCTCTATAGTTTTATTTATTTTTGTCGTGTCAGGAGCAACTTGAGAAACTGCAAGTCGTTTCTGCTGTGAGGGAATTGGCCGTCTGCAAGGATGTTGCCCAAGGGACGCCTGGATGATTTGATGTTTTTATCATCCTTGTGGGAGGCTTCTCTCATGTCCCCGCATGAGGAGCTGGAGCTGATAGAGGGAGCTCATCCGCCTCTCCCCAGATTCAAACCTGCGACCTGTCGGTCTTCAGTCCTGCCGGCACAGGGGTTTAACCCACTGCGCCACCGGGAGCTCCTCGCTCTATAGATAAAATGCTCATTAGATCACACAAAAGATAACCTCTCCACTAAAAAAATCTGTAGATGGCTGTGTGGAGCAAAGAGAAAGAAACTGTGGGCCAAAGACTCCTCAAGCCCTCAGGAGACCCTCTTTTTTCACCCTCAAAGCCTAGTTTAGATGTAGTAGCCACGACAATTCTGTTACAGTAAGTTGTAGCAAGATCAAGTGTGTGTGTGTGTGTGTGTGTGTGTGTGTGTGTGTGTGTTAAAGAAAAACCTTATGATGTTAATTATTATGTGCAGCTGGTAATGTAGGTCAGCCAGCATGTTTGGGCCACATCCGTTGGGGTATGGATTTTGTATGGATTTTGGAATACAGTTTGGAGAAGCAATATGCTGCTCTGAAGGAGATGCAATGTGGTGTAATGCTGCTATGCTCTACCAGTGATGCTCTTTCCTATGGTGGAATAGCTATTTACTCAAGGTTTTGCTCTCTCATTTGAATGAAGATGAAGAAGCCTTATTCTGTGTTACTTACAAAGACTATGTAAGTTTGTTGCACTGTTTGATTTTATATGCAACAGTGCAAATTTATTGCCTCTGCTGATAAGAGTAAAGTTTTTCTGTTCCTTTTTTCCCCCCTCTTGCCTGTGTGTCTTTTGCATGGGACCTGGCTAAAATCCGCTTCTACGCAACAAAGCCTCCCTCAAAAAGGCCAAAACACAGCCTAAATTGAAATGCCATGATGTAACTTCCAGTTCATGGTCATTTTCATCATAAGCTTAGTTCAAGCTCCCTTGAAGTAAAAACTGGATTGTCTGATTTGATAATCTTGATTATATGGCAGTGTAGAAAGGCCTCAGTTGAAAAGCAGAGAAGAACAACTGACCAAACATGATAATGCAGTATCATTGCAGATGAGACAGACACACTGACTTCAAGAAATGAGGAACTGAGACATATTAATAGTAGGTGAGAAAGTGAGACAAAAAAAATAATTGGGATTGTCCCTGCTAAGTCAGGACAGTTGAAGGCTATGCTTCCAAGCATGTACCAAACTAACTTGTGTAGCTTTAGGCTCTGAGACAAAGGAACAGTTTATATAAAACTGTCCTTCCTTCTCTCTTTCTTTCCTTCCCCTCCCTTTCTTTTTCCCTTCTCCTTTCTTTTCTTTCTTCCTTCAATACCTCTTTCTTTCCTTCCTTCCACACAGTCCTATAATCCAGAATATCAAGGCAGAAAATCCCACAATATCTGCTTTGATCTGAGTGCACACTCAAATAATGTGGGATTTTCTGCCTTGATATTCTGGGATATAGGCTGTGTGGAAGGGCCCTGGCTTATCTGGTAATGTGGGGTTTTTTAAGGTGTGTGGAAGGGGCTTTAGATACAAATGCAACTGAAGAGGAAACCTAGGAAACCGATCTTGTTCGTAGCTGGAAGATTGCCTGTAATTCTACAGGGTGTCTCTTCCTTTGCCTCCCTAAAAGGTCTTAAGGGCTGCCCCTACCAACACACAGCATTCTCCTTGACCCGCTGAAGCTCACCCTGCTCCTTGAAGCACAACCAAAGAACTCCTCACAGATGGCCATTCAGACTCCAATGAGAAGGGATGGAAAGGGAAGGGAGGGAGGAGACCTCCAAGAGCCATCCAGTCCAGCCCCTTCTGTCGTAATGGGGAAGCACCACCAAAGCACCCTAAGATCTTCTGGAGAGTCCCTGCTCTCTATCCCGCCGGCTTCACAAGTGCGGCTGGCGGGAACGAGAGACAGGGCCTTCTCTGTGGTGGCCCCTCGGCTTTGGAACACCCTCCCTATAGAGGTACGATCAGCCTCCTCGCTGATGGTGTTTCGGAAGAGACTGAAGACATGGATGTTTAAACAAGCATTCGGTTAATCCGTTGCAACGAATTTTGATGACTAAAGGCTGGTAATCATGGACGACGAATTTTGGATTGTGATTTTAGTTACGAGATGCATGGGATTATTATTGGTGGCCCAATAATTTGTATTGTATATGTGTTTCATGTTTTAAATTGAATACTGTTTTTAATTGTTTTTAACTTTTTAGTTGTTGTAAACCGCAATGAGTCGCCGACTTAGGCTGAGATATTAGCGGTATACAAGCGCATAAATAAATAAATAAATAAATAAAGCACTCCTCACAGATGGCCATTCGGACTTGGAAGGGAAGGGAAGGGAAGTGTTCTGTCGCGCGCTGGGCCTGTAAATAATTGTGTTTAGTACAGGAAGTGCAACCTTTGCCCAGTGGGAAGCCAGGGGGCCTAAAGAGAAGTTCTCAGAGGTTTCCACCACAAACAGTCTTTAGATGGCTTGAGAAGTACAACAAAGTATTTTATTAATGAACAATCAAACAGAAACTTCTCTTGTCTTCAGTAAAGTTAAGCAAATGATTCCAAGCTTTTAGGTAACTGGTGAATTCCTAATCTTGCCCACGAAGGACAGGCAACTGTCTTCAATAACTTCTTCTTTAAAGGAAAATCCCCTTTTTAACTGCTCCCAGGCTGACTATAACCTAACCCTTACTGATGTGGGCTCCGCTACTGGGTTGCACTGCATCTCGAACGCCGAGTGGACCTACCAGCAAGGCAGTAGATGTTCTCCAGCTGGAGTTCTTTGGTCTTTAGGGCTGTTTTCCTGGAAATTCTTAGGAGACTCTTAAAGCTGTTCTCCCCTGGAAATTCTTTGGAGACTTTTAAAACTGTTCTCCCTGGAAATTCTTAAAGGTTGAAGCTTTTGTACAGGGGAAGTTTACACACGTCCTGTACATTGGCTAACCTTGCTGAGACTAACTAAAAAATGGCTCCCTTCCCTTCCCAATTGCCCTGAGCAAGGGGCAGGACCAAATTCAACGATGATGGGCAGGTGGCTTGCCCTATGACTGCAGCCAAAAGAAGCCACCTATCTGCAGAGTCCCTGAAACTTAGGACTGCAAACAAACATTCAATGCAAAGCAAACAAAATTGGAGCTCCTGGTACAGCTGTACCAGAACAGGAGGGGAAGGGGAGGGAGGGAGGGAAGACACATCCAAGGGCCACCCAGTCTAGTCCCTCCTGTCATAAGGGGCAGAACCACAACCAACACTGTTGGAGTTTGAGGAAGACCTTGACACTTGGGAGTTGCTTGGCTGTATAATTCACCTGCAGTCAAAGAGCAGTGTGCGGGGTGGGGTTGGGTAGGGGAGTAGCTGAGGGAGGGAGGGTGAATGAGTGAGTGAGCGAGGGAGGACGGGAAAGGCCCAGCAGCGGTAGAAGCAGGAGCCTGGTTGCCTCTTTCAGGCTCCTGTTTCTGCTGTTGGTGCCGCCTTTACTGCCCGCCCTCCCTTGCCCACTCACTCACTCACTCACTCACTCACCGGGCCTGGTCCTAGTGGCAAAGGTAGCGGCAGCAGAAGGAAGGAAGGATGGGGAAGGAGTGTTTTCCACACATGCGCTGTGTCATCCTCTCCTTTTTAAGGATTTTAAAGTTCTTTTTGCTGTTATCTTGTTTATTTTAAATTGTTGGTCACACCTTGGGTTGGAAGGAGTTCTGTGGCCAAATTTGTTGTGATTTCAATCAGTGTGGGTTTTTTTGTTTTTAACATACTCATGACGAATAGAGCATTTATCTAGATAGAAAGATAGAAAGATAGATATAAATTCACAAGAATTTTTCATCTCTTTGAGAAAACCAGAATGTTCAGATGGGACAAGTATAAAAAAAATACCTATATACAAAAACTCCATTATGGATATCACCGATTGAAGCAAAACAAAGAAGACTGCTGGGGTGGCAACTATGACCAACCTATAAAGACCTACTAGAAAAGAACAATAACAAAAACACCTGGATACTTAAACCACAGAAGGACTTGGCGCAAAAATATACAAACCTAACTTCAAATTGAGGAAACATTTACACAGGACCAAAAGGATGGGTTTGAGGACAAAGAGGGATTTTGGGACAAAATATTAAAAACCGACAAGAAAAACAATAAAATTATATAACCAACTGTTAGATTGGGAAACCGAAACAGAAGAAATTAAAAACTGTATGGTATTATGGGCAAAAAACATTGGAAGACAAATTAAGTTTCAGGAATGGCAGCTAATATGGAGGAAAAAACTAAAATATATGTATTTGGTCACTCTTTAAAAAACTGGTTAAAAACATTCCATAGATGGTACATGACACCTCATAAACTGAGCCTGATGTATAAAAACTACCAAAACATATGCTGGAAGTGTAGAAAGCAGGCAGGAAACTATTTCCATATGTGGTGGTCATGCACAGAATCCATTAAATATTGGCAGAACATCCAAGAAGTGTCTCAAAAAATTCTTTAAAAAAAGATCCCCCATAAACCTGAATATTTTTATTAGGCCTTATGGATAAAGACTTAAAGCTAGATAGCAATGAAGATATTATTTTCACTTTTATAATAACGGCAGCACGGATAACTTTCGCGAAATTTTGGAAGAATGATCATTCCCCAACAACAGAACACTGGCTAGATAAACTTTCAGACATCAGAAACATGGACAAGTTAACGTTCTTCTTGAGAACTAACTCCAGAAACTGATTGGACAAACTGATTGGACAATAGTGGAGGACTATCTGAAAAATAGATTTGAGATAACTGCTAGTTAAAAATAGAAAGGATAGAAGACAGGACAGCAGGGTCAAAAGAAAAATAGGGTACCCCCCCCCGATCATAGGGGATACCAGGGGAGACCGTAATATACAATTGAATGAACTGTTTGGACATAGAATGGAAGTCATATTTTAACCTGTCAATTTCACCTCCTACTTCTTTCTTTTTCTCGTTTTTTTCCCTTTCCCTCTCTCTATCTCTACTTCCTTCTTTAGTCCAGATATATATATATACACATACTTATATCCCCATACCAAAAAAGGGAAATGCGAAAGACTGCTCAAACTTCCGTAGAGTAGCCCTTATTTCTCATGCCAGTAAGGTAATGCTCAAGATCCTGCAAGGAAGACTCCAGCAATACATGGAGCGAGAGTTGCCAGATGTTCAAGCTGGGTTTAGAAAAGGCAGAGGAACCAGAGACCAGATTGCCAATATCCGCTGGATAATGGAGAAAGGCAGGGAGTTTCAGAAAAACATCTATTTCTGCTTCATTGACTATTCTAAAGCCTTTGACTGTGTGGATCATAATAAATGGTGGCAAGTTCTTGGTGGGATGGGCATCCCAAGCCACCTTGGCTCTCTCCTGAGGAATCTGTACAAGGACCAAGTAGCAACAGTCAGAACTGACCACAGAACAACAGGCTGGTTCAAGATTGGGAAAGGCGTCCGGCAAGGCTGCATACTCTCACCCAACCTTTTTAACTTGTATGCAGAACACATCATGCGATGTGCGGGGCTTGATGAATGCAAAGCTGGGGTGAAAATTGCTGGAATTGCTGGAAGAAACATTAACAACCTCAGATATGCAGATGACACCACTCTGATGGCCGAAAGCAAAGAGGAGCTGAGGAGCCTTCTAATCAAGGTGAAAGAAGAAAGCGCAAAAGCTGGGTTGCAGCTAAACATCAAAAAAGCCAAGATTATGGCAACAAGAATGATTGACAACTGGAAAATAGAGGGAGAAAATGTGGAGGCCGTGACAGACTTTGTATTTCTAGGTGCAAAGATGACTGCAGATGCAGACTGTGGCCAGGAAATCAGAAGACACTTACTTCTTGGGAGGAGAGCAATGTCCAATCTCGATAAAATAGTAAAGAGTAGAGACATCAGACTGGCAACAAAGATCCACCTAGTCAAAGCCATGGTATTCCCTGTAGTAACCTACAGATGTGAGAGCTGGACCTTAGGGAAGGCTGAGCGAAGGAAGATCGATGCTTTTGAACTGTGGTGTTGGAGGAAAGTTCTGAGAGTGCCTTGGACTGCGAGAAGATCCAACCAGTCCAGGAAATAAAGCCTGACTGCTCACTGGAGGGAAGGATACTAGAGACAAAGTTGAAGTCCTTTGACCACATCATGAGGAGACAGGAAAGCCTAGAGAAGACAATTATGTTGGGGAAAGTGGAAGGCAAAAGGAAGAGGGGCCGACCAAGGGCAAGATGGATGGATGGCATCCTTGAAGTGACTGTACTGACCTTGAAGGAGCTGGGGGTGGTTTCGGAAATCGATTCATTAATTTTTTACCATTTACGAAATTTCGTAAATATCGAACTTTTTAAAAGGAAAATTTTGTAATTATTTTAAATAACGAAACGCAAAAAACCCCAAAAAACGAATCGATTTTAGAAACAAATTTTTCCGTTGTTACCCAGGCCTAATATATATATATTCTTTTTATCTCCTCCCCTTTCACGTCTGTTTTATATACTGTATTTTGTGAGAAATTCAATAAAGATTATTTAAAAAAAGAGGAAACCAGAATGTTATTCATGCAGTCAATCACTTGAAAGTTAAAAAGGAAAATAAAGATGAAGAAGCAAAATTTCTAGGCTTCTCCTTGAACAATACAGCTAAGGGCTTTTTAAAAAACAGATATGGACATTTAACCTCAGGCATGTCCCTGTAAAAAAGAATTTCACTTATACCATCACAGCATAATGTCATCAGGAAACAGCTAGATTTAGTGTTTAATCAGAACAAAATAACAGCAAGAACAGTCTGCTGGAAATTAAACATAGCCAAACATTAAGACAGACGGTAAGTGATATACACTGCCCAATGAAACTTTATTGTTTGTGACCGAAAGCTGTATCTAGAGGTGTGATTTACAAGTTTGCATTAAGAGCCTGAAACTCTATCTAAACCCTATAAATAATGTGCATTGGTAAGTCTAAGAAACATTTATTTCGGCTGGACTCTAAGCACATTAAGTGAAGGTTTTGTGGCAAAATAAATACAAACTAGGAGTAGAGTTGACTGAAGTCCTTTTGCTGGTTGAGGCATAGCAACGATGGCATCTGCCACTCACTTGGTCAAGGCGAACTTAGATTTAATGCCAGCCAAGTTATTTTGGTACATGAGACACATGAGTCAGAACCATTCCCAGCTCTACCAGTAAAGTATACAATAACAAGATTCCAACCATTTTTGAGCCTTTCATGACATCCAGAATCTACAACCTGAGGTAGCTAGCTCAGTCTTGTTAGGACTATCCAAAAGTAAGGGATGTCCTGTTTTCACAATATTTTGCTAGGCTCAAGGAAGAAAAATGGTATTGGTTTTGCAGTCAGGAGAGAAAAAAATGAAGGAACAACTTTGATCAATTGCCATTCCTTTTGTAGTCCCAGGATCAAAGTTTTGAAAAGTTACTTTGGGGACAAATCCCCTTTAGATAAGTTGTTTTTCAAACTACGGCTGCTAGAAATGTGACTTTGGGGACTACATCCCTCAAGATTTTTCTTAGATATGTTACTTTTTGAAGTACCGCTCCTAGAAAGCTTACTTTTTAAAACTACTTTCATAGTCCAAAAGTAACTTTTCTCACTTTGTCTAGGATGGTAGGATTAGTCTAAATAGCAATGGAAGAAATACAGGATAAGAATCCTTTATGCTCTAGACCTGAAGTGTTGGGGATTTTGGATTTTTTTAAAAAAAAAGTGGAATATTTGTACATGCTTAATGAGATTTCTTAAAGATGAGACCCAAGCCTAAACACAAAATTCATGTATGTTTCATAGACACCTTATACACATACCCTGAAGGTAATTTTATACATCACTAACTTGGGGACCTGGTGCTGCCTGAGTAATTTGAGAAAGGCATTGTGTGCCAAGGTTGGTCTTTATCAGTTATTTATGTGGCTCGCAGTGCTCTCAAGAAGTTAGTGAAGGTACTGCGAGTCCCATCGTCCATGGTCCATCATTCTCCAAACAGCACCAGGATGTAGAGTGGGTCATGGGGGCTCATTCTCCAAACAGCACCAGGATCGTCCATGGTCCATCATTCTCCAAACAGCACCAGGATGTAGAGTGGGTCATGGGGGCTCTGTGTGCCAAGTTTGGTCTTGATCAGTTATTGGATCAGGTTCGCAGCGGTCCCGGGAAGTGAGTGAAGGTACTTCAAGTCCCATCATCTGTGGTCTATTCTCCTCCAAACCTCACCAGGATGTAGAGTGGTTCATGGGGGCTCTGTGTGCCAAGTTTAGTCTTGATCAGTCATTGGATGAGTGTCACAGCGTTCTCTGGAAGTCAGTGGAGGTACTTCAAGTCCCATCATCCATGGTCCATCTGCCTCGAAACCGCACCAGGATGTAGAGTGGGTCATGGGGGTTCTGTGTGCCAAGTTTGGTCTTGATCAGTCATTGGATGAGGGTTGCAACGGTCTCGGGAAGTGAGTGGATGTACTGCAAGTCCCATCATCCATGGCCCACTCTCCTCCAAACAGCAGTAGGATGGTCATGGGGGCTCTGTGTGCCAAGTTTGGTCTTTATCGGTCTTTGTTGGGGGCCACAGTAGTCTGTGAGAACAAAAGGGTGGGAAAGTACTACAAATCCCCTCATCCTTTGTCCGTCCTCACCCGAACCTCACCAGGACATAAAGTGGGTCATGAGGGTTATGTCTGCCAAGTTTGGTCCAGGTCCGTCACCCGTGCTGGTTACAGCGGCCTGAGAAAGTGGCAGCCAATCAGAAAGCTGCCACATACACCGTCCTCCCTCTGCATACAAACACTGACTTTTATTATATACATAGATTTTGGATTTTTAATAATTTTGTGCATGAAACAAATTTTGTGTATAATAAATGCACCAGAAACAGAATGTGTCACTATGTCAACCTCCTATGTAGACAATTTTCAAGCTTTTTCCCTGCTAAGAAATGATTAAGGTCTCTTAAGTATATTGATATACATTTTAATTATACCTAGTCATCAGGCATACGGCAGGGTTATATACTCTCACCAACCTATTCAACTTGTATGCAGAACACATGCAATGTGTGTGGCTTGATGAATGCAAGGCTGGGGTAAAATTGCTGGAAGAAACATTAACAACCTTAGATATGCAGATGATACCGCTTTGATGGCAAAAAGCGAGGAGGAGCTGAGGAGCCTTCTAATCAAGGTGAAAGAAAAAAGTGCAAAAGCTGGGTTGCAGCTAAACATAAAAAACCCAAGATTATGGCAACAACAATAATTGATAACTGGGAAATAGAGGGAGAAAACATGGAGGCGGTGACAGACTTTGTATTTCTAGGTGAAAAAATTACTGCAGACGCAGACTGCAGCCAGGAAATTAGGAGACGCTTACTTCTTGGGAGGAGAGCAATGACCAATCTCGATAAAATAGTGAAGAGTAGAAATCATACTGGCAATGAAGATCCACATAGTCAAAGCAATGGTATTCCCTGTAGTCACCTATGGATATGAGAGCTGGATCATAGGGAAGGCTGAGCGAAGGAAGATAGATGCTTTTGAACTGTGGTGTTGGAGGAAAATTCTGAGAGTACCTTGGACCACAGAAAGATCCAAACAGTTCATCCTCCAGGAAATATAGCACGACTGCTCATTGGAGGGAAGGATAGTAGAGGCAGGGGCAGCTCGTCCATTACGCGAAGTAAGTGGTCGCAGAACACTTTTTTTGCCAGGGGCGCAGAGGCCCCTCTGTAAATGTTCCTCGACTGCCACTTGAGGAGCGCCCCCTCAGCTCACAACAGCCCTAGCAGTCTGGGGGGAGCCTCGGCTTTCTTGCCTCGCTGCCGGGTGATCCTCTTCCCTAAGGGCCGGGCCCTTGAGCCTCGCCTAGCCCCTCTCGTTCCTGCTCCACCCGGCCACCGGGTGTGCGAACAGAGCTGGTGCTCAATCGTTCTCCGCGTTCGATCCCTTCCCCATGGCCAACTTCCCCCGGCGCGCCACCCGCCTCCTCTCCTCTCCCCAATCCGCGGGTGGGCCAAAGGGCAGAGCTGCCGTGCCTGACCCGCTTCGGGTCCAGAGGTGTGTCTGAAGATCCCAGCGTGCGCACCAAAAGTCGCCTCTTCTCCTGACTTTCTCTTCAGCCATTGGGACCGAGAGAGAGAGAGAGAGCCCCTCCGGCTGGAGGTATCCCCCACCTCCGCTCCCTCCTTTGTTTTTGCACCTACCTTCAGGAAAGGTGGGCATCTCCACCTCTGTCTCTCTCTCTCTCTCTCGGTCCCAATAGCTGAGGAGAAAGTCAGGAGAATAGGTGACTTTTGGTGCACACACCAGGGTCTTCAGGCACGCCTCTGGACCCAAAGCGGACCAGGCAAAGGAGCAAGTGCGACAAGTGTAGTTACTGGGATGTATAGTTCACCTACAATCAAAGAGCATTCTGAACTCCACCAATGATGGAATTGAACCAAATATGGCACACAGAACTCCCATGACAAACATAAAATATATATCAAAGATTGGTTGGGGGGGCGGGGCGCCAAAATACTGTTTGCTTACCGTTGAAAATTACCTAGGGCCGCCTCTGAGTAAAGGCCAAGATGAAGTACTTTGGCCACATCATGAGAAGAAAAGAAAGCTTAGAGAAGACAATGATGCTGGGGAAAATGGAAGGAAAAAGAAAGGGAGCTCTGGCGTGGGCTGGTCCATGAGGTCATGAAGAGTCAGAAACGACTGAACGAATGAACAAGAAATTCATCAGAAATAGTCCTGTTCATATTTTTCCTTTCAGGAATGGAAAGGAAAGAATATAGGAAGCTCCATCTAGCCCAGTATCATTAGTCCATCAAGTTCAATTTTATGCCCAATGAGATATGTTATGTAAGTATTACTAATAAATAATACAACTGACATTGGCTCTCTGGGTTTGCATATATAAAGGAAAATTGCATACAAAAATATGTATTGCAAGGGGAAATGCATACAAAATACAGTATGTGATTTGGAAAGATGCAAATAAAAATAAATTTGCTAAGGAAAACCAAATATGAAAATAAATGAATTTGCAGATTGATGCGGAAGTTGCAGAAAATGGATTTCTGATTGAATTTCATGCAAAACTGCCATAGACCAGATATAGACTAATTCACGATCCCTTTCTATATCATACTTTTTGCATGCAGAATGGCATTCCACTGTGTTCTATGGAAGTATTACTAAACCATCAATTAATTTTATTGAATGATGTGTGAAATGACATGCAAAGACTTGCACTTGTAAAATATGTATCATGCAGTCCTCTGTTTGAATCTTGCTTTAGCCACAGACTCCCCTGTTAGCCAAAGGAAAGCTATCAACCTCAGGCATACTCAACTCCCATCTGTAATTTGGGATTAATACTGACTAATCTTATTTTGGTGTTGAAAATGTTACCTTCACAAAGGTATTGGCTATAGTTGGAATATATGTTATGTTTTATTTTGGATTGGTGCAAGGATCTATCCCGAATTAATTAGATACCCCATGTTGCACTCCAGGACAGGAAAAGCCCTCTGACTTTAAACACCACATCGTTGGATGGAAAACAAACCTTTTATTAAAGATAATTAAGAAGCAGTAAGGTTAAAAGAAAGCACTTTAAATAAATAGGTAAATCCAATTAGGTAGGAAGACAAGCAAGAACAAAGTAGTCCAGGGTAATAGTCCAGCAAAGTCCATAAAAGCAAAGTCAAAACTTCCCAAATAAAATGCAAGAAATCAGGAAACATGAATATAGAAGCATAGATCATGAAACAAATGCACTTAAAACATGAATTTTCCAAGCAAAGTTTCCATGAACAAGGGAGATCTTGACTTGATTCCAAATGATGCTTCATCTGACTACATATCCTGTACTTGGGACTTTTATCTCCTCGTTAGCTATGTTTCTAGCACTCAGAAATTGGTTTTGCTTTAGCTGAGAATTTCTTATCTTTTTCTCTCGGAGCCTGGCAGAACACCGAAGCCACTGTTCAGCTCTCCTGTTTTGACTGATATCTTCCCGTCTATCTATTTGCTCATTAATTTCTGCAACTGGGCCAGGTGCCGAGCTGTTTGCATGTTCCCTATCATGGGAACTCGCTGGTAACAATTCAGAAAGCACACCATCATCCCCGCATGAAACTACACTTTGCTACATGAAACTACACTTTGAACAGGGATGTCCTGGTCATTCTCTGCATCAATATAACTGGCCAAACCATTGCCATCTTGAAACTCATCTTGCAACTCATTGACATCACTTCCCACATCCAAAGCACCCTGATCCTGAAACACAATCACAGACTGAACTCCAACACCCCATTAGATCCAGGCCTTCCTGAAAGGTCTGGTTCTAATGAGGTATAGGCCCTGTGGGGACAGACTCCTGGGTCTGTCCCCAGAGCCTAATTTGGTTCTTTGGGCTTCATGAGCTCAGAGAAGTGAAGAAGGCACCAACCCTCTTCCCACTCCACCCCCCTAAAAGCCATAAAATAAAATAAAATAAAATAAAATAAAATAAAATAAAATAAAATTAAATTAAATATTAAATTAAATATTAAATTAAATATTAAATTAAATTAAATTAAATTAGATTAAATTAGATTAAATTAAATTAAATTAAATTAAATTAAATTTACTAGGTTGCCATGATGCTCCCCCGGCAGCCTTCCTTGTGCAAATTGCTCACCCACCCACTACCTCCTAGCACATCATTTTACCACACTAGAATGAGGACAATCATAGAATAGAATAGAATAGAATAGAATAGAATAGAATCATAGAGCTGAAAGAAACCTCATGGGCCATCCAGTCCAACCCCCTGCCAAGAAGCAAGAATATTGCATTCAAAGCACTCCTGACAGATGGCCATCCAGCCTCTGTTTAAAAGCTTCCAAAGAGGGAGCCTCCACCACACTCCGGGGCAGAGTGTTCCACTGCTGAACGGCTCTCATAGTCAGGAAGTTCTTCCTCATATTCAGGTGGAATCTCCTTTCTTGTAGTTTGAAGCCATTGTTCCGCGTCCTAGTCTCCAGGGAAGCAGAAAACAAGCTTGCTCCCTCCTCCCTGTGACTTCCTCTCACATATTTATACATGGCTATCATATCTCCTTTTAGCCTTCTCTTCTTCGGGCTAAACCTGCCCAGATCCTTAAGCCGCTCCTCATAGGGCTTGGTCTCCAGACCCTTGATCATTTTAGTCGCCCTCCTCTGGACACATTCCAGCTTGTCAATATCTCTCTTCAATTGTGGTGCCCAGAATTGGACACAATATTCCACAGTAATCTCTGGAAAAGCCCACTTCTTTTTGGTGCTCGTGGGAAATTAAACCCTTTTCAGAGCAGGTTTATTTAACCCACTCTCAGGGGCAGCTCATCCATTACGCGAAGTAAGCAGTTGCAGAACACTTTGCTAGGGGCGCAGAGGTGCCTCTGTAAATGCCCCTCGACTGCGACTTGAGGAGCGCCCCCTCAGCTCACAACAGCCCTTGCAGTCCGGGGGGAGCCTCGGGTTTCTTGCCTCGTTGCCAGGCGATTCTCTTCCCAAAGGGGCCGAGCCCTTGAGCCTCGCCTAGCCCCTCTCATTCCTGTTCCACCCGGCCACAGGGTGCGTGAGCAGAGCCGGCACTCAATCATTCTCTGCGTTCGATCCCTTCCCCATGACCGGCTCCCTTTCTCGATCTCCCGGTGCTCCACACGCCTCCTCTCCTCTCCCCAATCCGCGGATGGGCCAAGGGGCGGTGCCGCCGCGCCTGGCCTGCTTTGGGTCCGGAGGCATGTCTGAAGCCCCCAGTGTGTGCACCAAAAGTCGCCTCTTCTCCTGATTTTCTCTTCAACCATTGGGACCAAGAGAGAGGGGGGGGAGCCCCTCCAGCTGGAGGTATCTCCCACCTCCACTCCCTCCTTTGTTTTTGCACCTACCTTCAGGAAAGGTGGGCATCTCCACCTCTGTATCTCTCTCTCTCTCTCTCTCTCTTGGTCCCAATGGCTGAGGAGAAAGTCAGGAGAAGAGGTGACTTTTGGTGCACACGCCTCTGGACCCAAAGCGGGCCAGGCAAGGGAGCAAATGCGGCAAGTGTAGTTAATGGGATGTATAGTTCACCTACAATCAAAGAGCATTCTGAACTCCACCAATGATGGAATTGAACCAAATATGGCACACAGAACTCCCACGACAAACATAAAATATATATCAATGATTGGTTGGGGGGGGGGGGGGCAAAATACTGTTTGCTTACAGTTGAAAGTTACCTAGGGCCACCTCTGCCCACTCTGAAGTGGGTTTAAGCCCTGTGTGGAAGCACCCTTAGCCATATTCCAATTGAGACTTTTAAAAAACAGGCAGCACTTATGATCAATGTGTATGTGTGCTTGTGTGTCTATTAGGGATAGAATGGGTATTTAACAATTTTCGGTTTGTGATGTGATGTTTCCAACCGCTTGAAAGAAAACTTCTCAAAACATTTTGTTGTTATTCTCAACACAGCACAACATCCTGACTTTGTCAACTTTGCACCCTTAAAAGCTAGACAATCGGAATAGGCTGTGACTCTCTAAGGCAAAGTTGCACACCTATACTAACTAAAACTGCACAATGTTTATAAGCATCACAATGGTTCAAGATGAAAAGGGGAGATCAGAGTAGAACATTTCTTGAATGCTAAGCCCTTTGTTGTGAGCCTGTGAAAACTTCAACTATTTTCTTCTCTAATTTTTTTCCCCTGCCATGTTTGCTCCTTTCCTGTTACACACACACACATATCTCTTCTGGACTGTTTTTTCCACAACTTGCTCCCTGAACTCCTTGAGAAATATAGCAGAAAAGCAGTGGAGGAGTGGATCAGCCTTGGCAGGGATGAAACAAGTAAACAGAGATGAGAAAGAATCGGGGAATCAGAGTAGGCAGTCAGGTCAAGAATGAAAGGGATTACAAACACAGAACCCAGAGAGTCCATTATTTAGGGCTTTCTTAAATTAGAGGGTGAAAAGATATTGATGGAGAATTTTGCTACATGACTTGGCCTTCTATCAAGCAAGAGTAGAACAACAGCCCCAAAGTTTCAGAATGCAATATACCTTTATTTATTTATTCCTGGTATCTAATCTTTTCGTTCGTATAATGTCTTCTTCTTTCTCAAAAAGTTGTGCAAAATGAAAAAGTCGTTGCCAGAGGCAGACCTGCAACTGCACAGTTGTTCTTCGGAAAGTTGTGTAGCTCTGAAGAAAGCTGTGTTTCTTGAAAATGAACATTTCTCAAACGTGGTGGTGAATTTTATACCCTTTGCAAGAGAGAAAAATCCCAAAAGTTCCAATGCCATGGGAAGTGGACACACTGAGAATTTCCATCCATATTATCTACAAAACATTATTACACACATCATTATTACTATTATTATTATTATCAGGAGTCATTCACATTATACAACTATAGAGCTCACAACCTCTGAGGATGCTTCCAATAGATGCAGGTGAAACGTCAGGAGATAATGTCTCTAGAACATGGCCATATAATCTGAAAAAAACCTACAAAACGCAATGATTCCAGCCATGAAAGCCTTTGACAATACAACTATAGAGCTGTTGTTCCACTTTAACAGCCATGGTTTCAGTGGTGCAATGGGTTAAACCCTTGTGCTGGCAGGACTGCTGACCAAAAGGTCGGCGATTTAAATCTGGGGAGTGGGATGAGCTCTCTTCTGTCAGCTCCAGCTTAGAATCATAGAATCAAAGAGTTGGAAAAGACCTCATGGGCCATCCAGTCCAGCCCCCTGCCAAGAAGCAGGAATATTGCATTCAAATCACCCCTAGCTTCCTATGCAGGAAATTAGAGAAGCCTCCCACAGGATGGTAAACATCCGGGCATCCCCTGGGCAACGTCCTTGTAGACAGCCAATTCTCTCACACCAGAAGTGACTTGCAATTTCTCAAGTTGCTCCTGATACCAAAAAAATCCTATGGAATCTCAGATTAGAATTCTTAATGGCCTTCCCTAAAATGTCAATCCCAGGATCCCATGAGATGGAACAATGGCAGTTAAAATGGGATAATAACTGCAATAACTGTGTGGTGAGAAATTTGAAAATAGTGAGTTGGCAAAGGGCATTATAGTGGTTGCCATATTGCACTTTGACGTGAGAAACATGAGGCTGTATGAGAAAGGAAAAGGGACTAATTTACCCAAATTGCATCAGATAGTCCAAGGTTTTCGAAGTACTGAGAAATAGTAAATAATAATAATAATAATAATAGGTCCAATACAACAGCCAGCATAGTGACCTTGTTTGCTGTGTACTAATTTTGTTGTTTCAAATAATAATAATAATAATAATAATAATAATAATAGTAACCTATATAAATAAAAATGTAATGTTCATTTGTGGGATTAACATAACTCAAAAACCACAGGAGAAATTGACACAAAATTTGGACACAATACACCTATCAGGCCAACGAGTGACCATCACTCATAAAAACACTGAAAAGCACAGCAGAAGAGACTTAAAAGCCAAAAAACAAAAAAAATACATTACAATGCATGTGCAAAACCACATATGTACACAAACACACATATATACACATATACACAAATATATACACAAATATATACACACATATATGCACACACACAAAACACATACACAGAATGGGGGAAGGAAGGAAGGAAGGAATGAAGGAAAGAGAGAAGGAGGGGGGAAAGGAGAGAAGGAAAGAAAGAAAGGTAGAGAAGGAAAAAGTAGCGAAGAAAATCAAAAAGTGAAAGAGGGAAGGAAAAAGAGAAGGAACAAAAGAGAGAAAGAGAGAAGGAAGGAAGGAAAGAGACAGGAAAGGATGGAGTCAAAGAGCAAAGGAAGCGAGAAAAGAAACAGGTAGAGAAGGAAGAAAGAAGAAAGGAAAGAAAGGAAGGAAGGAAGGAAGGAAGGAAGGAAGGAAGGAAGGAGAGAAAGAATGAGGGAAGGTTGGCCACAGCAACACGTGGCAGGTACAGCTAGGAAGAAGAAGAAGAAGAAGAAGAAGAAGAAGAAGAAGAAGAAGAAGAAGAAGAAGAAGTTGTTGACGAAAGATCCCAAATGTAGGCTCTGCAAGGAAGCAGACGAAACAATAGATTACATCCTGAGCTGCTGCAAGAAGATCGCACAGACAGACTACAAGCAGAGGCATAACACCATTGCTCGAACGATTCATTGGAACTTGTGCCAGAAATACCATCTGCCTGCGACAAAGAACTGGTGGGATCACAAGCCAGAAAAAGTTACAGAAAATGAACATATCAAACTACTCTGGGACTTCCAAATTCAGACAGAGAGAATTTTGGAGCGCAATACTCCTGACTTCACGATCATTTTTTTTTTAAAAAAAGTATGGATTGTCAATGTTGCAACCCCAGGTGACAACAGGATTGAAGAGAATGAGGATTTAAAGATTGAACTGCAAAGACTCTGACACAAGCGAGTAAAGGTGGTCCCAGTGGTGATCGGCACACTGGGTGCAGTTCCTAAAGACCTTGGCCTGCACTTAAACACAATCAGCGCTGACAAAATTACCATCTGCCAGCTGCAAAAGCCCACTCTGCTGGGATGTGCACACATTATTCGCCAATACATCACACAGTCCTAGGCACTTGGGAAGTGTCCGACGTGTGATCCAATACAACAGCCAGCAGAGTGACCTTGTTTGCTATGGACTCATCTTGTTGTGTTTCTAATAATAATAATAATAATAATAATAATAATAATAATAATAATAATTGTAACCTGCCTTATCTCCCCAGGGGTACTCAAAGCCAAAAGAAAATCTATCCAGAGCAAGGGTCTTATTTAGCTTTAATGGGTTTGAATAGAGTATTGATGGCAAAGCCATCTCAGAATACAGTCCGCTTTCCACATCCATGGGTTCGGCATCCACAGATTCAACCAGAAGAGTACAAAGTCTCAGTGTGCAGGTACAGCTATACCAGGAGCTCCAGTTTTGTTTGCTTTTCATTGAATGTTTGTTGGTAGTCCTAAGTTTCAGGGACTCTGCAGACAGGTGGCTTCTTTTGGCTGCAATCATAGGGCAAGCCACCTGTCAATTATAGTTAGGTCCCCTGGTCCCACCCCCTTTTGGGGGTTTTGGAGGGAATAGGAGCCAGTTTGGGTTCAGTCCATACAGAGAAGCTTTCCATGCAGGACATAATACCAAGAGCTCCTGTAGAAAGCTTCGTCTTCTACAGCTTGGTCGGGGTTATACAGCCCACGGCTTGGCCGGGGAGATATACAGCCTACAGCTTGGCCGGGGTTATACAGCCCACAGCTTTGCCAAGGATCATACAGCCTTACAGCTCCTTCGCTGAGGGACTTCAGCCAGCCATCACTGAAACCTGAACTCCTTTTCCCTTGGAAGTCTACAAAGCTCTGCTTGGTAAGGGTCACTCGCGGAAGCCAGAAGCAGTTGGTACCGGGTGCAGGGGCTCCACGCCATCAGAGGCAAAGACAGACTGCCCAGATTAGAAGTTAAGGATTTCCCCATTAGTTACAGTTATGAAGATAGTGCCTGTTCCCTGTGGACAAGATTGAAAGAGAGCCAATAGACTGTTAAGAAAGCTTTAAAGTACCTGTTTGTTTTCATAAAAAAAACTTTGTTGAACCTTTAAGCAATCTAAAGACTCTGTTTAAGGAAATCCAAAGGCCTTTAATCTGAGGCAGCCCCGGCATCCCATTGGGCACACAGATTTATGTCCTGTCTACAGTCTTATTCACAGGCCCAGCGTGCAACAGCACACTCAGATCTTCAATACTCGTCTTTCCATTGCTGGCTTAATCATGATTTGTTGCCACTATTTTGTGTTTATTCATTACATTTTTATCCATCCTTGCTGTGATGAGTTCAAGCTGGCATATGTGGCTCTCCTCCTCCTCCTCAATTTATCTTCACACAAAAACTGTCAAGGTAAGAGGTAGAATAACGGAATAACAGTTCATATGGTGAGTTTCATAGTTCGGCGCAAGCTTGAATGTGGGACCCACAAGTGCCAATCCTGCACCTTAACCATGGCAACACACTGGTTTTCTATGTTCTGAAAATGGAAAGGGTGGAATACAAATGTGTAGGGTAGAGGTCTTTTCCAATTCACTGATATGTTTTAATAAGTACAGTGTGTGAACACAAGGCATTTGCTTTACCACACAATTAGACTGCTTGCCTTCTTCTGCAATTCTGTCTGTCTTCACTGTGTGCAAACTGAGTACAAAATTCCCAAGCATGCTGGCACCTCTCCCCCTGACACACATACACACTCACTCATGCCTCTAGCAACTCTATAAGTAGCAGAGACCCAACAGATGCTAGCAAAACGTGCAATTCAAAGTGTTGTTGTGAATCGGGTATGTTTCGTTTTATAGTTTGATGTTAAGCAACAAAACATGTGTTGTGTAGGAAAATTTGTTTACACAGGTTGAGCCAGCAAGAGTCACACTTATCACAAAATGAGTGGGAGGATGCACAGTTGGCAACACCTCCAGCTGGAATCTGACAGACTAAGTGGCGTGGAATGAAAGATTTTTTACTCCCAAGGAAATAGAATCTATTTTCAAAAGGACTTGGATAATATTTTCAGCTGAAATCGGCTGTTATTCATATTACTTGAGGGAAGCGCAATTGCTGGATCATCATCCCCATTTATCTCTCAATATCGGTTATGCTGGTGAAAATGATGGCGATTGTAGTCAAACAACATTTGGAGGCAAAATCATTGATGGCACCTGCGTGGATGTGGTATGAATCTCTCCCTGGATTTCTCTATCTATTTGGGTGACAGGAGCCACCAGCCTCCAAAAAAGGCCCATCTTATAGCGTCACAGAATGATAGTGTTGGGAAAGACCTCATGGGACACCCAGTCCAATCCCCTGACAAGAAGCAGGAAAATCACATTCAAAACACCCCCAATATATGGCCAACCATCCTCTGTTTAAAAGCCTCCAAAGAATGAGTCTCTACAACACTCTGGAGTAGAGAGTTCCACTGCTGAACAACTCTCACAGTCAGAAAGTTCTGCCTAATGTTCAGGTGGAATCTCCTTTTCTGATTTGGCCATGGTGGTCCACACTCTTGTTACATCCCAAATATAGCATCACAGAATGATAGTGTTGGAAAAGACCTCATGGGCCACCCAGTCCAATCCCCTGACAAGAAGCAGGAAAATCACATTCAAAACACCCCCAATATATGGCCAACCATCCTCTGTTTAAAAGCCTCCAAAGAATGAGCCTCTACAACATTCTGGAGTAGAGAGTTCCACTGCTGAACAACTCTCACAGTCAGAAAGTTCTGCCTAATGTTCAGGTGGAATCTCCTTTTCTGATTTGGCCATGGTGGTCCACACTCTTGTTACATTCCAAATAGACTACTGCAGCGCTCTCTACATGGGGCTGCCTTTGAAGACCTCCAGGAAGCTTCAATTAGTCCAACGGTCAGCAGCCAGGCTCCTCACTGGAGCGGCGTACAGGGAGCATACAACTCCTCTGTTACTCCAGCTCCAATGGCTACCGATCAGCTTCCGAGCACAATTCAAAGTGCTGGGTTTAACCTTTAAAGCCCTAAATGGTTCTGACTCAGATTATATGTCCAAACGTATCTCCTGTTACGAACCATCACGAAGCTTAAGATCGTCAGGAGAGGCCCTGCTCTCAATCCCACCACTTTTGTAAACATGGTGTCAGCTCCAGGCAGATCTCAGAACAAAAACACGCTCACAAGGGAGATTCCTCGGACACACGTTTATTATTCAGTCTGACCAGAATGAAAATGAAGTTAGATCTGAGGCCTTTCCCACCAAAGGGGTAGTAGTATGCCCACTCCTGTTACACCCCTTCTCCCCCCCCCCCCATCTTAGTTTATGGCTGCATTCCTTTCCCAGGGAACGGAGTATATCTCTCTGGCCAGATGGCCCCTTTGTTGTTGTTCATTCGTTCAGTCGTCTCCGACTCTACGTGACCTCATGGACCAGCCCACGCCAGAGCTCTCTGTCGGCCGTCACCACCCCCATCTCCCTCAAGGTCAGTCCAGTCACTTCAAGGATGCCATCCATCCATCTTGCCCTTGGTCGGCCCCTCTTCCTTTTACCTTCCATTTTCCCCACCATAATTGTCTTCTCTAGGCTTTCCTGTCTCCTCATGATGTGGCCAAAGTACTTCAACTTTGTCTCTAGTATCTTTCCCTCCAGTGAGCAGTCGGGCTTTATTTCCTGGAGGATGGACTGGTTGGATCTTCTCGCAGTCCAAGGCACTCTCAGCACTTTCCTCCAACACCACAGCTCAAAAGCATCTATATTCCTTTGCTCAGCCTTCCCTAAGGTCCAGCTCTCACATCCGTAGGTTACTACAGGGAATACCATGGCTTTGACTAGGCGGATCTTTGTTGCCAGTCTGATGTCTCTACTCTTTACTATTTTATCGAGACTGGACATTGCTCTCCTCCCAAGAAGTAAGCGTCTTCTGATTTCCTGGCTACAGTCTGCATCTGCAGTAATCTTTGCACCTAGAAATACAAAGTCTGTCACAGCCTCCACGGTTTCTCCCTCTATTTTCCAGTTGTCAATCATTCTTGTTGCCATAATCTTGGTTTTTTTGACGTTTAGCTGCAACCCGGCTTTTGCGCTTTCTTCTTTCACCTTGATTAGAAGGCTCCTCAGCTCCTCTCGCTTTCGGCCATCAGGGTGGTGTCATCTGCATATCTGAGGTTGTTAATGTTTCTTCCAGCAATTTTCACCCCAGCCTTGCATTCATCCAGCCCCGCATATCGCATGATGTGTTCTGCATACACGTTAAAAAGGTTGGGTGAGAGTATGCAGCCTTGCCGTACGCCTTTCCCAATCTTGAACCAGTCTGTTGTTCCGTGGTGAGTTCTTACTGTTGCTACTTGGTCCTTGTACAGATTCCTCAGGAGAGAGACAAGGTGGCTTGGGATGTCCATCCCACTAAGAACTTGCCACAATTTATTATGATCCACACAGTCAAAGGCTTTAGAATAGTCAATGAAGCAGAAGTAGATGTTTTTCTGAAACTCCCTGCCTTTCTCCATTACCCAGCGGATATTGGCAATCTGGTCTCTCGTTCCTCTGCCTTTTCAAAACTCAGCTTGAACATCTGGCAACTCTCGCTCCATGTATTGCTGGAGTCTTCCTTGCAGGATCTTGAGCGTTAACTTACTGGCATGAGAAATAATTGAAGGGGTTGATGGCCCCTTATCAACTCATAATTCACTTCAATGTCAGGAAGGAGGATTCAGCTTATGTTGACTTTAGCTCGAAGACCACATCCTGACACACGGTTGGTGGGGATGAGAGACAGCCCTTCTCGGTAGTGCCCCCCCCCCCCCCGGTCTGTGGAACTATCTCCCTAAGGACATCAGGTTGGCCACCTCCCTCCTGTCCTTTAGAAGACAATTGAAGACTTGGCTCTGGAACCAGGCATTCAATTAGTGGACAATGGCAATTGGAAAGAAACCTAAGATATAGATCTCATCTGCTGAAAACATTCAATCTTAAGGGGAAAAGAAGACGTAGGGGAAACAGAACAATTATAACATAATATTAATTCAAAATAATAATAATAATAATAATAATAATAATAATATAATAATAATAATAATAATACTTTATTTGTACCCTGCTACCATCTCCCCAAGGGACTCGGTGCAGCTTACATGAGGCCAAGCCCATAGCACATCAATAAACAAAGGCAAAAGCAAATAGTCAATACAAAACAGTTAAAATAAACTCAAAAACAGAAAATACACAATAAGCAATAAACAATAACAATATCAATAACATACAGCATTCAAAACCTATGGCTGGGCCAAATGTAATAATTAAAATTTAAAAATGCTGGGCATGAACAAGGTAGGGTAAACTAGGATAGGGTTTTTAGAGAAAGATGAGGGCGCGCAGACAATCCTAAATCAATATTAAAGTGCATTTGAGGACATAGTGCTAAGAGTTTTCCTTATTCTGGGAAGGCACACTGGAACAACTGGAACAACCACTTAATGACCATCAAAAGCAAGAAGAAAGTCAACAAATATCTATTTTTCTTTTTTATAGTTTTTAGAGTTTCAAGTTTTTTACGTTTTTATGCTGTTGTTATGATTTTATTGCTGTTAACATTTTTTAAATTTACTTGTGTTTTTGTGGCATTGAATTTTGCCTTGTAAACCAGCTCGAGTTGCCAGAAGGCTGAGAGGGGCGGTATACAAATAAAGTAAATAAATAAATCAATATTGGGGGGGGGGGGGGAGTACTATGGTTCAATAACAATTAGATGATGCATCACTCCCAATCCTTAACGTACACAAGGAAAGACAATATTTTCTGCCATTGCTGTGAATCATATGTATATGAGTCTGTTGATCTCCCTAGCTCTAGGGACTCAATGGCATAAAAACTGGTGGTGCTTGATTGAAAAGTGAATGCTACCTGCAGTGAACTGGAAAAATTCAAGGCATGGGCAGAGAATTATTTCTACCATTCTCCAAGGGAAGACATACGCCATAGTGACTTGGGGGGAAACATTCAGAAAGCATTTCTATGAAATGTTCCGGACCTTGCCCTTTCTGACAGCATTTGTTGCACATGAATCCTAATGTCCGTGGGCTATTTCCCAAGAGGGTTCCTCTAAGCAAGCGGAGAAGTCAATTTTTAGGTTTGGAGAATAGTAATTCAAATATCAATGAATATTGATCTTCCTTCTTAACCTAGGAAGACATTCTCAGATTACTTACAAAAAGAAGGAAACTATACATTATTTATCCACTTCTTAAAAGGTTTGTTCTCCCTTCTTCTCTTGAAGTCATACATAGAAACTTAAAGTCGAAGTTGAAGACAGAAGAAAACTGAACTATTCTTTTTCTGTCTCCCTCTTATTTAAGAAGAAACAACTATGCACTGGATATTTTAAATACATAATGTGGGATCTGGTACAGGTTGAACCTCCAGTAACTGGCATTCAAAAAATATGAAATAATACAAAATAAAAAATTTCCCACATGAGTGGCTGAGGTAGTAACACCTTTGCTTTCTGATGATTCAGTGTACACATACTTTGTTTCATCTATGAAACAAAGTATGTGTACAAACTTTGTATAAAAGTGTAAAAGTACAAATGTGTTGTATAAAATTACCTTCGGGCTATGTGCATAGAGTATATATGAAATATCATTGAATTTCATGTTCAGACTTGGGTCCCATTTCCAAAAGATCTTATTATGCACATATGTACAATGCAGATATCCCAAAATCTGAAATCCAAAACTCTTCTGGCCCAAAGCATTCCAGATTAGGGATACTCAACCTATATTTTTAATATTTTCCCCATTCATATTCACTCTTTTCTTTCTTCTCTTATGAAACCAAGAGTGGGTACTATAAACCAATAGTCCCCTAATCTGATTCATAGGGCACTTCCACACATAATGCGGGAGCTCCCGTGGTTTTATCGGAGGCATCCAAACGACTGCGCCAGTAAAACCAAATTAATTTGGGACACAGGAGGAAAACTCTGCTTTGTCCCAAATTAATTTGATACTGCATTAGACCCGGGTCTTTCAGGAAAACCTGGGTCTAATTCAGCATGGTTCCTGTGGGGACTGACCCCTCGGTAGTTCTGGGACTACCGAGAGGTCAATATGTGAAGGTCAATATAATGTGCAGATTTCATTAACTGAATAAAAGGAATGAATGAATGAGATCCAATAATTAAATTGGAGGTCAACTGTGACCAGCAGTGCTGCAGAATTTGAAGAGGTACGAATGGAGGGTGAAAGAGAGAAACATGCCAAAGGGAAGGCGCATCAAGCCAACCCCAACCTGGACCGCTTTCCACCTGGAAACCAATGCTCTCACTATGGGAGAAGATGCAGATCAAGAATAGGGCTCCACAGTCACCTATGGACCCACCGCCAGGTAACCGAACTTGGAGGACCATCATCTTCGGACTACGAGGAATCACCTAAGTAAGTAAGTATTGACGACCTGGCCGCTCTGTCTATCTGGATGAGGAGGAACAAGCTGAAGATCAATCCTGACAAGACAGAGGTCCTCCTGGTCGATCGCAAACCGGATCGGGGTATAGGGTGGCTACCTGTGTTGGACGGGGTTACACTCCCCCTGAAGCCACAGGTCCGCAGTTTAGGAGTCCTCTTGGACTCATCGCTCACGCTTGAGGCTCAGGCGTCGGCAGTTTCTGGGAGGGCTTTTGCACAGCTGAGACTTGTGTGCCAGCTGCGACCGTATCTCACGAAGGCTGATCTGGCCGGGGTGGTCCATGCCTTGGTCACCTCTAGATTGGATTACTGCAATGCGCTCTACATAGGGCTGCCCTTGAAAATGGCTCGGAAATTCCAACTGGTCCAACGGGCAGCAGCCAGGATGCTAACCGGGGCTCATTACAGAGAGATGTCAACCCTCCTGTTTAAGGAGCTCCACTTGCTGCCGTTTATTTTCCGAGCCCAATTTAAGGTGCAGGTACTTACCTTCAAAGCCCTGAACGGTTTGGGACCACCCTACCTGCGTGACCGCATCTCCGTCTATGAACCCACACGTTCACTTCGGTCATCTGGAGAGGCCCTGCTCGTGATCCCGCCCGCGTCGCAAGCACGCTTGGTGGGGACGCGAGACAGGGCCTTTTCTGTGGTGGCCCCCGACTTTGGAATGCCCTCCCAAAAGATCTAAGACAGGCCCCTACATTGGCAGTCTTCAGAAAGAACTTGAAGACCTGGCTGTTCCGATGTGCCTTCTCAGATTAGGAACCTCCAATACCAAGTCCTAGAAGCACTTTAGTAGAACTAAGATCACTGCACACCGCACATTGTACTTACTTTATAATCCTACATTCCTCCCGCCACATCAGCACTTTTAATCCTGTACTCACTACTCTGGCCGGCCCAGTTTTATAGTGTCTCGATGTATTGTTACTGTTGTTGTTTTTCTGCTTAACTGTTTTTAATTTGCTTTAGGTATTGTATTGTTGTACTGTGTTTTGAGGCTTCAGCCTAAACAGCATCGAGTCCTTCGGTAGATGCTAGCGGGGTACAAATAAAGTAATAATAATAATAATAATAATAATAATAATAATGACCAGGACTAAATCGGCGCATGTGATGAGGTCCTTATACTGTCTTCAACTCATTTAAGTTGTAATCCAATAACAGGTGGGTGATCATCTTTACAAGCCATTGGCTTAATGTACCCAGCTAACAGACATAGGCAGAAGAAGGATCTGATGGAAAGAGATCTAGAAGCTAATAGGTTCTTGGTAATAATTAATTTCAAAGTGATGTTTAAAGAGTCAGGTTTTTCACTGGCAGCTGGACAAATAAACAGGAGAAATGCCCTGGGAAGAATCTACCCGGTTGCCATCAATCAGCCTCTCTCTGATTCTGGAATCAGGGAGTTAATGAAGACAAATAAACCCATCCACATTCTGGGCCTCTTGGTGCTAATGAAAAGTATTTAATGGTCAAGCTCTGTCACTGGGAGAAGTGATTAATTAGCAAGGGAAGGGATTCTAATGGCATCTCAACTGCTAATAATTGAGATCCAATCAAGTCAGGTAGCCCCCATGTAAAGTTGATGACAGAGCAATGCAGCTTGGAAACTCACCATCAGCACTAGCAAAGAATGGCAGCAGGCCTCCTCATCAACAGCAGGCATTTCTGACTCCTTCTTGAGAGGGCCATGGCCAAGATTAATTGCTGCCTGCTTTAAAATTAACTTTTGCTTTGGGTCTAAAAAGCTAAAAGATCTGAGAGAGAGAAAAAAAACTGTATCTAACTGGGTTCTTGTGGGTTTTTTCGGGCTATAGAGCCATGTTCTAGAGGCATTTCTCCTGACGTTTCGCCTGCATCTATGGCAAGCATCCTCAGAGGGAGTGAGGTCTATTGGAAGTGGGAAAAATGGGTTCATATATCTGTGGAATGACTGGGGTGGGGCAAGGAGCTCTTCCCTGCTGCAGTTAGGTGTGAATGTTTAGCTGATCACATTCATTAGCATTTGAAGGCCTGGCTGAGCCTGGGAAAATCTGTTGCTGGGAGGTGTTGATCTGTGCCTGGTTTTTTCCTCTCTGTTGTTTAGCTGTTATAATTTTAGAGTTTTTTAATACTGGTAGCCAGATTTTGTTCATTTTCATGGTCTCTTCCTTTCTGTTGAAATTGTCCACATGCTTGTGGATTTCAATGGCTTCTCTGTGTAGTCTGACATGGTGGTTGTTGGTGTGGTCCAGCAATTCTGTGTTCTCAAACTGCATTGGAGAAGTACATGGTGTCAGGCGATTCTTCTGTGTTTCTGTGCTGCAAAATAAAATACAACGTGAATATGGGAGAGGAAAGATTATTTTCAGGCCAAAGACCTTCTGACATTTTGATAATTTCTTGATGTTGTCCACATCAGCAGTTCCAACTGGCTGCAATCCATCCCAAGGCAGATTGATTTTTTACAAGATTTGCCATGCTGAAGAGTACTATAAATCACAGGACTGGGACTCAGTCCAGAAAAATACATGGGGAGAACCTTTGAAAGTTGCCTAGTTTAAAACCTACTGTTTTAATATGATTCATTAATACCTAAATTTGCCATTTAAGTAAATTTTAAGTGGGTGAGTGCTGTTATTTCTTGTCAATGTATTTTTAATCAGACATTATTTTAAGAGGAAACAACCAGGCACAGATTAACACCTCCCAGCAAGAGATTTTCCCAGGCTCAGGCAGGCCTTCAAATGCTAATGAAGGTGATCAGCTGAAACATTCACACCCAACTGCAGCAGGGAAGAGCTCCTTGCCCCACCCCAGCCATTCCACAGATATATAAACCCATTGTCCTAATTCCAACAGACCTCACTACCTCTGAGGATGCTTGCCATAGATGCAGGCGAAACGTCAGGAGAAATGCCTCTAGAACATGGCTCTATAGCCCGAAAAAACCCACAAGAACCTAGTGATTCCAGCCATGAAAGGCTTCGACAATACATTATTTTAAAACTTTGTGATCTAGTCCTGAGAGAAAAGTGGGATACAATTATTATTATTATTATTATTATTATTATTATTATTACTATCATTATTATCATTATTATCATTATTATCATTATTACTTACACAAAAGCACAGTATGTCACAGCAAACAAGATCTATATGCTGGATTTCCTATCACAAAATCACAAGTCGAACACTTCCCAAGTGTCTAGGACTGTGTGATGTATTTTTGAATGATGCGTGCAGATCCAAGTAAGGTGGCCTTTTGCCGTTGACAGATTGTGATTTTGTCAATGTTTATTGTTTCCAAATGCCGGCTGAGATCTTTTGGCATGGCACCTAGTGTGCCGATGACCACTGAGACCACCTGTACTGGTTTATGCCAGAGCCTTTGCAGTTCGATTTTGAGGTCTTGATAGCAAATAATGCATGCAGATCCCAGTAAGGTGGCCTTTTGCAGCTGGCAGATGGCAATTTTGTCAGTGCTGATTGTGTTTAAGTGCAGGCCAAGGTCTTTAGGAACTGCACCCAGTGTGCCGATCACCACTGAGCAGACCTTGTCTGGCTTGTGCCAGAGTCTTTGCAGTTTGGTCTTTAAATCCTCATATCTTGCCAGCTTTTCCTGTTGTTTCTCTGCAATCCTGCTGTCACCTGGGATTGCAACATCGACAATCCATACTTTGTTTTTTAACACGATTGTGAGGTCAGGAGTATTGTGCTCCAAAATTCGGTCAGTCTGAATCCGGAAGTTTCAGAGTAGTTTGACATGTTCATTTTCTGTAACTTTTTCAGGCTTGTGGTCCCACCAGCTCTTTGTCGCAGGCAGATGGTATTTGTAGCACCAGTTCCAATGAATCATCTGAGCCCCCGGTGGCGCAGTGGGTTAAACCCCTGTGCCGGCAGGACTGAAGACCAACAGGTCGCAGGTTCGAATCCGGCGAGAAGCGGATGAGTTCACTCTGTCAGCTCCAGCTCTTCATGCGGGGACATGAGAGAAGTCTCCCACAAGGATGATAAAACATCAAATCATCCGGGCATTCCCTGGACAACGTCCTTGCATATGGCCAATTCTCTCACACCAGAAGTGATTTGGCAGTTTCTCAGGTCGCTCCTGACATGACAAAAAAAATATATCTGAGCAACAGTGTTATGCCTCTGCTTGTAGTTTGTCTGCGCGATCTTCTTGCAGCAGCTGAGGATATGATCTATTGTTTCATCTGCTTCCTTGCAGAGTCTACATTTGGTATCTGTTGTTGACTTTTCAATTCTGGCTCTGATGGCATTTATTCTAATGGCTTGTTCTTGGGCTGTCAGAATCAGGCCCTCCATCTCCTTTTTCAAAGTTCCATTTGTGAGCCACATCCATGTTTTTATTATTATTATTATTATTATTATTATTATTAGACATTTGCAACTACTGATTTTAGTGATAAATTCCCCTTTACTGTATTGTATTGTTTTATAAGCCACCTTGAATGTTGTTGTTGTCATCATTATTATTTAAATATCATCACCAATGTGTATGGTATTTTACATGAACAGATTATAATTTGCCAGTTTTTAATTAAAATTTAACCAAAACATAGGATATACATGTAATAAAGAAGGAGTGAATAACACCACCAAACTGACTTGTCTTCAGGGGAGGTAAATCTAAATGAATAAATTAGTGTTATGTAAGCTAGCCAAAAGGTACTGGTTGAAGACAAACAAGGGAGGGATCCAAGAGAGTCTGTATTATACAGATCTGTAACATTTTCCAGTTGCTAATGTCCCATTTTATCTAGGCCTTTGGGAGTTTTAGTCTCAGACATCTGCCAGCAGGACTGAAGATCGACAGGTCACAGGTTCGAATCTGGGGAGAGTGTGGATGAGCTCCCTCTGTCAGCTCCAGCTCCCCATGTGGGGACATGAAAGAAGCCTCCCACAAGGATGGTAAAACATCAAAACATCTTGGCGTCCCCTGGACAACGTCCTTGCAGATGGCCAATTCTCTCACACCAGAAACAACTTCTAGTTTCTCAAGTCGCTCCTGCTATAAAAGAAAAAAGGTAAAAGAATTGTGTTTTTTATTTGAATTCTTCCCACTCTTGCTAGGGTTCTGCACTCCTAACACCAGCAAATCTGGAAGATAACTATATATTGAAAATATGATAAAGCAAATGTTGTCCTTTGATAACAGGAGAGCAGGTCCTTCCAAAATAAGTAGACTGTAAAAGTCTTGCAGAATGACACCAAAAAAAGTCTCATCCAAAAAAAAGGCAGAAACAAGAACGAATAAAATCTGGATTTTTCCTCCCTAACCAACTGCTTAGGTGATATTTGAAGGGAGCTTCAAATAGAATTGAAAAAATCTCTCCCATGAGTAATCAAGCAATCTATATGGGTTTACTGAAAGGCTTACTGCTTTGCTGAACTGATGATATTTGAAGTGCCAACGATGAATATATCATTTTTTAAAAAAAATGCATTAAAATATATGTTTAAGTCTTTTAAGGTGAGTTTCATATATTGATCCTAACATTTCCTGACATTGGCTAACAGTGTCCTATGAAATAGTGCCATAGCCAGAAAAAAAAATTGGGGAGCATTTTGGAAAAAAAATAGTGAATAATGAAAGGTAGCTCCATTATACAAAATAATTTAAATAGTATGGCTCATTCTATATTTTATACAGAGTTTAAATCAATACAATGTTTGCTTCTCATAGACTTAGCATGGGGATTTGGTTAACCAGTTAAAATTGATGAGTAAACCAGGTGTTTTTGAACTGAAAAAATTGGGGAGAGGGGAGATTAGATGTTGAGAGATTAGATGTCCCTGATTGTTTCCTCTCTGTTGTTTTGCTGTTGTAATTTTAGAGTTTTTTAATACTGGTAGCCAGATTTTGTTCATTTTCATGGTTTCCTCCTTTCTATTGAAATTGTCCACATACTTATGGATTTCAAAGGCTTCTCTGTGTAGTCTGACATGGTGGTTGTTAGAGTGGTCCAGCATTTCTGTGTTCTCAACAGTGACAAATGCAAGATACTCCACTTTGGCAGAAAAAATGAAATGCAAAGATACAGAATGGGTGACGCCTGGCTCGAGAGCAGTACGTGTGAAAAAGATCTTGGAGTCCTCGTGGACAACAAGTTAAACATGAGCCAACAATGTGATGTGGCAGCAAAAAAAGCCAATGGGATTTTGGCCTGCATCAATAGGAGCATAGTGTCTAGATTTAGGGAAGTAATGCTACCCCTCTATTCTGCTCTGGTTAGACCACATCTGGAATATTGTGTCCAATTCTGGGCACCACAATTCAAGAGAGATATTGACAAGCTGGAATGTGTCCAGAGGAGGGCGACTAAAATGATCAAGGGTCTGGAGAACAAGCCCTATGAGGAGCGGCTTAGGGAACTGGGCATGTTTAGCCTGAAGAAGAGAAGGCTGAGAGGAGATATGATAGCCATGTATAAATATGTGAGAGGAAGCCACAGGGAGGAGGGAGCAAGCTTGTTTTCTGCTTCCTTGGAGACTAGGACGCGGAACAATGGCTTCAAACTACAAGAGAGGAGATTCCATCTGAACATTAGGAAGAACTTCCTGACTGTGAGAGCCGTTCAGCAGTGGAACTCTCTGCCCCGGAGTGTGGTGGAGGCTCCTTCTTTGGAAGCTTTTAAGCAGAGGCTGGATGGCCATTTGTCAGGGGTGATTTGAATGCAATATTCCTGCTTCTTGGCAGGGGGTTGGACTGGATGGCCCATGAGGTCTCTTCCAACTCTTTGATTCTATGATTCTATGAATGTGCTGTGTCCAGGTTGGTTCATCAGGTGCTGACTTCTCTGGTTGAAGTAGTCTGCAGTACCTTTCATGTTCCTTGATTCGTGTTTGGGCAATGCTGCGTTTGGTGGTCTCTATGTAGACTTGTCCACAGCTGCATGGTATATGGTAGACTCCTGCAAAAGTGAGAGGATCAGAATAAATTCTGTACAAAATTTGAATATGGTTGTTTTGCATTAAAAAAAAAGAAACAGTTTTGTAAGAGAAACGTCTTTGTGCCGAAAATGCGTACTTCTATGCAAAACTATTTCCTATACAGAAAATATTATTTTCTATGCAAATTAGCAACATACAAATTTTACGCAGAACAAATACACATTTGCTTAACTTTTTTGTGCACTACAATCCCCAGATTCCCTAATCCAGTGCAACAAGCGGCTGAAGAATGTTGAGAGGTATCGTACCAAAGACTAACTTTTCCGAAGTCTGTTTTGCAATGATTCATCAATGTGTGTTGACATGCATTATTTGCTTACGTGAGATCATGATTATATTTAGCATCACAAAGTGCTCTGAAGTGTTCCAAGCACATCTCTTACATTAACTCAGTGGTGCTTACTCTTCTGTATTACATCAGTATTACTGCATTATTTCAGATAGGGGTGGCTGGGAGAGGCCTGCATATAAGCAGCTTACCCAAGAAGACCTATTGATGTTACGTCCACAGGGATAGGCAAGGGGAGCAGCTGGTTCTCTCTCAGTCATAGATCAGTGCTTTTGCTTGCAATCCTATCCATATTTGAGTATAATTTTACTGATTTATTATTTATTAAAAAGAGTTGTACCATTTCTCATGTTCTCAAATACCCAAACTTTACATCACCACGAAACAACAAGGGCAAGAAATACATATGATTCTCCAGTTTTTGTGATTATTTTTTAGGACGGAGATGAAGGTGCAAAATCTCCAGCTCTTTTTGGCCTCATCTCCCAGGAAAATAAAAGTGTTGTGTAGGCTTGGTTGATTAAAAAAATGGTTCAAAACCCGTTTCGGATGTAGTTGGTGGTTCAATTCTAAAGTCAATTTTGATTTTCACAGAAAAAAAATGTTCAAAACTTTTCAAAACTTCAGAGACTTCTGAATCCTTTCGTTAATGGTTTGAAAGTATTATTTCCTCTTTCATTTGGTGGTCTTTACTTTGAAAGTAGATGTTTTACTCCAGAAGCAGGGAAAAGCAAGTGGAGGAAATTCCTTCCTTCTCTGCTTTAAAACTGCCTTCTCTGGTTTTAAAACTGGCTTCTCTGGTTTTAAAACTGGCTTCTCTGGCTTGAACTAAGGCCAGAAAATTCCTTCCTTCTCTGGTTTAAAACTGCCTTCTCTGGCTTGAGCCAAGGCCAGGGACCAGAAGCAGGGAAAATCAAGCGGAGGAAATTCCTTCCTTTTCTGGTTTAAAACTGGCTTCTCTGGCTTGAGCCCAGGCTAGGGACCAGGAGCAGGGAAAATCAAGCGAAGGAAATTCCTTCCTTCTCTGGTTTAAAACTGGCTTCTCTGGCTTTAAAACTGGCTTCTCTGGCTTGAGCCAAGGCCAGAGACCAGGAGCAGGGAAAATCAAGTGGAGGAAATACCTTCCTTCTCTGGTTTAAAACTGGCTTCTCTGGCTTTAAAACTGGCTTCTCTCGCTTGAGCCAAGGCTAGGGACCAGAAGTAGGGAAAATCAAGCGGAGGACATTCCTTCCTTCTCTGGTTTAAAACTGGCTTCTCCGGCTTTGAAACTGGTTTCTCTAGCTTGAGCTGAAACCAGGGACCATAAGTGGGGAAAAGCTGAATCATTTCCGACTCACATCATGAGTTGTAACAAAAATGGCGGAAAAGGCTTCGGAAAGGCAAAGGGACTTCTGGTTTTTTTTAAAACTTCAAAATCGCTTTGAAAAGGTAATTTTTCCGAAGTTATTCTGAAAAGAGTTATTGAAGGTGCTGAACCAGTTTTGATAGTGGAGTTCACATTAGGGCACTTTCTTTAAAGTTTGGATTTAAAGATGGAATGGATTCACCATTCTCACCATGTGCATGAGCTATACTTTGCCTGGGCTCTTTGTGGTCTTCAGTTCTTAAGGATCAGTGAGCTGGGAATTAGGAACATGTGGCCAATACTGATGGACCCAACTGTCTAAATCGCTCTCCTTTGACTATTTTGGATCGCCAACCTTAACATAGAATCATAGACTCATAATGTTGGAAGAGACTGCATGGGCCATCTAGTCCAACCCCCTGCCATGCAGGAAAACACAATCAGATGTTTATCCAGCCTCTGTTTAAGAGCCTCCAAGGAAGAAGTTTCCACCACACTCCAAGACAAAGAATTCCATCTCAAATAGCCCTCATGGTCAAGAAATTCTTCCTAATGTTGAGGTGGAAAGGAGGTGGAATCTCCTTTCCTGTAATTTGAACCCATTACTCTGAGTCCTAGTCTGCTCCCTCTTCCTTATGATAGCCTTTCAAATATTTAAACATGGTGATCATGTCTCATCTCAATCTTCTTTTCTGCAGACTCACCTCTTTAAAGCACTCCCCTGAAGAATAGCAATTGTATCTTCCTTTCCCTTTTCTTGGACAAAGGACCAGAAACTCTACAATGAGAGAAGTACAACTGCTCCAGCCGGAGAAACTTTGAACCAGTTACAATTTTTAGATAGAAAGTTCTTCACTAGAGCCTGATGTCTCACACCATCTCCACTGCAGGAGTTACATGATGTTGCCTGGCTATTCACAGCGGGCCAGCAGAGCCTTTGAGAGGTTGGCTGCCGAGCAAATTAGAACATCACACAGCCTATTCCCAGCTTTTGGGCAGAAAATCAAGTGTTCAGCTTTGCTAAAAGCAATTTCTGCCAATAATCAAATTTGTTTTACCTGGAAAGCCTTGGGTGTGACATTATGTTTGATGTCCCTGCGTTTCTCTTCATTTGTTTAATAATAGCTGGGATAGACTCTTTTGAAACAACTGTCTTTCTCACTATGGGGTTGAACATTGTTTATCCAAGGTACTGAAATCAGAAACGCTCAGAAATTAATCACATGGGTGGCTGAGATATTGCCACTTTTTCTTTTTGATGAGTTCAATGTACACATATTTTCTGTCATGGAGAACATTATTTTTAAGTACCTGTATATTCCGGCATATAAGATGACTGGGCGTATAAGATGACCCCCAACCTTTCCAGTTAAAATATAGCGTTTGGGATATACTCGCCGTATAAGACTACCCCCCTTCCAATGCACACCAAATAAAATTTTTACAAGCATCAGATTTGATTTCAATATGGTAATTTTCCTATTACTATACTTCCTTCTCTGCCTCTCAGATCTCGCACATGCGCACCTGCAGTCTTCAGGCGCGAGATCTGAGAGGCAGAGAAGGAGGTACAGTAATAGGATACAAGGGCAGGTCAGACAGGTAAAAGTGGTGTATGTTTCTGAGCCCAAAGCCACTCTATCTCTTTTTTCCATATCCCAGGCGCCCCGGACGTCTGCAACTTGCTCCGCCCTTCACTTACACCTTCCCACTGAGACGCCCCTTCACCTCACCATCGGGACCGCATTAAGTCCACGAATCCTGATGAATGGATTTTCTTCTACCGGACTTGTATAGCGTCACCATTAATGCTTTCATACAGTCACTACATACAGCAGGGACACGGCTACTGCCATTTTTGAGCTCCCCCCACAATATGCGGCAACCACAGATTCACCAATCCGGATTGGAAGTTTCAGCACCCGCTTTATAAGACGACTCCCAGCGTATAAGACTACTCCCACATATAAGATGACTCCCATGCATAAGGCCACTCCAGCATATAAGACGACTCCCGTGTATAAGACTACTCCCATGTATAAGACGACTCCCACATATAAGACGACCCCTGACTTTTGAGAAGATTTTCTTGGGTTAAAAAGTAGTCTTATACACCAGAATAGACGGTCATAATAATAAAACTTTATTTATACCCCGCCACCATCTCTCCGAAGGGACTCAGGGCAGTTTACATGAGGCCAAGCCCGTCAAATGCAAATGCAACAATACAATAACAAAACAAGCAAGCAAATAAAACAATATAAACAATATAAATAATATAACTAAACATATAAGCAATAACACACAAGAGATTTAAAACACTATGGCAGGGCCAGATGTAATAGATTAAAATTTAAAACACTGGGCGTGTACAGAGTAGGGTATGTCTAGACATGGGTATTTTAGAGAGTGATGTAGGGAGATCAATCCAACGGATAGATAAAGTACTTCAGAGGACACATAGGAAATTGGTCAAATCAGGCATTATTTCCTTTATTCAGGGAAGGCACGCTGGAACAGCCATGTTTTCAAGTTCCTCCTAAAGACTGCCAAAGTGGGGGCTTGTCTGATATCTTTAGGGATTGAGTTCCAGAGTCAGGAAGCCACCTTAGAGAAGGCACTCTCCCTCGTCCCCACCAGTATTGTCTTTAAAATTACCTTCAGGCTATGTGTATGACAAGCTGAACATAAATCAAATGTGTGTTTCAACTGAGGCTCCTTCCACACAGCTGCATAAAATCCACATGTAACTGGATTACACAGCATCACAAAGGACCAAGGGCCCTTCCACACGGCCCTATATCCCAGAACATCCAGGCAGAAAATCCCACAATATCTTCTTTGAACTGGGTTATCTGAGTCCACCCTCAGATAATGTGAGATTTTCTGCCTTGATATTCTGGGATATAGGGCTGTGTGGAAGGGCCCTCAGATAATCCAATTCAAAGCAGATATTCTGGACTATCTGTCTTGATATTCTGGGTTATATAGCTGTGTGGAAGGGCCCTTTGATTCCATCTCCAATATGATATATGTATATACAATATTCCTAAACTCAAAAAACCCAAACTCCAAAACATTTCTGATACAAAAAACATTTGGATAAAGAATAATTGAACTGTAGTTGCCCAGGCATGAGACAAAGTTAGGCACTGGCTTCAGAAGGAAAGTATTGAGAACTAGCCGTCCCCTGCCACGCGTTGCTGTGGCCAAATTGTGTATATGTGTTTTGTGTGTGTATATGTGTGTGTGTATATTTTTGTACATGTGTATATACATGGCAGATGACATTGTGACCTTGTTTTATTGTTTTAATTAATGTTATATGTATTGGTTTTAATGATTGTTTTGTATTTGATTGTGTTATATTATTGTAATTGTGATATAGCGGTCTTGCACCATTACTAATGTAAGCCGTCCTGAGTTCCCCTTCGGGGGTAGAAAAGAAACAGGGTACAAATACCAGTAATAAATAAATAAATAAATAAATAACTAGATTTGCGTATATATGTGACTTTGCACATGCGTTGTCATGTAATTTTTGGTTTTTGGCTCTTTAAGTCTCTTCTGCTGTGTTTTTCAGTGATGGTTACTTGTCGGCCTGATAGGTGTCTTGTGTCCAAATTTGGTGTCATCCAGTGGTTTTTGAGTTATGTTAATCCCACAAATGAACATTGCATTTTTATTTATAACTATCTGTCCCCTGCCACACATTGCTGTGGCCCACTCTGTTGGTCATGGGGGTTCTGTGTGGGAGGTTTGGCCCAATTCTATCATTGGTGGGGTTCAGAATGCTCTGTGATTGTAGGTGAACTACAAATCTCAGCAACTACAACTCCCAAATGTCAAGGTTCTATTTTCCCCAAACTCCACACATTCACATTTGGGCATATTGAGTATTCTTGTAGAGTTTGGTCCAGACCCATCATTGTTTGAGTCCACAGTGCTCTCTGGATGTAGATGAACTACAACTCCCAAACTCAAGGTAAATGCCCACCAAACCCTTCCAGTATTTTCTGTTGGTCATGGGAGTCCTATGTGCCACATTTGGTTCAGTTCCATCATTGGTGGAGTTCTGAATGCTCTTTGATTGTAGGTGAACTATAAATCCCAGCAACTACAACTCCCAAATGACAAAATCAATTTTTTTGAGTGAAGGACATACATTGGGTTGTTAGGTGTATTGTGTCCAAATTTGGTGTCAAATCGTCCAGTAGTTTTTGTGTTATGTTAATCCCACAAACAAACATTAGATTTTTATTTATATAGAAGAAGGGAAGCTATCCAGGTACTCTCTCTCTCTCTCTTGGAATATAGTGTGTGTCACATAAGTCCCTTCTACACTGCCATATAAAATCCATTTCAGCTGCTTTTAACTGGATTATATAGCAGTGCAGACTCATACAATCCAGTTCAAAGCAGATAGTGTGGATTATATGATTTGATAATCTGGATTTTGTGACAGTGAAGAAGGGTCCATAGCCTGTCATCTGCCTTTTAAATTAACTTAGTGGGGGGATTTTGTTTGTTTGTTTGTTTGTTTGTTTGTTTTTGTCGTGTCAGGAGCTACTTGAGAAACTGCAAGTCCTTTCTGATGTGAGAGATTTGGCCGTCTGCAAGGACATTGCCCAGGGGATACCAGGATGTTTTGATCTTTTACCATCCTTGTGGGAGGCTTCCCTCATGTCATTTCCACTCCAGTCAATCCTATTGTAGATGTGTGTGTTTGCCTACAACAGGCAAGGTAAATAGTTGACTCCAGGATCACTTACTGAGTCTGTTTGAACAGCAAAACACAGAGAGAAAGGTTATGGTTAGGGTTAGGGTTTTTGTTTGTTTGTTTGTTTGTTTGTTGTTGTGTCAGGAGCAACTTGAGAAACTGCAAGTTTCTTCTGGTATGAGAGAATTGGTCATCTGCAAGGACGTTGCCCAGGGGACACCCGGATGTATTGATGTTTTATCATCCTTGTGAGAGGTTTCTCTCGTGTCCCCGCATCAGGAGCTGGAGCTGATACCTCATCCGCGCTCTCCCCGGATTTGAATCTGCGACCTGTGGGTCTTCAGTCCTGCCAGCACAGGGGTTTAACCCTCTGTGCCACCAGGGGCTCCTTAGTGTGCTTTAGTATAATAAGAAACATAGGGCACTCCAGATATTATTAAACTGCAGCTCCCATCAGCCCTAGTCTGTTGAGCTAATAGTGAAGAATGGTGGGAGCTGCAGTCAGCAACACCAGAAAGGCTCCATGAATTCCAACCTTTCCTTTATCTTGCTGCTGAAGTTAGGATCCGCTTCTGTATAATTTGAACTGTACATTGGGCCAGTTCTGCTCACTAGAAATATTAAAGCATTTCCAAAAAGTCAATTTGATGGGGCCATTGAATAAATACCACTGCTTCTGTGTCCCAATTTAGTTCTAAACTTTTGATACCTACTGGAGTTCATAACATCGACTTGTAATATTTATACCATAGCTTACCATCTGGAAACTCTAACATTGACTATATAAAGACCGATCGATATACACCTGGAATATTGTGTCCAATTATGGGCACTACAACTGAAGAGAGATATTGACAAGCTGGAATGTGTCCAAAGTTTTTTTTGTATCAGAAGTGTTTTGGAGTCTGGATTTTTCCCCCGAGTTTTTGGAATATTGTATTTGCATATACATATAGAATATTCGAGATGGAATCAAAGGGCCCTTCCACACAGCTATATAACCCAGAATATCAAGGCAGATAGTCCACAATATCAGCTTTGAATTGGGTTATCTGAGGGCCCTTCCATACAGCCCTATATCCCAGAATATCAAGGCACATATTTATACATGGCTATCTGGAGAACAAGCCCTATGAGGAGTGGCTTAAAGAGCTGGACATGTTTAGCCTAAAAAAGAGAAGGCTGAGAGGAGACATGATAGCCATGTATAAATATGTGAGAGGAAGTTTTTAATAATGTCTTGTCATATTGTTATTGTCATTGTTTTTTGCTTAACTGTTTTTATTTGCTAGATATTGTATTGTTGTATTATGTTGGGCTTCGGCCTGTTGTAAGCCGCATCGAATCCTTCGGGAGATGCTAGCGGGGTACAAATAAAGTTATAATAATAATAATAATAATAATAATAATAATAATAATAAGTCATAGGGAGGAGGGAGCAAGCTTGTTTTCTGCTGCCCTGAAGACTAGGATGGCCTTCTCGGTGGTGGCCCCCCGCCTGTGGAATTTGCTCCCCGGGAAAATTAGGTCATCGTCATCGTTCCTCACCTTTAGAAAAAAGGTTAAAACGTGGCCGTGGGGCCAGACCTTCAGGCAATCAGGTTAAAGAACAATTGAGAATGTTGACTATGGCATGGAAGAAGATTTGGATACGTTAAGCAGAGTAATCATTAGTAGATGGCTAGCTAAACAGCCACCAAACAAGCAATAGCTAATCAGAGTGTAAGTATACTGTTTAAATCTTTAGTTATTAATGTTCATGTATAATTGTTATATTTGTTATTCTGTATTTTATGATGTGGCATTGAATTATTGCCAATTGTAAGCTGCCCTGAGTCCCCCCAGGGATTGAGAAGGGCGGGGTAAAAATGTTCGAAATAAATAAATAAATAAATAAATAAATAAATAAATAAATAAGATAAGATGCGGAACAATGTCTTCAAACTACAAAAAAGGTGATTCCATCTGAACATTAGAAAGAACTTCCTGACTGTCAGAGCTGTTCAGCAGTGGAACTCTCTGCCCTGGAGTATGGTAGAGGCTCCTTCTTTGGAAGCTTTTAAACAGAGGCTGGATGGCCATCTGTCGGGGGTGCTTTGAATGCAATTTTCCTGCTTCTTGGCAGGAAATTGGACTTGATGGCCCATGAGGTCTCTTCCAACTCTATGATTCCATGATCTTAATTGATATGTGGAAGTGAGACTTAGTAGAGACTAATGAATAAGACTTATTAGTTCCTGAAGTTTATTGTCAACACTACAGATGAGACCTTTCAATATCTTTGTACCCACACACCACCATTCCCAAAGGGTAAAGTATAATATGCTGCCAGAAGGCTGTGTCTGTGAAAGCAGATTGTCACCATACAACAACTCTTCCTAGTCTAATTTCACTTTAGATTCTGAGTAGATAAATAACATTGACTGTGTCAATATTATGCCATAGTTTTCCTTTTAGAACTTCTCTCTGACTTCATGCAAACTCACTCTATCTCTCCAGTAGCTATTTCCTGACCCCTAGTGGGGAAAGGAAGGCACTGCAGCACCTTGCATAAAGAATAGACCAGATCAGCCAAATTTGAGGAGAAGCCTCAAATTCCAATGTATAATGCCATTTCATGTGTGAAACCTCACAGATTCAGAAAAATCAGGAACACTGAAGTCTTGGGCATGTAACAAAGCATGCACCAGTGGGGTGCATTCACCTTACCAAGCTGGTACTACAAATCTTGCAGGCCTATGATCGATTATGCTATTTATTTGGGATTTGAGGCTGCTTTATAGTGGGTTAAAGCACTGAGCTGCTGAGCTTGTTGATCGAAAGGTCGCAGGTTCGATTCCAGGGAGCGGCGTGAGCTTCCGCTGTCAGCCCTAGCTTCTGCCAACCTAGCAGTTCGAAAACATGCAAATGTGAGTAGATGAATAGGTACCGCTCTGGCGGGAAGGTAACGGCGCTCCATGCAGTCATGCCGGCCACATGACCTTGGAGGTGTCTACGGACAACGCTGGCTCTTCAGCTTAGAAATGGAGATGAGCACCACACCCCAGAGTCAGACATGACTGGACTTAATGTCAGGGGACTACCTTTACCTTTTTATTTATTATTTTCCATCTAAAATTGTATTTATTTATTTAAAACATTTATATTCCGCCCTTCTCGCCCCGCAGGGCACTCATATATACGGCAAACATTTAATGTCAGGACATAAAACCATAAATATATACATTAAAATCACTCATATCCACATTAAAAGTTGCTTTATTTATTTATTATTTACTATATTTATACCCCGCCCTTCTCACCCCAAGGTGGCTTACAAACTACAGCGAAAATTAAATGCCACATTGTGCACCTAACAATAAACATACCATATAAAATTATAAAACAAACAATTAAAAGCAGACAGAAGTCTTTTGTCCCACCCTGGTCTTTCCACAGATATATAAACCCATTTTCCTACTTCCAACAGACCTCACTACCTCTGAGGATGCTTGCCATAGATGCAGGCGAAACGGCAGGAGAACATGCCTCTAGAACATGGCCATATAGCCCGGAAAAACCTACAACAACCCAGTGATTCCGGCCATGAAAGCCTTCAACAATACATTAAACAATTAAAACAGTAATACAAATTAAAAGCCTATGAAGTGTCGCATTTATTCCAGTGTTTATAACTCCATGTGTTCCCAATGTATAACACCATTCCACATGTATAATTCCATGACATAGAATAATAGAATTGTAGATTAACTGATCTGGAAGAGACCACAAGGGCCATCTAGTTCAACCCACCGCCATGCAGGAAAAGCACCATTAAATGTCTATAATTCTGGCATTTCAATGGATAACACCATTTATAATTACATATATATAACTGTATGTATTCCAGTTAATAAAATAGATTTTGGGGGTGGGGGCATGGCCAAACCCTATGCCATTTTTGCTCCCCTCCCCCAATCCCCTCAATCCGATTTTCTATTTTTGTGATCCAGCAGCTGAAAGATCTGTTTTTGCTCCAGGAAGATCCAGCCCATTATCAGCAATGGGGGAACTTCCCAGGCTCCCCCTTCCATCATTTTTAGGGCATCAGTCCTAAGAAACCACTTTTTCTGGGATCCTTTCTCCTCAGATCCTTCAATAAAACCTGGTTTTAAGACTTTGGACTTAAGAAATCACCTTTTCTAGAGTCCTTTCTTCTCAGATCCTTCAGTAACACCTGGGTTTAAGGCATCAACCTTAATAAACCACCCTTTCTGGCATTTTTCCCCCTTATAACCTTCAAAAAGACCTGGTTTTAAGACTTCAGACTTAAGAAACCACCTTTTCTGCAGTCCTTTCTTCTCAGATCCTTCAATAATACATGGGTTCAAGGCATCAGAGTTAAGACACCACCTTTTCTGGGGTCCTTTCTCCTCAGATCCTTCAATGACACCTGGATTTAAGGCATCAGAGTTAAGAAACCACTTTTTCTGGGATCCTTTCTCCTCGGATCCTTCAATGACACCTGAGCTTAAGGCATCAGACTTAAGAAACCACTTTTTCTGGCATTGTTTTTTCTCAATGAAGCTGAGTTAAGGCATCCTTTTTAAACACTTATTTCGGTGGTAGCAACACCACCTGAAGGAGCATTAGCCATTCTATAGATATAAATTACCTCCTCATTTTATGGCAACTTTAGAAATGGCAAGATAACTCTACCTCACATTTGAAGCTTGTGTTGAGTGAAGGGCAAGCAATGAAGAACTGGAAGCAGCACTGGGGATTTAAATCATCAATGGACTGGAGCATGATAGGGCTCTCTCAGAAGCCTGCTTGCAGTAGGACATCATGACTTTCTTCTGTTCTGAGTAGCTCAAAAGGCAAGGCTCACAGGGAAACCCCATGGGGGTGTGTGGCTGACTCGCCTCTCTCCACATGTAGCCAAATGAAACCCAAAGTAGCCATGATCGGCAGCCATGTGGTCTGTTGCAGAAGGGAAACAATTGGCAGCGGCACCTGTGCCGTTACGGCTGGCCGAAAGAGGCGAACCAGCCAGAGCCTGTTTTGAAAAACAGATCTGTGCACAGCCCTGGTGGATATCTTCCTGGCCATTACAGCTATAACAGAAACTTTGATACCAGAGGCAGAAATAGCATGTAAATACGGTCAGTTCCTACACCATAAAAACTGGCAGTTCTGTTACAGTAAGTCATAGCAGGATAAAGTGTGTGTTAAAGAAAAACCTTATGATGTTAATTATTATGTGCAGCTGGTAATGTAGGTCAGCCAGCATGTTTGAGCCACACCTGGTGGGGTATTACTGTATGGGTTTTAGAATACAGTTTGGAGAAACAATACGCTACTCTGAGGAGGAGAAGCAGTATGCTGTAATGCTGCTATGCTCTAACAACAATGCTCCTTGCTATGGTGGAATAGCTATTTACTCAAGATTTATGTTTTGCTCTCTCATTTGAATGAAGATGAAGAAGCCTTATTCTGACTATGCAAGTCTGTTGCACTGTTTGATTTTGTATGCAACACTGCAAGTTTATGCCTCAGCTGATAAGAGTGAAGTTTTTTTCTGTTCCTTTTTTTCCTCTTGCCTGTGTGCCTTTTGCATGGGACTTGGCTAAAATTCACTTTTTGTGCAACAAGTTCAACTTGTTTCAGCAAGCTACTTATTCAAAACTATCAATGTACACATGTGAAATGAAACAACCAGTTCAGGTAAGCCTTCCATAAGTAAACAAAGTCATTCTGAAACTTCAAGAAACCATCTGAAAATGTTTTCCAAAGTGCATCCAGGGATTACTTTTTCTTTCACCATCCACCACTTTTTCTATTATTTCCATTGTGGAAGCCATATTTTCTAGATCTGTGCTTCTTTAACTTGCGGGGAGGCACTGGTGATGTAACCCTAACTCTAACCCTAACCCTTCTCTCTTTGTTTTGCTGTTCAAACATACTCAGTAGGTGATTCTGGAGGTTACGATTTGCCTTGCCTATTGTAGGCAAGCACACACAGCTACAATAGGAATTTTTTTGTCGTGTCAGGAGTGACTTGAGGAACTGCAAGATGCTTCTGGTGTGAGAGAATTGGCTGTCTGCAAGGATGTTGCCCAGGGGACGCCCAGATGTTTTTGTTTTTGTTTTGTTTCATGTGTTATCATCCTTGTGAGAGGCTTCTCTCATGTCCCCGCATGAGGAGCTGATAGAGGGAGCTCATCCACGCAATCCTCGGATTCGAACCTGCAAAAACCTTGTTCTTATAGGGAAAAATTAGTGAGAGATACTAATTATGGGAGCAAGTGTTTAATGAGACAGGAAGAACAGACAGCTTTATTACTGAACTAAGATTCATACATTGTCATTGGAGTAGAGGTAGAGTAGACAAGAGCTACTGACGTCTATAGAAAATATGCCACTACAAGGTGTTGGCATGGAGCAATGTACACTTTCTTCTTTTTTCGTCCTTTCTTAATGTGGAGGTGCCTCGGGGCCATTCATGCAGTTGAAAAATCTGCTTTCGAAACCCTGTATTTCAAGTCTCTGCCCACTTACTGGACAACTTGAAGTATTTGTACTTAAATTAAGATCATTAGGTTGATCTAGCTAAGCAATCAGTCTTGCCATGGCAGTTCTACACTGTAGTTACAACAAATGTACAACGGTAAATTATGCTCCTCTAGTCAACACAGGCCAATAAGAAGTCAGCTCATAAAATATTGCTGTTGAAAGTTGTCTGAAATGTTTTTTAAAGTTCAATTTGCTAGTAAGTTCTTTAGATGGCCTTTTGTGCCCCTGCTCCAGTTTTTTAAATTTAATGTAGATCTTCAAGTACCCTTCTTTTCTTCTATCACATCTTCTATTTATCTGTACTGTGTGTTGTTATTTTGCTAATCTGTTCATGAAGTTCCCAACTTGTGACATTTAAATATTTGAGGAGATATATTTAGGTATTCAAGGAGATATGAGGGTTGAATGAAAAGTAATGCCTCCACCTTCGTAGCTCCTCAACAAATGGCAGTACTGGTATGTGGCAGGTACTGGCTTGTTCAGTAGACTCTCCTCTACAGTTTCATTTTGGTGGGAAGCCTTAGCATTGGATGGTTGTGTTGTTAAAGTGCAAAGTATGGAACCCTGTGCAGACGGTCGGTCAATGCGACTTGAGCAACATGTAGTCATTGAATTCTTGACAACAAAAGGTGTCACCCCAAAGGAGATTCATCAGAGAATGCAAGCTGTTTATGGTGATTGTGTTGATGTGAGTACTGTGCATCATTGGGTGAGTAAGTTTAAAGATGTTGAGATGACACCTTCTGGTGTCAAGAATTCAATGACTGCACGTTGCTTAAGTCGCATTGATTGACCATCTGTGCAGGGTTCCGAAATTTCTCACTTTAACAAGACAACCTTCCCACCAAAATGGAACTGTAAAGGAGAGTCTACTGAACAAGCCAGTACCTACCGCATACCAGTACTTCCATCTGCTGCAGAGTTACGAAGATGGAGGCATTATATTGTCGAAGGCTTTCATGGCCGGAATCTCTGGGTTGTTGTAGTTTTTTTCGGGCTATATGACCATGGTCTAGAGGCATTCTCTCCTGACGTTTCGCCTGCATCTATGGCAAGAATCCTAAGAGGTAGTGAGGTCCGTTGGAACTAGGAAAACGGGTTTATATATCTGTGGAATGACCAGGGTGGGACAAAGGACTATTGACTGCTGGAGCTAGGTGTGAATGTTTCAACTGACCACCTTGATTAGCATTTGATAGCCTGGATGTGCCTGGAGCAATATTTTGTTGAGAGGTGATTAGATGTCCCTGATTGTTTTCCCTTTGCTGTTGTAATTTTAGAGTTTTTTAATACTGGTAGCCAGATTTTGTTCATTTTCATGGTTTCCTCCTTTCTGTTGAAATTGTCCACATGCTTGTGGATTTCAATGGCTTCTCTGTGTAGTCTGACACAGTGGTTGTTGGTTAGAGTGGTCCAGCATTTCTGTGTTCTCAAATAATATGCGGTGTCCAGGTTGGTTCATCAGGTGCTCTGCTATGGCTGATTTCTCTGGTTGAAGTAGTCTGCAGTGCCTTTCATGTTCCTTGATAACATAGGGACCACCAAACTCAGCGCCCTTACACAAATCAAGGAACATGAAAGGCACTGCAGACCACCATTTTGAAATTTGTTGGGGGGTTATATACCATCTATGTATCATTTTGAGTAAGTTTTCTTTGAGATTGTAAGAGTAGGTATATTTAATTTTTTGGTTCCAATTTTTTTCCCATTGAATTTGGTGTCCTATATTTTGTGCCCATTTAATCATTGATTTTTTATATCTATTCTGTTTCTGTTGCCCATTCTAATAGTTCTTTTATATAATTTTGTAATTGTTTTAGTCTCAGTCTTCATAATCGTGTCCCAGAAGCCATTACTGTCAGCAAAATCTGTCTCTTTGTCTTTTTGAAAGCAGTCTATCATTTGTCTATAGTTGAGCCATGTTAGGTTCTTAAAGCTGTATTACAGAATTCAAACAAAAAAGTATTAGCTGAGTTATAATTCTTACGTTTTTTCATGGGTGCCCCCTGTGATTCTTAATATCTGTTAGCATATACAAAATTTACGAATTACATACAACTTACAATTAAAAACAAAGATTTGCAGACCTCTAATAATCATTTTCCATTTTGCATCTATGCCTGCAAAATTAGCATAACTGCATAACTGAAGCAAAGCTGGCTTCAGGAAAGGCAAAAGCTGCACATCGCAAGTGTTGAACCTGACTAAGCACATAGAAGATGGTTTTGAAAGGCAGCAGATCACAGGAGCTGTCTTCATAGACCTGTCAGCAGCCTATGATACTGTGAACCACCACCTCCTCCTGAGAAAAATGTATAATATCACAAAGAACTACCACCTCACCCGCCTCATAGGAAACCTGCTACAAAACAGGAGCTTTTTTTTTTTTTTTTTTTGAGTTCCAGGGCCAGAGAAGTAGATGGCAGAAACAGAAGAACGGCCTATTTATTTATCATGTCATCAGCAACCATACCATTGTATTACATTTCTAACAGAACAAAACAAACACAGAAATTTTTAAAAAACCAAAGATTTTGCAAACTTGGCAGTTGGTTAAATGTCCTTTGACCAGTACCTGGCCACTTGGAGTGCCTCTGGTGTTGCCGCAAGAAGGTCCTCCATTGTGCACGTGGCAGGGCTCAGGGTGCATTGCAGCAGGTGGTCAGTGGTTTGCTCTTCTCCGCACTCGCATGTCGTGGATTCCACCCTGTAGCCCCATTTCTTAAGATTGGCTCTGCATCTCGTGGTGCCAAAGCGCAGTCTGTTCAGCGCCTTCCAAGTCGCCCAGTCCTCTGTGTGCCCAGGGGGAGTCTCTCATCTGGTATCACCCATGGATTGAGGTGCTGGGTTTGGGCCTGCCACTTTTGGACTCTCGCTTGCTGGGGCGTTCCAGCGAGTGTCTCTGTAGATCTAAGAAAACTATGTCTTGATTTAAGTCGTTGACGTGCTGGCTGATACCCAAACAGGGGATGAGCTGGAGATGTCTCTGCCTTGGTCCTTTCACTATTGGCTGCTACTTCCCGGCGGATGACAGGTAGTGCAATACCGGCTAAGTAGTGTAATTTCTCCAGTGGTGTGGGGCGCAGACACCCTGTGATAATGCGGCATGTCTCATTAAGAGCCACATCTACTGTTTTAGTGTGGTGAGATGTGTTCCACACTGGGCATGCATACTCAGCAGCAGAGTAGCATAGCACAAGGGCAGATGTCTTCACTGTGTCTGGTTGGGGATCAGCTGGTTTTCCCTGTAATAGGCAGTAAGAGCACCTAGAGCTTCGGAGAGCTTCTGTTCTACCATCTCAAAGCTCCCTGCTTGAGCAGTAATGGCACAATCATCAGCATAGATGAAACTCTCTGTCCCTTCTGGCAGTGGCTGGTCATTTGTGTAGATGTTGAACATGGATGGAGCAAGCACGTTCCCCTGAGGCAGACCATTCTTACTGCCTATTACAGGGAAACCAACTGATCCCCAACCCATCTAAAACACAGACATGCACCTTTCACCTTAAGAGCAGACAAGCATCCCGAGCTCTGAGGATTACCTGGGAAGGAATCCCACTGGAGCATTGCAACACACCCGCATACCTGGGAGTCACTTTGGACCGTGCTCTGACCTACAAGAAGCACTGCCTGAACATCAAGCAAACAGTGGGTGCTAGAAACAATATCATACGAAAGCTGACTGGCACAACCTGGGGATCACAACCAGACACAGTGAAGACATCTGCCCTTGCGCTATGCTACTCTGCTGTTGAGTACACATGCCCAGTGTGGAACACATCTCACCACACTAAAACAGTAGATGTGGCTCTTAATGAGACATGCCACATTATCGCGGGGTGTCTCTGCCCTACACCATTGGAGAAATTACACTGCTTAGCCGGTATCGCACCACCTGACATCCACCAGGAAGTAGCAGCCAATAGTGAAAGGACCAAGGCAGAGACATCTCCAGCTCATCCCCTATTTGGGTATCAGCCAGCACGTCAATGACTTAAATATAGAAATAGTTTTTGTAACATCTACAGAGATACTCACTGGAACATCTCAGCAAGTGAGAGTCCAAAAGTGGCAGGCTCAAACCCAGAACCTCAACCAATGACTGACACCAAATGAAAGACTCCCCCCTGGGCACACAAAAGACTGGGCGACTTGGAAGGCGCTCTGGCACCATGAGATGCAGAGCTAACCTCAAGAAATGGGGCCACAAAGTGGAATCCACGACATGCAAGTGTGGAGAAGAGCAAACCACTGACCACCTGCTGCAATGCACCCTGAGCCCTGCCACATGCACAATGGAGGACCTTCTTGCAGCAACACCAGAGGCACTCCAAGTGACCAGCTACTGGTCAAAGGACATTTAATCAACTACCAAACTCGCAAATTTTGTAGTTTGTTTGTTTGTTTGTTTTGTTCTGTTAGAAATGTAAGACAATTGACTGGTTGCCCTGACACGACAAATAAATAGCATAACTGCATCCTCTTTCTTTAAAAAACTTTTCACAATGTGTATGAAAGCAGCCTCGCTGGCAGCTTTGGTGCTTGGCAAATCCCATCTGATTATATCCATCCATTTCTACTGCATACGTAGTATATGAAAGATCGCTTGCTTCATGCATTGTGACTTTCATCTTCTATATCTCTTCTATCACAATCTCACACGAAATGACACAACTGTTTCTTTGTTCTCTGTAGTCTCTTCAGTGGGTCTGAATCTGTAAGAAGTTACCTTGGGGCAGGTGTAAAAATCCCACTGTGTTCAACCCATTGGTAACTAACCATACAAGGGATTATAGCCTTAACCTTTATCTTGGTTCCTGCCTCTGCTCAAGGTATTTAAATTCATGGACACTTTCTGCAATGATTTATCTCCTTTCTCTTAAAAAACAATTTGGACAGAGCATAAAAGATTATGACTAATCTGCAATACTGTTACAGCAGACTATATGTCCTCAGATGGATTTTCAATGTCAAACTCCTACAAGACTATAGAAGTGAACTTGGGCTATAACTGCAATGGCAATAGGCCAGAAATGGGGTTGTCATCTTAGGTTATCCCATCATGCATAATTTTTAATTCAAATAGTTAATTTAAATTAAGAGATTGCTAACATTATAAAGCGATATTAATCTGGAAAAAATAATATCTTTTTTTCTCTGCTGAAAATTAGGAATAACTTTGGTACTAACATCAGTAGCACTCTACGTCCCACCTCGTAACTTAAGATCATCCGAGGAGGCCCTGCTCTTGCTCCCACCAACATCACACATGCGGCTGGTGGGGATGAGAGACAGGGCCTTCTCGGTGGTGGCCCCCCGTCTGTGGAACGCATTTCCAAGTGAGATACAATCAATCCCATCCCTCCTGGCTTTCAGGAAGAAAGTAAAATCATGGCTATGGGACCAGGCTTTCGGTCAGCAGACATAAATTAGTACTTTAGTAGAAACGGATTGAAAAGGCAATTTACATGAGGATACGATTTTATTTGGTAACAAATGTTTTTATATTGTTTAATTAATGGTGTAGTGGAATCTACCTTTAAGACGACAAGGCCGAAGCCTGCATGACAGTAGCTGTCATCTTGGAAGGCAGGCAGAGACAGGAGGAGGAGTCAAGCCGACTCCTGATTGGATATAGCAATTGGGGGAGGAGTTGGTTGAGAGAGGGAAATAAGCTGTCAGCTCTTGACAGAGAGAGAGAAGTGTCTTGACATCAGACACAGGAGGATGAAATGTTAAGATAGGAAGTTACAGTAGGGATCTGACAGGGAAAGAAAGTTTTAAGTGAGCCTTTAGAATAGGGAATAAGCAGACAGACAAGGGCTAGGGTTTAGGGCTGGGCAATTCTTTTTGTTAATTCGTAATTCGTTAAAAAATTCGTTAATTTTTGAATTACAAAACGATTACAAAACTTATTTTTAAACCTGGAAGTGTTTTTAAATATCGAAACGGCAGGCGCCAAAAAATTTTGTATTTCCATCCATTTCGGAAATACGTAAGATGGCCGCCTGGCTTGCTGGGAGCTCTCCTCTCTCGGCGCCGGCTGAGCAAGCGAGCGAGAGGGCGAGCGAGAGGGCGAGCGAGAGGGCGAGCGGCGAGCGAGAGGGCGAGGGCGAGCGGCGAGCGAGAGGGCGAGTGAGAGGGCGAGCGGCGAGCGAGAGGGCGAGGGCGAGCGGCGAGTGAGAGGGCGAGCGAGAGGGCGAGCGAGAGGGTGAGGGCGAGCGGCGAGCGAGAGGAGCGAGAGGGCGAGCGAGAGGGCGAGCGAGAGGGCGAGCGAGAGGGCGAGAGGGAGGTCTCCTTCTCTTTCTTTCCTTTTCTCTTCTTTCTCTCTCTCTCACCTTTCGCAGGGGGGTTCTGAGCTCTCTTCCAAAGAAGGCTCACTTGCTTCCTCTTCTCTCTCTCTCTCTCTCTCTCTCTCAATTCGAGGCAGGAAACCCCTCCATCCTGCAGCCATCTACACTGCAGCCTGGATGAGGTTTGGCACCACATTGGCTCAATGCTGTAGCATCCTGGGAGTTGTAGTTTGGCAGCCTGGGAAAAAGAGCCCCTCCTGGAAGGAACCCATCCTAGCAAGAGGGTGAGAGGGCGAGCGAGAGGGCGAGCGGCGAGCGAGCGGCGAGCGAGAGGGCCCGCCAGAGTGAGTGCCTGCCTTCCCTCAATAATAATTTCTCCTCCCTATTCTACTAAATTAATAATTAAATTTAAGAAATATTTAAAAAATATTGGAAAAAAAAGGGCGCCATCTTTACAAAATGTTTTGTAAATATTTACAAAATTTCGTAAATACCGAACTTTTTTTTTGGAAAATTTTGTAATTATTTTAAATATCGAAACAAAAAAACACCCCAGTTACAAATTGATTTTAGAAACAAATTTTTGCGTTGTTACCCAGGCCTACTAGGGTTACTGTATTGGTAGGATCAGTAACAGAAAGACTTGTTTGTTTATACTGAGGAAAAGTATAAGAGTGCTTATTTGCCCTGTGGGAGAGACAGATAGGGATCTGTTCTCAAGTGTTACTGTTTCTAAAGATAGAGCAGTGTGTTTTAGGAATCTCACAGTTGATAATAGCTTTACTGTCAGTGGAACTGCTTGTTTAAGTAACTAAGTCTCTTCAACTGAATTACGCTTCTGTACCGCTCATTATATGAGTAGATATTTGTTTAAAGATCAATAAATCTTTCTTAGTTCACTTTTAACTGGTGTATGCTTCAGTCTATCCATTTCCTCAGAACTCACTCTGTCAAACCATTTTAAAGTCCAGTCATCCAGTGAAGAAACAATAGAAGAATCAAGAGCTCAAACACTCCTTACCGACAATACATTCACACCTTTGGTTCCTCAGGCCAATAGAAGCTGAGGTGGTGGCAGTCATACCTACCAAGCAACATCGGTCATTGACATATTTAACATAGGGTCAGCCTCTAAATTGTATTACATTGGTGGCAGCGGTGGGATTCTTTGTTCTCCCCTGCCCCAGGTATCTCAAATTTCGCTACAAATGGCCTATGTATTTTATGTATTTTAATGGTTTGATGGTTTGTTTAATGGTTATTGTATTATTTGTTCTTGTAACGGCATCGAATTGCTGCCTATGTAAGCCGTCCTGAGTCCCTCTTTTGGGGTAGAGAAGAGACGGGATATAAATACCAGAAATAATAAATAAATACATAAATAAACAAACAATCCTGGTTGAATTAGGAGTGTCAAGAGTATTATTCAAATGTTTCAAATATTTTTTCATATATAGCAATACTGGTCTAAGATGTATATGTTAATGCAAAAAATAGTAAAAGTAAATTTGGCAATGTTACCAGAAATGTTTTTGCTAGGTGGGCATTAAACAAGGAGTACATATGGATTACTTTTTCAGTGTATTTGACAATTACTTCTTTGAACTTGGAAATGGAATAAAACAGCAACTCTGGAAGAATGAATTGTTACGGTTGTGGAGTTAGCCCAAATGGTCCATTAATGTCTGTTTTGAAGGATAAGCCAATAGAAAGTTTTTTGAAAGTTTGGAAACCATTTATGGATTTTTGAGCAATAAGAAATCTAACGATGTCATAATCTGTAATTATGGTTATTAATAATTTTAGTAGGGTTATTTAGTAGGATCCGTAATGGTAGATTTTTTTTCTTTTCATTAGTCAAGATTGGGATAATTAGAATGCTACTGTGTGTTATTTGTATGCCTTCTTTGTTTCTATCATCTTTTTTCTGTTTCTTTATTTTAGTCTCCATATTATTTTGATAGTAAATTAGATTGATCGTGTCAAAAATAAAAAATGTCAGAAATATTGGCAATTTTTCTTATCCTTAATGAGAAAAGATGTCTCAACCAATTCAGATCTGCAACACACTTATCATTCAACATCAATTTTGATTTTGACTACACTCATCTATCTATCTATCTATCTATCTATCTATCTATCTATCTAATCTATCTCTATCTATCTATCTATCTATCTATCTCTATCTAAAAATGCTCTGTGCATAATGAGTACCTTAAAAACAAAAGAACCAATTGGCGAAATCACACCAAATTTGGCAACAAAACGTCTCACAACACAAGGTATGACCATCACTCAAAAAATTATGATTTTTTTTCATTTGGGAGTTGTAATTGCTGGGATTTATAGTTCATCTACAATCAAAGAGCATTCTCAACTCCACCAACAATGGAATTGAACCAAACCTGGTACACAAAACTCCCATGTCCTACAGAAAATACTGAAAGTGTTTGGTGGGCATTGACCTTCAGTTTTGGAATTGTAGTTCACCATCATCCAGAGAACACTATGGACTCAAACAATGATGGATCTGGACCAAACTTGACAGGAATACTCAATATGCCCAAATGTGAACACAGATGGAGTTTGGAGGAAATAGACCTTGACATTTAGGAGTTGTAGTTACTAGGATCTATAGTTCACCTACAATAAAAGAGCATTCCGAACCCCACCAATGATGGAATTGGGCCAAACATCCCACACAGAACCCCCATGACCAACAGAAAATACTGTGTTTTCTGGTGGTCTTGGGTGACCCTTCTGACACCCCCCTGGTCTTGACTTCCCAGGTTCTGAAATTATTATTATTATTAACTCTATTTGTATACCGCCTTTCTCGGCCAATTGGTGACTCAAGGCGGTTTCCAACAAATCAGTACATATAAAACATAATAAATAAAAAAACATTAAATAGTATAAGACATCACAAAAGCAATAAAAGAAATACTGCCTTAAGTCCACCCAGTCCAATTCCCTTCACCAAGGCAAGAAAACATAATCAAAGCCCTCCTGACAAAGGGCCATCCAGCCATTCACACACACACATATATGTATATGACAGATGCAGTATCAAAGATTTGAAAGGTACTCCATGTTGCATGTTTCAAAGTAGGCAAACCAGATAATCTCCACATCAACACTGACAAAGAAATACAAGAAATACTTTTAACCCACAAGCATAAAGACTTTACATATATTAGAAACCAACATTTCCTCATTACTTTATTTTCCAGATCACCGGACTGAGCCACACCAACGCGTGGCAGGGGACCACTAGATAGATAGATAGATAGATAGATAGATAGATAGATAGATAGATAGTAGGCCTGGGTAACAACGGAAAAATTTGTTTCTAAAATCGATTTGTATTTGGGGTTTTTTTTTTTGTTTCGATATTTAAAATAATTACAAAATTTTCCTTTTAAAAAGTTCGATATTTACGAAATTTCGTAAATGGTAAAAAATTAACGAATCGATTTCCGAAACAATAACGAATCGATTCGTTAATGGCGGACGCGACCGCGAAATACGCTTAAAAACCTCCAAAACCTTCTGAAGCTTCCCTCTCCCTCTGTTGTTGACTGTTGGTGTGATATTATAATTTTTTTTCACTAATTAAACCATAAAACTGGTCCAGACATGCGGAAATAATAACGAAACGACCTCAAAACAATAACGAAATGAATACAATATCGAAATACGAAGCATTTGCAAAACGTTTTTGAAAATTCGTTTTTTTTAATAATTGCTCCAGAATGGTTCGTTATCGTTTTGTAATTGAAAAAATTAACGAATTATTAACGAATTACGAATTAACGAAATGAAACCGCCCAGCCCTAATAGATAGATAGATAGATGGGATAAAGGTTCTCCCAGTCTCCATAAGATCACCTTGAATTTATTGCAGTAGATAGATTGTCATTTGGCATTGTTCATACAAAACTTGGAGATAATTAATGCTTGTTAATAACCCATTCCTGTTTATCTGGCTCTTTCCCCAGCATTAAAGTTGTCACAAGTCCCCTAAATCCAAAATGCTGAACAAGGCTTTTAATTAAGCCCTTTGTGTGAGCTTGGCTATGCTGTAAATACTGACAGAATGGAATGGATCTGGCGAAAGCTATACTGCATTAATGCCAAAAGTTTGGGAAATTCCCTTTTTCTGGATTGACTATCATCCCCTCAATCACTATGGCCTTGCTGGCTGGAGGATTCTGGAGCTTGTAGTCCAAAATTGAAGCTTTCTCGGCACCTGCCATTGCAAACAAGTTGGGAGAAAGCAGGCACCTTTGCCACCTGCGCTATCACTTAATCCTCAAGGCTTTGAAAGTGCTATTCTTAGCTCAATTATTCAAACACCTTCATCTAGAATTATGCATATGCACACACGCACATGCTCTTCTTTGGAATCACAATGTCACTTTAATTACATTTCTCATAATTAAGACATCAAGTCTGGCACTGATTCCTCTCCCTTTCCTCCCCTACCCCTGCTCCCCCTTATAAATTATAGGAACATACAGTAGAAAGAGACTTCAAGGGCCATCCAGTCCAACCTCCCACCATGTAAGAAAATACAACCAAAGCACTATGTACAGATGTCCACATAGCCTCTGCATAAAAACCTCCAAAAAAGGAAACTTTATCACAGTCCAAAGCAGCGTATTTTGCTGCTGAACAGCTCTATGGAAGAGCCAGACACAGCTCCATCATGGCCAGGTCCAAAACAGATAAAAGCCCTTCCCAACTGTCACTGCCCTGGCATGAGAGGGTGTAATGAATCCCTTAGCTAGCTGCCTGATAGCTTAAGGAAGTGGGCCTGATGAAGCCACGGCATCCATTTTAGAAAAGGGAGACAGGGCGACACTATCTTAGGTTAGGTTTGCCTTGAGGGGGCATGTTCTAGTCTAGGAGGGAAAATCAGAAGGCTAGGATTGGCTAGAAAGATGGGGGAAGAGCTTAAGCGATCTAAAGGGGGGGGGAGTGTCTTTTAAAAATGAGGTTTGAGGTCCCAGTTTGCCAGTTGGATTTTGGAATGGGTAGAGAGAAGAAGTGTGGGTGTTAGCGAGAGCAGTTTGGGTTTTGAAGAAGTTTGGGTCAGTCTTTTGTGTAGTATTCAGAACAGTTATTGAGTAAATAGCTGGAATACTGTTAGTGGTCTGTTCATTTCCTAAGGAAGTCTAGTTCAGGGTTTTGGCTAGATTCCTAAGGGGGAATTTTGGGAGTTACTTTCAGAGATTCATTTCCTGAAGTAATTTTCTGTGTTGAAACTCTGAAGACTTGTAACCCAGAAGTTTTTAAGATCTCTTCTCAAACGCAACCACAAGCTTTTTATGCCAGTATTTTTACTGAAAACATTAAGTGTTTGTACCTGAATATTTCAAGCCTGTTCAATAAATGTTCTTGTTGTTTTTATCAACTTATACCAGCCTCAGTGTGAATACCTTTGTGGTAAAAGCATTATTTAAGTCAGCTTTCAGCAGCCTCTAAGAAAACTATAGTGACACGGAGTGTGTTACTGAACAACCTTTCAATAATACCTCAGCCTGTTTATTATTAATATGGTGGTAGCGGAAATCTTTTGAAGAATCAATTTAAGTCTCTCAGTTCCAGTGGTTCCCAGTTCCTAATTTTTAAATAGATAGTTGGTTCAGCAACCATACTCCCTCTATATTTTGGTGAGTTACTCTATGGTGGTGTATCGTTATAGAGGGCAAGCTGAAGAGGCAGGCAAATCTTCATTGTGCCCAGGCTCAGAGGAAGATGAAAGGCTATCCCTACTGCCCCTGCCCTGACATGAGAGGGCAAGCTGAAGAGGCAGGCAAATCTTCATTGTGCCCAGACTCAGAGGGAGGTGAAAGGCTATCCCTACTGCCCCTGCCCTGACATGAGAGGGCAAGCTGAAGAGGCAGGCAAATCTTCATTGTGCCCAGACTCAGAGGGAGGTGAAAGGCTATCCCAACTGCCCCTGCCCTGACATGAGAGGGCAAGCCGAAGAGGCAGGCAAATCTTCATTTTGTCCAGGCTCAGAGGGAGGTGAAAGGCTATACCAACTGCCACTGCCCTGACATGAGATGGCAAGCTAAAAAGGCAAGCAAATCTTCATTGTGCCCAGGTTCAGAGGGAGGTGAAAGGCTATCCCAATTGCCACTGCCCTTACATGAGAGGGCAAGCTAAAAAGGCAAGCAAATCTTCATTGTGCCCAGGCTCAGAGGGAGGTGAAAGGCTATCCCAACTGCCACTGCCCTGGCATGAGAGGGCAAGCTGAAGAGGCAGGGAGATCTTCATTGTGCCCAGGCTCAGAGGGAGGTGAAAGGCTGTCCCAACTGCCACTGCCTTGGCATGAGAGGGCAAGCTGAAGGGGCAAGCAGATCTTCATTGTGCCCAGGCTCAGAGGGAGGTGAAAGGCTATCCCAACTGCCACTGCCCTGACATGAGAGGGCAAGCTGAAGAGGCAGGCAAATCTTCATTGTGCCCAGGCTCAGAGGGAGGTGAAAGGCTATCCCAACTGCCACTGCCCTGGCATGAGAGGGCAAGCTGAAGGGGCAAGCAGATCTTCATTGTGCCCAGGCTCAGAGGGAGGTGAAAGGCTATCTCAACTGTCACTGCCCTGGCATGAGAGGGCAAGCTGAAGGGGCAAGCAGATCTTCATTGTGCCCAGGCTCAGAGGGAGGTGAAAGGCTATCCCAACTGCCACTGCCCTGGCATGAGAGGGCAAGCTGAAGGGGCAGGCAAATCTTCATTGTGCCCAGGCTCAGAGGGAGGTGAAAGGCTATCCCAACTGCCACTGCCCTGACATGAGAGGGCAAGCTGAAAGGGCAAGCAGATCTTCATTGTGCCCAGGCTCAGAGGGAGGTGAAAGGCTATCCCAACTGCCACTGCCCTGACATGAGAGGGCAAGCTGAAGAGGCAGGCAAATCTTCATTGTGCCCAGACTCAGAGGGAGGTGAAAGGCTATCCCAACTGCCCCTGCCCTGACATGAGAGGGCAAGCCGAAGAGGCAGGCAAATCTTCATTTTGTCCAGGCTCAGAGGGAGGTGAAAGGCTATACCAACTGCCACTGCCCTGACATGAGATGGCAAGCTAAAAAGGCAAGCAAATCTTCATTGTGCCCAGGTTCAGAGGGAGGTGAAAGGCTATCCCAATTGCCACTGCCCTTACATGAGAGGGCAAGCTAAAAAGGCAAGCAAATCTTCATTATGCCCAGGCTCAGAGGGAGGTGAAAGGCTATCCCAACTGCCACTGCCCTGGCATGAGAGGGCAAGCTGAAGAGGCAGGGAGATCTTCATTGTGCCCAGGCTCAGAGGGAGGTGAAAGGCTGTCCCAACTGCCACTGCCTTGGCATGAGAGGGCAAGCTGAAGGGGCAAGCAGATCTTCATTGTGCCCAGGCTCAGAGGGAGGTGAAAGGCTATCCCAACTGCCACTGCCCTGACATGAGAGGGCAAGCTGAAGAGGCAGGCAAATCTTCATTGTGCCCAGGCTCAGAGGGAGGTGAAAGGCTATCCCAACTGCCACTGCCCTGGCATGAGAGGGCAAGCTGAAGGGGCAAGCAGATCTTCATTGTGCCCAGACTCAGAGGGAGGTGAAAGGCTATCTCAACTGCCACTGCCCTGGCATGAGAGGGCAAGCTGAAGGGGCAAGCAGATCTTCATTGTGCCCAGGCTCAGAGGGAGGTGAAAGGCTATCCCAACTGCCACTGCCCTGGCATGAGAGGGCAAGCTGAAGGGGCAGGCAAATCTTCATTGTGCCCAGGCTCAGAGGGAGGTGAAAGGCTATCCCAACTGCCACTGCCCTGACATGAGAGGGCAAGCTGAAAGGGCAAGCAGATCTTCATTGTGCCCAGGCTCAGAGGGAGGTGAAAGGCTATCCCAACTGCCACTGCCCTGACATGAGAGGGCAAGCTGAAGAGGCAGGCAAATCTTCATTGTGCCCAGGCTCAGAGGGAGGTGAAAGGCTATCCCAACTGCCACTGCCCTGGCATGAGAGGGCAAGCTGAAGGGGCAAGCAGATCTTCATTGTGCCCAGGCTCAGAGGGAGGTGAAAGGCTATCCCAACTGCCACTGCCCTGACATGAGAGGGCAAGCTGAAAGGGCAAGCAGATCTTCATTGTGCCCAGGCTCAGAGGGAGGTGAAAGGCTATCCCAACTGCCACTGCCCTGACATGAGAGGGCAAGCTGAAGAGGCAGGCAAATCTTCATTGTGCCCAGGCTCAGAGGGAGGTGAAAGGCTATCCCAACTGCCACTGCCCTGGCATGAGAGGGCAAGCTGAAGGGGCAAGCAGATCTTCATTGTGCCCAGGCTCAGAGGGAGGTGAAAGGCTATCCCAACTGCCACTGCCCTGACATGAGAGGGCAAGCTGAAGGGGCAAGCAGATCTTCATTGTGCCCAGGCTCAGAGAGAGGTGAAAGGCTATCCCAACTGCCACTGCCCTGACATGAGAGGGCAAGCTGAAGGGGCAAGCAGATCTTCATTGTGCCCAGGCTCAGAGGGAGGTGAAAGGCTATCCCAATGGCCACTACCCTGGTTTCCCTTCCCCCATTGCCATTTCCTTTTCTTTGTGTATCCTATCTTGTTCAAATCGTCAAACTAATAATTTACAAGTCATTCTGAGAGCCTTTGTGGCTGAAGAGCAGAGTTCAAATACTTTAAACCAATCCATCAATAACAAGCACACTTAGCCTGTGTGTTACACAAGGTATCCATTCCTTTGTGTAATCCAATTTTCACATGTAACCCGGAAATCTATTTTTCTCACCTGAAATGAAAAATGTTTGGGGATTAACAGTTGAAGCTTGCTGAACGTGGTAAAGTTTAACAGAAGGAGTTTTTGTCAAAGGCTTTCATGGCCAGGTTGCGATGAGTTTTTCAGCCTGTATGGCCATGTTCCAGTAGCATTCTCTCCTGACATTTCACCTGCATCTGTGGCAAGCATCCTCAGAGATTTGTTTAGAGGTTTGTGGGAAATGAGGCAAGGAAAGTGTCTGTGTGTGTGTGTATGTGTATGTGTGAAAGGTTAATCAATTCTGCAGTGTAGATGTATCTTTAGCCGGGCTACAATTGCTAGAATATAAGCTACAGAGTGACAAAGTAACTTTTCAAGCCTGGAGTTGGTGATACATTTATTCTTGCAGAGGCCGGGACTCTTTTTTAAGAGTCAAAACTTGGCTGTTTGAGCAAGCATTCGCAGATGCAGCGTAACAAACTAATTGAGATCCCTGGAACGACTGGACAATGCGACGGGAAAATGATTTTAGTGATGAGATGCTGATGACTTGTGTTTTATGGTTTTTATTAATGTATTAATGTTTTTATATGGTTTATATTATATGTAATGTTTTTAACTGTATTTATGTTGTTTGGGGGCATTGACTGGCAACTGCAAGCCACCTCGCGTCGCCTCCGGGTTGAGAGGGGTGGTATATAAATATGATAAATAGATACATACATACATACATACATTCACTGCAGTGCATCAATTCTGCATCTGCTGTGAATGCTTTGATGATGTATTCCTACATAAAAGGGTGTTTGGCTTCTGGTACCTTTTGAAAATATCAGAGGCTGGATAGCCATCTGTCAGGAGTGCTTTGACAGTGTATTCCAACATGGCAGGGAATTGGACTTCTGGTATCTCTTTTTAAAAAAAAAAAAAAAAGATGATGGATGGCCATCTGTTGAGAGTGCTTTAATTCTGCATTCCTACATAAAAGGGAGTTGGATGCTAAGAGTAAGAGTTGTTTGGCTCTGAACATGCTGCCTTGGAGCATGATCGGAGTCTCCTTCTCTTGAAGTTTTAAAGTAGAGGCTGGATGGCCTTCTGTCGGGAGTGCTTTGACAGTGTATTCCTGTATGGCAAGTAGTTGGACTCCTGGTACCATTTTTTAAATCAGAGGCTAGACGGTCATCTGTTGGGAGTGTCTTGATGGCATATTCCATCATGGAAGGGAGTTGGACTCCTGGTACATTTTTTGAAAATCAGATGCTAGATGGCCATCTGTTAGGAGTGTTTTGGTGGTGTATTCCATCATGGAAAGGAGTTGGACTCCTGGTACCTTTTTAAAAAACAGATGCTAGATGGCCATCTGTAGGAGTGCTTTGACAGTGTATTCCTGTATGGCAGGGAGTTAGACTCCTGGTACCTTTTTAAAAATCAGATGCTAGATGGCCATCTGTGGGGAGTGATTTAGTGGTGTATTCCATCATGGAAGGGAGTTGGACTCCTGGTACTTTTTAAAAATCAGATGCTAGAGGGCCATCTGTTGGGAGTGTTTTGATGGTGTAATCCATAATGGAAGGGTGTTGAACTTCTGGTACATTTTTAAAAATGAGATGTTAGATGGCCATCTGCTGGGAGTGTTTTGATGGTGTATTCCATCATGGAAAGGAGTTGGACTCCAGGTACCTTTTTAAAAATCAGATGTTAGATGGCCATCTGTTGGGAGTGTTTTGATGGTGTATTCCATCATGGAAGGGAGTTGGACTCCTGGTACCTTTTAAAAAAATCAGATGCTAGATGGCCATCTGTTGGGAGTGTTTTGATGGTGTATTCCATCATGGAAGGGAGTTGGACTCCTGGTACCTTTTTTAAAAAATCAGATGCTGGATGGCCATCTGTTGGGAGTGTTTTGATGGTGTAATCCATAATGGAAGGGTGTTGAACTTCTGGTACATTTTTAAAAATGAGATGTTAGATGGCCATCTGCTGGGAGTGTTTTGATGGTGTATTCCATCATGGAAAGGGGTTGGACTCCAGGTACCTTTTTAAAAATCAGATGCTAGATGGCCATCTGTCAGGAGTGCTTTGACAGTGTATTCCATCATGGAAGAGAGTTAGACTCCTGGTACCTTTTTTTAAAAAATCAGATGCTAGATGGCCATCTGTCTGGAGTGTTTTGGTGGTGTATTCCATCATGGAAGGGAGTTGGACTCCTGGTACCCTTTTAAAAAATCAGATGCTAGATGGCCATCTGTCAGGAGTGTTTTGGTGGTGTATTCCATCATGGAAGAGAGTTGGACTCCTGGCACCTTTTTAAAAATCAGATGCTAGATGGCCATCTGTTGGGAGTGTTTTGATGGTGTATTCCTAACAGCGACAAGGTGAGCCATTCATGAAACACTTTCCCCTTAACTTTCCCCCAGATCCTCCTCCCCACCCGCCTCTATTTCCCTGCTGGATTCAAAGTTGCCCTTTTGGACCAAGGATGAATCCTACATTCAGAGCACGGGTTCAACCTCCCAGAGTCTCCAGGGGCGGGCGGGGCGTGGCCACTGGGGCAAGGAGCCTCCTTGCCCCAGTGGCCACGCCCCCTTCCGCCCACGCCACGCAAAGTCCGCACGTCTGATCCAGACAGAAGCACAACCTGTGGTCTCAGCGGCTGCAACAGCAAGCAAGCAAACATGGTGAGTCCATAGGCTACCTTTTAGCTGCTGGGGATTGACACTGCTGGAGGAAGCTTTGAAATAGGCAAAGCAAGCCAGGGCTGGGAAGTTAGTTAGTTAGTTAGTTATTCCTTAACTCCAATCCATCTCTATTCTGTAGAATGAATGCAATTTGACTGCCATGGCTCAATGCTATGGAATTATGGGAGTTGTAGTTTGACAAGGTCTTTGTATAAATAAAAACGTAATGTTCTTTTGTGGGATTAACAGAACTCAAAAACCACTGGAGGAATAGACACCAAATGTGGACACAAGACACCTAACAACCCAATGTATGTCCTTCACTCAAACAAATTGATTTTGTCATTTGCTGGGATTTATAGTTCACCTACAATCAAAGAGCATTCTGAACCCCACCAAGGATGGAGTTGAACTAAACTTGGCACACAGTTCTCTCATGACCAACAAAAAATTCTGGAAGCGTTTCATCGACAGTGTTCTTTGGTTTGGGAGTTGTAGTTCACCTACATCTAGAGATCACTGTGGACTCAAACAATGATGGATCTGGACCAAATTCTACACGAATACTCAATATGCCCAAATGTGAACACTGGTGGAGTTTGGGGAAAATAGTATCTTGACATTTGGGAGTTGTAGTTGCTGGGATTTATAGTTCACCTACAATCAGAGAGCATTCTGAGCCCCATCAATGGTGGAATTGAACCAAACTTGGCACACAGTTTTCCCATGACCAACAGAAAATCCTGGAAGGGTTTCGTGGGCAGTGTTCTTTGGTTTGGGAGTTGTAGTTCACCTACATCTAGAGATCACTGTGGACTCAAACAATGATGGACCTAGACCAAACTCTACACGAATACTCAATATGCCCAAATGTCAACACTGGTGGAGTTTGGGGAAAATAGAATCTTGACATTTGGGAGTTGTAGTTGCTGGGATTTATAGTTCACCTACAATCAAAGAGCATTCTGAACCCCACCAAGGATGGAATTGAACTAAACTTGGCACACAGTTCTCCCATGACCAACAAAAAATTCTGGAAGGGTTTCGTGGGCAGTGTCCTTTGGTTTGGGAGTTGTAGTTCACCTACATCCAGAGAGCACTGTGGACTCAAACAATGAAGGATCTGGACCAAACTCTACACGAATACTCAATATGCCCAAATGTGAACACTGGTGGAGTTTGGGGAAAATAGAATCTTGACATTTGGGAGTTGTAGTTGCTGGGATTTATAGTTCACCTACAATCAGAGAGCATTCTGAACCCCACCAATGGTGGAATTGAACCAAACTTGGCACACAGTTCTCCCATGACCAACAGAAAATACTGGAAGAGTTTCGTGGGCAGTGTCCTTTGGTTTGGGAGTTGTAGTTCACCTACATCCAGAGAGCACTGTGGATTCAAACAATGAAGGACCTGGACCAAACTCTACACAAATACTCAATATGCCCAAATGTGAACACTGGTGGAGTTTGGGGAAAATAGAATCTTGACATTTGGGAGTTGTAGTTGCTGGGATTTATAGTTCATCTACAATCACAGAGCATTCTGAACCCCACCAACGATCAAATTGGGCCAAACCTCCCACACAGAACCCCATGTGGGCCACAGCAACGTGTGGCAGGGGGCGGCTAGTAAATAATAAATGAGCCTTCCACCAAACTACAACTTCCAGGATTTCATTGCAGTGAAAGTGGGCTCAAAGTTCTTATATGTCGCTGTACCCTTGAGATTCCTGGGGTCCATCCACACTGTAGAATTGATGCCCTATAGATGTAAATGTAGAATTAATGCCCGGTGGCGCAGTGGGTTAAATCGCTGAACTCCTAAACTTGTTGAACCCGCTATCAGCCCCAGCTCCTGCCAACCTAGCAGTTCGAAAACATGGAAATGTGAGTAGATCAATAGGTACCACTCCGGCGGGAAGGTAATGGCACTCCATGCAGTCATGACCTTGGAGGTGTCTATGGACAATGCCGGCTCTTGGGCTTAGAAATGGAGATGAGCACCAACCCCCAGAGTCTGACTCAACTAAACTTAATATCAAGGGAAACCTTTATCTTTACCTAGATTTAAAAAGGCATTGTTAGGAATGACCTATTGTTTGCATCCTTATCTGTCATCTTGTTTTGCCTAATACAAGATCCTAGAGTTAGAAAGGGTTTCCATCCAATCCAAACCCTTACTATGTAGGAAAACACAATCAAATCACTCCTGACAGATGGCCATCCAGCCTCTGATGAAAAATCTTATACTATGAACAATGTAGAACATCATGCTTCAATATCTTAGATTCATAGAATCAGAGTTGGAAAAGACCTCTAAGGTCATCCAGCCCAACCCCCTTCTGCCATGCAGGAACACACAATCAAAGCACACCCGACAGATGGCCATACAGCCTCTGTTGAAAAATATTATACAGTAATCAGTGTAGAATATCATGCTTCGGTATCTTAGATTCATAGAAGAGTTGGAAGAGACCACTAAGGTCATCCAGTCTAACCTCCTGCTATGCAGGAACACACAGTAAAATCACTCCGGACAGATGGCCATACAGCCGCTGATGAAAAATCTTGTACAGTGATCAATAGAATATTATGCTTCTGTATCTTAGATTAATAAAATCATAGAATTGGAAGAGACCACTAAGATCATCCAGCCCAACCCCCTTCTGCCATGCAGGAACACACAATCAAAGCACTCCCGACAGATGGCCATACAGCCTCTGTTGAAAAATATGATACAGTGATCAGTGTAGAATAGCATGCTTCACTATCTTAGATTCATAGCAGAGTTGGAAGAGACCACTAAGATCATCCAGTCCCAACCTCCTGTTATGCAGGAACACACAATTAAAGCAGTCCCGACAGATGGCCATAGAGCCTCAGTTAGAAAGTCTTATACAATAATCAGTGTAGAATAGCATGTTTCAGTATCTTAGATTCATAGAAGAGTTGGAAGAGACCACTAAGATCATCCAGTCCCAACCCCCTGGTATGCAGGAAGACACAATGAAAGCAGTCCTGACAGATGGTCATACAGCCTCTGTTGAAAAAACATATACAGTGATCATTGTAGAATAGCATGCTTCACTATCTTACATTCATAGAAGAGTTGGAAGAGACCACTAAGATCATCCAGTCTAACCCCCTTCTGTCATGAAAGAACACACAATCAAAGCACTCGCAACAGATGGCCATACAGCCTCTGTTAGAAAATCTTATACAATAATTAGAGTTGAATAGCATGCTTCAGTATCTTAGATTCATAGAATCATAGAGTTGGAAGAGATCACTAAGGTCATCCAGTCCCAACCTCCTGCTATGCAGGCACACACAATTAAAGCAGTCCCGACAGATAGCCATCCAGCTTCTGATGAAAAATCTTGTGCAGTCATCAATGTAGAATATTACGCTTCAGTATCGTAGATTCATAGAATCATGGAGTTGGAAGAGATCTAAGGACATCCAGACCAACCCCCTTCTGCCATGCAGGAACACATAATCAAAACACTCCTGACAGATGACCACCCAGCCTCTACTTTAAAACTTCAAGAGAAGGAGACTCCGATCATGCTCCAAGGCAGCATGTTCAGAGCCAAACAACTCTTACTCTTAGCATCTCTCAGACTGACGTGATCTATTTTCGGCTGATTTGTAAACAAAGACATTTGTGATTGTATAAATAAAGATTATTATTATTTTTATTATTATTAGCTGTACCTGCCACGTGTTGCTGTGGCCAACCTTCCCTCTTTCTCTCCTTCTTTCCCTCCTTCCTTCACTCCCTCTTTCTTTCATTCCCGTCTTTCCTTCTCTTCTTCCTTCTCTATCTCTTTCCTTCTTTCCCCCTTTTCTTTCTCTTCTGCTGTCTCTCTTTTCTTCCTTCTCTTTCCTTCTTTCCTTCCCTCCCTCTTTCTCTACATCTTCCCCTCTTCCTTTGCTCCCTCTTATCTTCCTCCTTTCCTTTTTTTCTTTCCTTCTCTCCTTCCTTCCTTCTGTAACTTCCCTTCCTTCCTTTCCCCTTTTTCTTTCCACCCTCTTTCTCTCCTTTCTTCCTTCTCCACCTCTTTCCTTCCTTCTCTCTTTGCTTCCATGCTTCCTTCTCCCTTTCCTTCTTTCTTTACCTCCTTTTCTTTTCTTTTCTTTCTTTCTTTCTTTCTTTCTTTCTTTTTCCTCCTCTTCCATCCCTCTTTCTTCCCTTTTTCTGTATTGTCATGTAGCTTTTCATCATTTAGCTTTTGGGGGCTTTTTAAGTCCCTTCTGCTGTGTTTTTTAGTGTTTTTATGAGTGAAGAACATACATTGCGGTATTAGGTGTATTGTGTCCAAATTTGGTGTCAATTCCCCCAGTGGTTTTTGAGTTCTGTTAATCCCACAAACGAACATTACATTTTTATTTATATAGATTATTATTTGTCGTGTCAGGAGCGACTTGAGAAACTGCAAGTCGCTTCTGGTGTGAGAGAATTGGCCGTCTGCAAGGATGTTACCCAGGGGACGCCCGGATGATTTTGATGTTTTTATCATCCTTGTGGGAGGCTTCTCTCATGTCCCTGCATGAGGAGCTGGAGCTAATAGAGGGAGCTCATCCACCTCTCCCCGGATTCGAACCTGCAACCTGTCGATCTTCAGTCCTGTCGGCACAGGAGTTTAACCCACTGCACCACCGAGGGCTCATTATTATTATTATTATTATTATTATTATTATTATTATTTATCTCCATAGCTGCAGGTAGTTTCTCCTGGAAACCCTCCTTACCACTCACCTCTTCACTCGATTCCTTATCTGCTGTTGCTCCTTCTGGCTCCTCTAACTGGCCTTGAACCCTGCACTGTCCAAGCCAGTCTTTTCACAGATTGACCCATCATTTCCTAGACTTGAGGGCCATCACTTTGTGCCACAGGAAAGCTCACAATCCCTCGCAAAATCATCACTCAAACCATCAGCCTTTGACTGATCTACAATACACTGTTGATGTCTCATCAAACTCCAACTTGCATGATTCAGGAGCCCCCGGTAGCGCAGTGGGTTAAACCCCTGTGCCGGCAGGACTGAAGACCGACAGGTCGCAGGTTCGAATCCGGGGAGAGGTGGATGAGCTCCCTCTATCAGCTCCAGCTCCTCATGCGGGGACATGAGAGAAGCCTCTCACAAGGATGATAAAACATCAAAATCATCCGTGCATCCCCTGGGCAACGTCCTTGCAGACGGCCAATTCTCTCACACCCGAAGCGACCTGCAGTTTCTCAGGTCGCTCCTGACACGACAAAAATAAATAAATAAACTGAGCCATGGCAATTCAAGTGGTGCCAACCAGCATTCATTCTACAGTGTAGATGCATCCTTGGTTTGTGGACCTTCTTAAGAATCAGATTAGATAAGTATGGAGTCTGATATATGCTAAAGAAGGTCTAAAGCAGTGTTTCTCAACCTGGGGGTCGGGACCCCTGAGGGGGTCGCGAAGGGGTGTCGCCAAAGACCATCAGAAAACATAGTATTTTCTGTTGGTCATGCGGGTTCTGTGTGGGAAGTTTGGCCTAATACTATTATTGGTGGGGTTCAGAACACTCCTTGATTGTAGGTGAACTATAAATCCCCGTATCTACAACTCCCAAATTTCAAGGTCTATTTTCCCCGAACTTCACCAGTGTTCACATTTGGGCATGTTGAATATTCGTGCCAAGTTTGATCCAGATCCATCATGGTTTGAGTCCACAGTGCTCTCTGGATGTAGGCGAACTACAACTCTAAAACCCAAGGTCAATGCCCACCAAACCCTTCCAGTATTTTCTGTTGATCATGGGCGTTCTCTGTGCCAACTTTAGTTCAATTCCATTGTTGGTGGGGTTCAGAATGCTCTTTGTTTACAGGTTAACTATAAATCCCAGCAACTACAACTCTCAAATGGCAAAATCAATCCCCCCGCCAACCCCACCAGTATTCAGATTTGGGCATACCGGGTATTTGTACCAAATTTGCTCCAGTGAATGAAAGTACATCCTGTAGATCATTATTTACATGGTGATTCATAATGTTAGGGTTCTGGTTGGGGGTCACCACAACATGAGCAACTGTATTAAGGGGTCGCAGCATTAGGAAGGTTGAGAACCACTGGTCTAAAGTATAGTAATGTACAATTTCTATGAACATGTCTTCAAGTCACTTGCCAACTTATGGCAACCCCCATAAATTTTACAGGGTTTCCCTGGAGTCTAATATATACTGAAACGTATCTATTATGTAGGAATATTATGTAGGAATTGTGCAGTCCTTGTCAATTGCACTAGTTGTCTTGTATGTAAAAGGAACCCAAAACCCTTCACCCAAAACATTCTTAGAGGGACAATATTTGTAGTATATGTTAACCTGGCAAGGCAGACACTTGAACAGTCACAACATAGCATTGTTTGGAGGAAATAGATCCACCATATAAAGTGTTACTTGCGGTTTCGTGATCTTAGTGGGTAATATGTTTTGTTTGGGGTAATATCCATTTTGTGCCTTTTTGCCACCCCCAATTGAAGCCTGAAGGGAAATTGCTATGCCTTTTGAACTCCCTTTTGAAGTAAGTAGGAAAACTTTGACCTGAGTTTGTTTGTTTGTGCATTTCTAATTTACTGTAGAGAACTGGGAGCTTGGGAACAACAGCTTTTATTGATTTGGTGTTCTCCTTGAATATGCTGTAATGGGAAGCATGTGTTCTTTCAAGCTCTGTGCAAAGCATGTGAAAAGCATTAAGTTTATGTCCATGAAGCATTTGAAATTCACGGTTTAAAGCTATAGGGTGAAGTGGAAAAAATGAGGACCAGACCTGGCAAATAACCAAAAAAGTATGATGGCCTTCGGCACTGGAATGAGAGAACTTAATAATCACCATTTCTCATAAGCCTGTAAATTGAAGGAAAATGTGGCATGACTTCTGCTATTGGACATTTGCCACAGACATAAAATGGCATTCACTAGATGTTAGCTCCCATTTACAGTGGGCTAGCCATTGGTTATATCTACTAGGGAAGGCTTGTCTAACCTATGAATGCCAATGAATGTGACCCAACACAAAATTGTAAACTTACTTAAAACGTTATGAAATTTTGTTTGTTTTTTTTTGATGTAATTTGAATGTGGTTCTTTAGCACGAACTTTGTAGACAGTAGGGGGCCCCTGGTGGTGCAGTGGGTTAAAGCACTGAGCTACTGAGCTTGTTGATCGAAAGGTCGCAGGTTCGTTTCCGGGGAGCGGCGAGAGCTTCCGCTGTCAGCCCTAGCTTCTGCCAACCTAGCAGTTCGAAAACATGCAAATGTGAGTAGATTAATAGGTACTGCTCCGGCGGGAAGGTAACGGCGCTTCATGCAGTCATGCCGGCCACATGACCTTGGAGGTGTCTACGGACAACGCTTGCTCTTCGGCTTAGAAATGGAGATGAGCACCACACCCCAGAGTCAGACATGACTGGACTTATTGTCAGGGGACTACCTACCTTTTTGTAGACAGTAACGGAATGGAATAGAATCATTATTGTATGTTACATCTACAATTTCAGAGTATTATTCATAATTTGCATTATCTTTGCAAACAGTTCAGCCAGATCTTAAAAGACCTTTCAAACTGTGCAGCACATAATTAAGATCATTATGTGAAGATATAGATATATAGATATATAGATATATAGATATGAGGCTTGTTTGATCAAAAAAATGGTTCAAAACTCATTTCGGATGTAGGGGGCTGGTGGTTTTATTCTAAAGTCAATTCCGATTTTCACAGCAAAAAATGTTCAAAACTTTTCAAAACTTCAGAGACTTCCGAATCCTTTCATTAATGGTTTGAAAGTATTATTTCCTGTTTCATTGGGCGGTCTTTACTTTGAAAGTAGTTGTTTTACTCCAAGAGCGGAGAAAAGCAAGCAGAGAAAATTCACCCTTCTCTGGTTTATAACTGGCTTCTCTGGCTTGAGCCAGAAATGGCGGGGAGGGGGAGCAAATGGGAGGAAATTCACCCTTCTCTGGGTTATAACTCACTTCTCTGGCTTGAGGCAGAAGCAGGGGAAAGCAAGCTGAGAAAATTCACCCTTCTCTGGTTTATAACTGGCTTCTCTGGCTTGAGCCAGAAGTGGGAGGAAAGCAAACGGGAGGAAATTCACCCTTCTCTGGTTTATAACTCCCTTCTCTGGCTTGAGTCAGAAACAGGAGGAAAGCAAGCGAAGAAAATTCACCCTTCTCTGGTTTATAACTCACTTCTCTGGCTTGAGCCAGAAGTGGGGGAAAGCAAGCAGATAAAATTCACCCTTCTCTGGTTTATAACTCCCTTCTCTGGGTTGAGCCATAAGTGGGAGGAAAGCAAACGGGAGGAAATTCACCCTTCTCTGATTTATACCTCATTTCTCTGGCTTGAACCAGAAGTTGGGGAAAGCAAACGAGAGGAAATTCATCCTTCTCTGGTTTATAACTCACTTCTCTGGCTTGAGGCAGAAGCAGGGGAAAGCAAGCTGAGAAAATTCACCCTTCTCTGGTTTATAACTGGCTTCTCTGGCTTGAGCCAGAAGTGGGAGGAAAGCAAACAGGAGGAAATTCACCCTTCTCTGGTTTATAACTCCCTTCTCTGGCTTGAGGCAGAAGCAGGGGAAAGCAAGCTGAGAAAATTCACCCTTCTCTGGTTTATAACTGGCTTCTCTGGCTTGAGCCAGAAGTGGGAGGAAAGCAAACAGGAGGAAATTCACCCTTCTCTGGTTTATAACTCCCTTCTCTGGCTTGAGCCAGAAGCAGGAGGAAAGCAAGCGAAGAAAATTCACCCTTCTCTGGTTTATAACTCACTTCTCTGGCTTGAGGCAGAAGCAGGGGAAAGCAAGCTGAGAAAATTCACCCTTCTCTGGTTTATAACTGGCTTCTCTGGCTTGAGCCAGAAGTGGGAGGAAAGCAAACAGGAGGAAATTCACCCTTCTCTGGTTTATAACTCCCTTCTCTGGCTTGAGGCAGAAGCAGGGGAAAGCAAGCTGAGAAAATTCACCCTTCTCTGGTTTATAACTGGCTTCTCTGGCTTGAGCCAGAAGTGGGAGGAAAGCAAACAGGAGGAAATTCACCCTTCTCTGGTTTATAACTCCCTTCTCTGGCTTGAGCCAGAAGCAGGAGGAAAGCAAGCGAAGAAAATTCACCCTTCTCTGGTTTATAACTCACTTCTCTGGCTTGAGCCAGAAGTGGGGGAAAGCAAGCAGAGAAAATTCACCCTTCTCTGGTTTATAACTCCCTTCTCTGGCTTGAGCCAGAAGTGGGAGGAAAGCAAACGGGAGGAAATTCACCCTTCTCTGATTTATACCTCATTTCTCTGGCTTGAACCAGAAGTTGGGGAAAGCAAACGAGAGGAAATTCATCCTTCTCTGGTTTATAACTCACTTCTCTGGCTTGAGCCGGAAGCGGGGGAAAGCAAGCAGAGAAAATTCACCCTTCTCTGGTTTATAACTCACTTCTCTGGCTTGAGCCAGAAGTGGGGGGGGGGGAAGCAAATGGGAGGGAATTCACCCTTCTCTGGTTTATAACTGGCTTCTCTGGCTTGAGCAAAGGCCAGGGACCAGAAGTGAGGGAAAAGCTGAATCATTTGCAACTCACTTCCTGAGTTGGAAAAAAATGGCGAGACTAGATTCGGAAGTGCAAGGGGACTTCCAGTTTCCTAAAAAAGTTCAAAATCACTTCAAAAAGGTAATCTTTCCGACTTTATTCCAAATAACGAAGATTCTGACTGGACCTAACCATGCCTAATAGATAGATAGATCGATAGATTTGCTTGTCTGTTCTGGAGGTTATCATGAAAATTATGCACAGACTTTTTTTTTTGCTCATCAGTTATTAGAGTTAGATTATTTTATGTGTTGCCTAAAACCCTGAATTTTGAGAAGACCCAGAGAAGACAAAAGATTGGACACCTCTGTTCTATGGTGTCTGTGTGTAGGGCTTGGGCAAAAAACTGTATTTTGGTAGTGATGGGCGAGATGACAATCCTGCCCCCTAGCATTGCACAAACTAGAAATCGGAATTTTCCATTAATCCATGGGGAGTTGGTTTGGCCTGACCCACATCCGCCCAGTGAAGCCATCAGCTCTTGCAGTTGGAGTATACGGCTCTTGCAGTTGGAGTCTGGGTTGGGTTCGCTTCAGGCTGGATACACACTGCCCTAAATCCCAGATCTGGTCCCAGTTGATTTGCCTTGAACTTGATTATATGAGTCTACACTGACTGATAATCAGATCCTGGAATATAGGGAGAAGGAGGCAGAATGTTGGTTCCCCAGAAACTGTTCAAGACATGATTCTGCCTAAGGAAGATAACCAAATGATGAATCCCACCATCTCCAATTCCAAATGCATAAGGGAAGTTGAATCTTAATACTAGCGATGGGACAGTATCATCCCCGAGGTGTAAAGCTATACCTATATATTTGTAAAGCTATTGTCTCCCAACCCTGCTATATACCTGCGAGACATGGACTATCTACAGACATCACATGCAACTCCTAGAACAATTCCATTAGCATTGCCTTCGAAAAATCTTGCATATCTCTTGGAAAGAGAAGCGGGCAAATGTCAGCATACTAGAAGAAGTAAAGACCACCAACATTGAAGTATAGAAAATATGTTTCGGTTCAGGATTTTCCCCCCCCACAGAAAACCCATTTTCTGTGTTTTTGCACAAAAACATGCTATTTCCTTTGCAGAATAATTCTCTGCAACCCTTTGGAATATCAAACACAAGGATAAAATTGTGATAAAATTATTTCTGGTCTTTTCTTTTTCTCTCAGATGTCAATTATCAGAAAAATCTCTCCTTTTTTGCTTTGAAAAATTGCAGTTATTATTTATGTATTTTACTGCTAAAAATGAGAGGGGGGGGGAACCCTCAATTCTGCCAGCTACCTGGAGTGCCAAAGGTTCCTCACTATTTATTTCTTTTTTTAATGGTTTGGAAGGAAATCTGAATCGGAGTTTAAGATCTTCTGGGGAGGCCCTGCTCTCGCCCCCACCTCTATCACAAGTGAGATTGGTGGGGACGAGGAGCAGGGCCTTCTCAGTGGTGGCCCCTCACCTGTGGAATTCACTTCTCGGGGAAATTAGGTCATCAGCATCCCTCCTCTCTTTTAGAAGGAAACTAAAAACATGGATATGGGACCAGACCTTTAGGTAATCTGGCAGATAGACAAAGGACAATGACAACTAGAATTGATAGGGTTTGACAATGTGGAATGAACTTACAGATTCTGAGATGGCAAACGTTGAACGTTAGATTGGTTTTTATTGATTGTGATGTATAACTTGATTGTTTAAATTGTTTTATCATTGCTGTTGATACATGTTTTATCTTATTGTCTGTTGTTCACATTGAATTGTGCCTTTTGTAAGCCGCCCGGAGTCCCCCCTCGGGGGTTGAGAAGGGCGGGGTAGATATGCGCGAAATAAATAAATAAATAATCAATATAAATTTAATGTATTGTCGAAGGCTTTCATGGCTGGAATCACTAGGTTCTTGTGGGTTTTTTTCGGGCTATAGGGCCATGTTCTAGAGGCATTTCTCCTGACGTTTCGCCTGTATCAATGGCAAGCATCCTCAGAGGTAGTGAGGTCTGTTGGAAATAGGACAATGGGTTTATATATCTGTGGAATGGCTGGGGTGGGGCAAAGAGCTCTTCCTTGCTAGAGCTAGGTGTGAATGTTTCAACCTTCATTAGCATTTGAAGGCCTGCCTGAGCCTGGGAAAATCTCCTGCTGAGAGGTGTTAAGCTGTGCCTGGTTGTTTATTTATTATTTATTTATTTATTTATTTATTTGCTTTATTTCTATACCGCATTTTTCAGCCCAAACAGGCGACTCAATGCGGTTTACATGGTACAATTATCAAACAGTGTCAGTGCAATTAAAACATAACAATGCAACAAACAGGATCAACAGCATCAATCCACAACAATTAACAATCAAACAAGACAAATCAACAAAACAAACATAACATAACGCCTCAGTTGAAATCAGATCCGTTCTCATAATCCTTGTGCCATTCTTATGTTCCATTTACCGTCTTCCTTTGATTGGTTGCACTGCTTAACCAAACGCTTGTTCATAAAGCCAGGTCTTAATCATTCTCCGAAACGTCAGCAGCGAAGGTGCCTGTCTGATGTCTGCCGGTAGGGCATTCCATAGCCGAGGGGCCACCACTGAGAAGGCCCTGTCTCTCGTCCCCGCCAAGCGCGCCTGTGACGCAGGCGGGATCGAGAGCAGGGCCTCCCCAGACGATCTTAATGTTCTGGTCGGTTCATAGGTGGAGATGCGTTTGGAGAGGTAAGCGGGGCCAGAACCGTTCAGGTCTTTATAGGCTAAAGCCAGCACCTTGAATTGTGCCCGGTAGCGGATTGGCAGCCAGTGGAGCTGGCTCAGCAGAGGAGTGGTATGCTCCCTGATTGCCGCTCCCGTTAGCAACCTGGCCACCGAGCGCTGGACCATCTGAAGCTTCCGGGCAGTCTTCAAGGGCAACCCCACGTAGGGCACGTTGCACGTTGCAGTAATCAATCCGGGATGTAACCAGAGCGTGGACTACTGTGGCCAAGTCAGACTTCCCAAGGTACGGGCGCAACTGGCGCACAAGTTTGAGTTGTCGAAGTTTGAGTTGTTGTTCCAACCTTCATTAGCATTCATTAGCAACCAGGCACAGCTTAACACCTCTCAGCAGGAGATTTTCCCAGGCTCAGGCAGGCCTTCAAATGCTAATGAAGGTTGAAACATTCACACCTAGCTCTAGCAAGGAAGAGCTCTTTGCCCCACCCCAGCCATTTCACAGACATATAAACCCATTGTCCTATTTCCAACAGACCTCACCTCTGAGGATGCTTGCCATAGATGCAGGCGAAACGTCAGGAGAAATGCCTCTAGAACATGGCCCTATAGCCCGAAAAAAACCCACAAGAACCTAATATAAATTTATTTATTTATTTATTTATACATAATTTATAAATTATTATTTATAAATGCCATAAATAAATAATTTTAAATGGTTTGGAAGGCAATCTGAATCAATATATCTCTTGCTACATCATCAGCAGCTTATCTTTCTTTCAACATAATCTGGAATAATTGTGCTGCAATTCCATTTCTGGATTTAACCATATGAAAATAGAAATTCAGCATTCTGCAATTAAAAGAAGATCGAAACTAAGATTTAAGAGCTTTGCCATAATAACGGCAACATTAATATATTTAAGGAATTGCACCAGTGTCTGCATAAATTCAACAATATGTGGTTCCTGAAGAATACAGGCACCTTTCATCAGATTCATGTTGTTGAAGCATCTGTCCTATAATGGAGACTGACTCCTGCCTCCCATTTCCCCTTTTCGCCTGGCGAACGATGACTCCTTTCTAACTGCGTGGTTATGGAAACTGGGAGGAAGTGACGGGCTTTGGCCTCATCATAAGCCGTTCTGTCTCTCCCTACCTCATCTGAGTTGCTAAGAAACCCTGGGCAACCTTATCGAGTGATCTCGCTAAAAGGGCAATGACTGACATTTTATTGTGCTGCGTAGTGTTTACCCAGTGTGGCTTGGCTTTATTGAAATGCTCCAGTCCAGCACACACAGTAATATTGGAAATAGGATTGCACAATGAAAATTGGAGGAAGTACCTTTGAGCATTGAGAGCGGAGCAACTTGCGGCCTTCCAGATGGTGGCCTATTGCTCCCATAGTTCCTCAGCAGTGCCTGTGGGCTAATGGGAATTGTAGTCCAGCTAAACCTGAAGAGCCACAAGTTGCCTAATATTACATCAGAGGCTATAAATCAGGCACACTCAAGCCTGTAACCAAGGGGGCAATTTCGGGGGTTCAAACCACCCCCAAATTGTTTCAGGTAAACAAAAAAACCCTGGTGTACTCATGAGTTTAAACTGGTTAAACAAATCCCAATGCCAGGTCTATGAGAAGCAAAAAATTAGAGTCCCTCCAAAACTGCAAGCACTATCTCAACCTGACTGGCACAACCTGGGGATCACAACCAGATACAGTGAAGACATCTGCCCTTGCGCTTTGCTACTCTGCTGCTGAGTATGCATGCCCAGTGTGAAACACATCTCACCATGCTAAAACAGGAGCCCCCGGTGGCGCAGTGGGTTAAAGCCCTGTGCCGGCAGGACTGAAGACCGACAGGTCGCAGGTTCGAATCTGGGGAGAGGTGGATGAGCTCCCTCTATCAGCTCCAGCTCCTCATGCGGGGACATGAGAGAAGCCTCCCACAAGGATGATAAAAACATCAAATCATCCAGGCGTCTCCTGGGCAACGTCCTTGCAGGCGGCCAATTCTCTCACACCAGAAGTGACTTGCAGTTTCTCAAGTCGCTCCTGACACGACAAAAAAACACACACGCTAAAACAGTGGATGTGGCTCTTAATGAGACACACTGCATTATTACAGGGTGTCTGTGCCCTACCCCACTGGAGAAATTACACTGCTTAGCCGGTATTGCACCACCTGACATCCGCCAGGAAGTAGCAACCAATAGTGAAAGGACCAAGGCAGTGACATCTCTGGCCCACCCCCTGTTTGGGCATCAGCCAGCACGCCAACGCCATAAATCAAGAAATAGTTTTCTAAGATCTACAGAGACATTCGCTGGAACACCTCAGCCAGCGAGAGTTCAAAAGTGGCAGGCTCAAACCCAGAACCTCACTCAATGGCTGATACCAAATGAGAGACTCTCTCCTGGGCACACAGAAAACTGGGCAACTTGGAAGGCACTGAATAGACTGTGCTCTGGCACCACAAAATGCAGAGCCAAGCAATGTTGTTTTCTCCTCCAGTTCAGACTGTGAATTAAGCACTGAATTAGCCACCACTGATAGCCCACAATCTGAGTAATCTCTGGGTGAGATGTCCCATGAGTCACTCCTATGTTCCACAAAGGGTATTCAATTCAGTTTGGCCATAAACCTTGTTCAAACTATGTGATATTGTTGCTTTGCCCTCAGGATTGTGTGGGATGCTCAAAGTACAGCCTTGCAAAACATTGGATTTCATCTAGTCAACATTGCTATCTTCCACTGAAATCATTGGAATACATTTGCAACAACATAATCCCATGGAGTTTGTGAAGTAAGATATGACTGATTTAATCTGTGCCCGGCCCATTGTTTTAGTGAACCTCCTCTGAGCAAAGTGTGTACTTCTAAGCAACCATAAAAGTGCAACGAGTCCAGATAAAGGAGGATTGCCATAGCTGGAGAGGCAAGCTAATTCCCACAATAATAATCATCATAATCATAATCATTACAATGCAGACTTTACCTACCCAGAAAATCAGGAGGCAGAGGGCTTCTGCAAGTGAAACAAATAGTAGAAGAAGAGAAACGTGCACCGGCAGATGATGTGAAAGGCAGTCAAGAACCAACATTGAGGGAAGTCAATAGTAGTAAACTGCTTCAAGTGCAAAAGACAAAGAGGGAATGCCATAAAAACACAATGCAGAGCAGAAGAGAAAACTGGCAAAAGAAGGCTCTCCATGGACAGTTCCTGGGAAAAATTGAGAGCCAAATTGACAAATTAAAAACATGGCTATGACTCACAAATTGAACTTTAAAAAAGGAGAGGGAGGGCCTGATTCTGGCAGCCCAAGAACAAGCCATTAGAACCAATGCCATCAAAGCCAGAATTGAAAAGTCAACGACAGATTCCAAGTGTAGCTTCTGCAAGGAAGCAGATGAAACAATAGATCATATCCTCAGCAGCTGCAAGAAGATCGTGCAGACAAACTACAAGCAGAGGCATTACATGGTTGCTCAGATGATTCATTGGAACTTGTGCCACAAATACTATCTGCCTGCGAAAATGAACTGATTGAATCAGAGGCCTGAAAAGGTTACAGAAAATGAACATATCAAACTATTCTGGGACTTCCAAATTCAGTCAGACAGAGTTTTGGAGCACAATACTCCTGACCTCACAATCGTGTTAAAAAACAGTGTTAATGTCAATGTTGCAATCCCAGGTGACAGCAGGATTGAAGAGAAACAACTGGAAAAGCTTACACGATATGAGGATTTAAAGATCGAACTGCAAAGACTCTAGCACAAGCCAGTCAAGGTGGTCCCAGTGGTGATCGGCACACTGGATGCAGTGCCTAAAGACCTTGGCCTGCACTAAAACACAATCGGCGCTGACAAGATTACCATCTGCCAACTGCAAAAGGCCACCTTACTGGGATCTGCATGCATTATTTGCCGATACATCACACAGTCCTAGACACTTGGGAAGTGTCCGACGTGTGATCCAATATAACAGCCAGCAGAGTGATCTTGTTTGCTGTGGACTCCTCTTGTTGTGTTTCAAATAATAATAATAAAACTTTATTTATATTCTGCTCTATCTCCCCAAATGGACTCAGGGCGGATTCCAAACATAAAAGGCAAACATTCAGTGCCCGAATACGACAACAATACATCCATACTAACAAAATGTATACAAAATGTATATGTATACAACCCAACATATAAATACGAATTATAACTTAAAAAACTAAAATTAAATTAAAAGCACAGCCTGTTATAACAGGCATAGGATAAAACATCAAACATCAAATGAAAACAATAATTCCCCATTTCTTTGGGGCAAATCGATTAATTATTGCTCAAGATATCTATTGAGCTGGTGGGATGAACAGGGCATGGATATGGATGGCAACTATTAATCAGAGGTATAATAGTAGTATTACCAACTACTATTCCTCCTCCTCGTAAGCCAGTGAGCAAAGATATGTCTTCAGCTGTTTTTTGAAAGCGGGGAGGGAGTGGGACCTCTTTAACTCCTTAGGAAGGGAGTTCCAGAGGTGGGAGGCAGCCATGGAGAAGGCCCTTTCTCTCGTTCCCACTAGCCGCGCTTGGGACGGGAGTGGAACTGAGAGGAGGACCTCCTCCAATGACCGCAGTGTCCAAGTTGGTCTGTAGAGGGAGTTGTGGTTTGTCAAATAGTCTGGACTTAACCCATTTAGGGCTTTAAAGGTAATAATAATAATAATAATAATAATAATAATAATAATAATATAACAACACTTTATTTATACCCCACTACCATCTCCCCAGGAGACTCAGTGCGACTTACATGAGGCCGAGCCCAAAATACAACAATACAAGCAATAACAACAACAATACAAGCAATTTTAAACAACAAAAAACAGTAAAACAATAACATAAGCATTATCAAATAGGACAACACACTTTAAAATCTATGGGTAGGCCAAATGTAATTAAAATTAAAAATAATGCTGGACATGGGCGAAAAAAGTGATGGGGCGGTTTGTGGAAACATACAAGCAGACCTAAAACAATATCAAGTTCTTTGGAGGACAAAGTGCTATGGGATCATTATTTTGGGAAGGCAAACTGGAACAACCACATCTTCAAGCTCCTCCTAAAGACTGCCAGAGTTGAGGCAAGCCTGATGCCCTTAGGAAGTGAGTTCCAGAGTTGAGGGGCCACCATCAAAAAGGCCCTCTCTCTCGTCTCTACCAATTGCACTTGCGATGCAGGTGGGAGCGTGAGCAGGGCCTCTCCAGATGATCAAAGAGATTGTGTGGGTTCGTATACAGAGATGCGGTCACGAAGGTAGGCGTTCAGGGTTTTGTAGGTGAGAACCTGCACCTTGAATTGGGTCCGGAAAATGAATGGCAGCCAGTGGAGCTCCTTAAACAGGAGGGTTACACTCCCTGTAAGGAGCCCTGGTTAACAACCTGGCTGCTGCCCGTTGGACCATCTGGAATTTCCGAGCCGTTTTCAAGGGCAGCCCCATGTAGAGTGCATTACAGTAAACAAGTCTAGAAGTAAGAGGACCATGGGAGGACTATTGATTTATTGACACTGTGATATAAAATATAAAATATATGCAATAGGCTTGGGTAACAACGGAGAGTGCCTTGGACTGCGAGAAGATCCAACCAGTCCATCCTCCAGGAAATCAAGCCCGACTGCTCATTGGAGGGAAGGATACTAGAGACAAAGTTAAAGTACTTTGGCCACATCATGAGGAGACAGCAAAGCCTAGAGAAGACAATTATGCTGGGGTAAGTGAAAGGCAAAAAGAAGAGGGGCCGACCAAGGACAAGATGGATGGATGGCATCCTTGAAGTGACTGGACTGACCTTGAAGGAGCTGGGGGTGGTGACGGCCGACAGGGAGCTCTGGCGTGGGCTGGTCCGTGAGGTCACGAAGAGTCGGAGACGACTGAACGAATGAACAACAACAACGGAAAAATTTGTTTCTAAACTCGTTTCGTTTTTAGGGGTCCATCGCGTTTCGTTTTTTTTTAAAAGAATTCCGAAATTTTCCTTTTAAAAATTTCGAAATATACAAAATTTCGTATAATTACGAATCGATTCGTTAATGGCGGACGCGATTGCGCAATATGCTAAAAAAACCTCCAAATGGGACAGGGGGAACTTCTGAAGCTTCCCTCTCCCTCTGTTGTTGACTGTTGGTGTGATAAAACAAACAACAACTATAAAACTTGCACCAGGCATGCGAAAATAATTACGAAATAATTACAAAATAATTACGAAATAATTCCGAAACAATAACGGAATAAATTGAAAAAATTGTTTCGAATCTAATTTACTCCTCACACTATTCCTGCATGGCTCAATATTGGATCGTAAGCTAATTTAGATACGAATTAATAACGAATTACGAAATTAACGAACGAAACCGCCCAAGCCTAATATGCAAGTAAGGCAGGCCTGATACACCTGTGCTACTAGAAATCCATGAATCTGCAGAGACTTTCCAGGAGAAAAAAGGAAACAGTTGTAACCAATGGGTACAAATATCATACTGGTAGCTTAAGAATGACTGTGCTACAATGTGTGCCTGTAAAACATAGTTGGGTTCTTAATGGGAAAAAACATGTCCCACCAGCAAAGCACTTCCAATGTTTTATAGCAAGATCCATCAGCTTTAGAAAAGAACAACTCCGGATGATCTCTCCCAACGGCTTCATGCCTATGTTATTCAACATATACATGAAGCCATTGGGAGAGATCATCCAGAGTTTTGGGGTGCAGTGTCATCTGTATGCAGATGATGTCCAACTCTATCACTCTTTTCCACCTGCTACTAAGGAGGCTATTCAGGTCCTGAACCGGTGCTTGGCCGCTGTCACAGACTGGATGAGGGACAACAGATTGAAACTAAATCCAGACAAGACAGAGGTACTCCTGGTCAGTCGTAAGACCGAACAAGGTACGGGGTTACAGCCTGTGCTGAACGGGGTCACACTCCCCCTAAAAGCACAGGTACGCAGTCTGGGAGTTCTCCTAGACTCATCGCTGAGCCTGGAACCCCAGGTTTCGGCGGTGGTCAGGGGAGCTTTCGCACAACTAAAACTTGTGCGCCAGCTGCGTCCGTACCTTGGGAAGGCTGACTTGGCCACGGTAGTACACACTTTGGTTACATCCTGTTTAGATTACTGCAACGCTCTCTACGTCTGAAGACTGCAATTACAACGTGCGGTAGCCAGACTACTAACTGGTGCTGGGTACAGGGAGCACACCACTCCGCTGTTACTCGGGCTCCACTGCCTGCCGATTAGCTTCCGAGCACAATTCAAAGTGCTGGTGTTAACCTATAAAGCCCTAAACGACTCCGTCCCTGTTTACCTCTCCGAACGTATTCTCCCCTATGAACCATCAAGACCATTAAGATCGTCTGGAGGGGCCCTGCTCTCGGTTCCACCACCTGCACAGTCACGGCTGGTGGGGACGAGGGACAGGGCCTTCTCGATGGTGGCTCCCCGGCTTTGGAACTCCCTCCCATTAGAGATCAGAACTGCCCCCTCCCTCATGACATTCAGGAAATTAACAAAGACCTGGTTGTGGAACGTGGCATTTGACAATTGATTTAATTCTTTGCCCACATGAAAGGAGGATGATGAACGGTAGTTGGGATTGCGATTGTGTGGACGATTTGGCTCTTATAACTGTGATGATAATGTTTTAATGTTTATGATGCTTATATTTTAATCGTGTAATGATTGCATTGTGTTGTTATTGTATATTTTTGTATGTTAACACATGTTGTGAACCGGTCCGAATCCCTCTTTGAAGGTGAGAGGGTCGGTATATAAAACCTCGAAATAAATAAATAAATAAATAAATAAATAAATTGTGAATCAGTGGACAAAAGGACAATTTGTAAGGCAGGTACAGGCCCAACAGTTCGCAATGAAAGGAAATTGACAACATCATGGAAGCCTTCTGGAACAAACAACAATCTCATCAGTATAATCACGGTGCTACTAATTGGAGATTGTAGAATAGACGCATTACAGACCCAGAGAGCAAAAACAATTAATGCAGGATTTGAGATCTAAGCTGTCAGACCGCAGTGTAATCAGCAGGAGGCAGAAAACCAGTGGGTGGGACACCCATGAATATGTAATTGATTGGCTTTATCAAAGAACATACAGAGGAACTGGTTGGAAACTGCTAAATGGATTCTGTGTGCCTCTTATTAGCTGTGCTTCCTTCCATAAGCCAAACTGCCCTTTAAACATGAGTTTGAAGGCCAAGTTTTCTCTCCCCAGCAGTCACATGGAATAATGCCCACATTTACCATTCAAGGACACCACAAGATGAAATTTCGGCATTGAATGTTTGCTGTTTATATGTTGTACTCTGTCTTGTCTTATATGGAGTACCTCTGTCTTGTCTGGATTTAGTTTCAATCTGTTGTCGCTCATCCATTCCACCCTGAGTCCCCTTCGGGGTGAGAAGGGTGGAATGGATGAGGGACAACAGATTGAAACTAAATCCAGACAAGACAGAGGTACTCCTGGTCAGTCGTAAGACCGAACAGGGTACGGGGTTACAGCCTGTGCTGGACGGGGTCACACTCCCCCTGAAAGCTCAGGTACGCAGTCTGGGAGTTCTCCTGGATTCATAGCTGAGCCTGGAACCCCAGGTCATAGCGGTGGTCAGGGGAGCATTCGCACAATTAAAACTTGTGCGCTAGCTGCGTCCGTACCTTGGGAGGGCTGACTTCGCCACGGTAGTACACGCTTTGGTTACATCCCGCTAAGACTACTGCAACGCTCTCCACGTGGGGTTGCCTTTGAAGACTGCCCGGAAGCTGCAGCAAGTCCAACGCGCGGCAGCCAGATTACTAACGGGGGCTGGGTACAGGGTGCACACCACTCCGCTGTTACGCCAGCTCCACTGGCTGCCAATTAACTTCCGACTCGGTATCCGAATCTCTTAGAAGAGTTAGACCCAAAAATAGTTGCTCAACGAGTATTGGATATAGAAGGCCAAAAAGACATCGCTACCCTCAGTAAAACCGGCTCACTGAAATGGTTAGGCCGCTTTAAACATACTTTACAAACAGCTCGATATCTAAAAACAGAAATGCCTAAACACCTTAGGAGGGTATTTACCAGAGCTCGTTTTGAACAGCTGGATACAATGGACAAGCACGGAAGGTTTAAGAGAGAGACCATTGCCTTGGACCATACATTATTCAAAAAAACACACTGGGACCCATATATTAAAACCTCATTTTTGTTGGGGGACTTCCGGTGGGTAATGGCGGCGGGACAGCCGCGCTAAGAGGGAGCTCTTGGTGACGGACCTGCGTGGGGGCGGTTTTAGGGGTGCGAGACACCCCGCACCCTATGCCGGATCGAGCGCTGGGGTGTTGTGAACCCGAATTTGGTGTGTAGACCCCGACGATCTCCCTTCCCTCAAGGAGGGGGGGGTCAAGAGGGTCCACACCATATCGGGAAGGACATCCGCCCCGCAGGGAGCGAGCCGTGGCTATCGGCTCGCCTAACCGCATCCATCCCATTTCTATACAAGAAAAGAATACAAGAAACCTACGGGAGGGGTGAAATCCCCTTAAGAAGATTTCACGCAAGGTAACTAGGAGAAATCCTTAACTTCTATATTGTGGATTTTGGAGCGAAGAAACTATACAAAGAGAAGCGAGTAAGAGAGGAACAAAAAGAGACTTATTCCCCCCCCTCCCGCCGTTGAAGCGGGAAGGAAAGGGGCTGTAATTGAAGGAAGAAGAAGATATACGAGGGCGGGTGGAGAACTGCGAGACCTGGGAGGTGGGAAGATAACGAAAATAAGAAAGCAAAAAAAAAAAAAAAAAAAAGGGAGGAACAGCCAAGCAGCACAAATAGCTTAATGTAAGCTAAAGGACTGTCAGGAAAATTAAAAGTACTACAGAAGAAATAATTAAGAGACGAAAATCAAAAAAGAAATAAAGTTTTCTCACTTGACCTTGGAGCCATATTGTTTGGTCTACAAGCTGCCCTTCTCTATAAACAATCTCTGAAGACCAGGGAGAGGAAGTGAGGTTAGAGAAGGAGGTGATTGTGGGACGCAGAGAGGACGTGGAGACCGTAGCCTAAGGGCGGAAGTGTTCCAAAGTGATCTACAGAAGGGCGGAAGTGGAAGAACGGAAATAAGAAACAGGAAACTGAAGAAGCTCCAAAGGTCATAGAGAAAAGACGCTGCAGAGAGGCAAGAAAGGCACGAATCGGACAAATAAACTTAAAGCGGGGACGAGAAGAAGACGAATCAAGTGTGGAGCGAGGAAGAGAAGCAGACGATCCAAGTGAGGAGCGAGGAGGAGAAGCAGACGATCCAAGTGAGGAACGAGGACGAGAAGTAGACGCAACCAGGAAGAGAAGCAGACGAATAAATAGAAGAGAGCGAGGAGGAGAAGCAGACGAAATTTTGGGAGAGAACAGACTGACCGAGGGTGACATCTGGTGGTAGATTTTGAGATTGCAAGAACTTAATACGGAGAAGAAGAATTATAATATTTCAGTTGAGAGGACTATTTTAAATATAAAATAATAGACTTAATCCATTACATTTAATTTGAGACTAGAATAAATGAATTGATTGACTTTATATATTATATCCAAATTTATTAAGTGAGCCTTATTGAGTAATCTATTAATTAGAGAAATTTTTTAATCTCTCTTTCAAAATATAAATTGATTCTTTTTTTTTCTTTCCTTAAAAATATTTTTTTTTTAATTAACATTAATGATAATGATAGTATAAATTTATATATTTACATATCCACACCCCCCTATGAGTTATGAAGTGACCCTATGTTAAGTTGGACTTATGAATTAACTATTTGGTAAGATCAGTTTTATGAATTTATGAAGTTAACTGTAAGGTATTGATTAAGGTATTGATTATTGGGACATATTGAATATCTGGATGCCTGACAACTTGGAAGATAATTGACAGATGACAGCTAAAGGGAACACAGAGAAAGAAAGAGACATACGTACTTACGCCAGACGAGGATCACTAGACATTAATCCAAAAATGGAGAATATACTGAAAGAAATAAAAGCCTTAAAGAAAGACATGACAGATAAGCAAGAAGAACATTTCAAAAAACAAGAAGCAAATTATAAAGCTATGACAGAGGAATTTAAGAAATTGAAGACAGAGATGAAAGAGGAATATGCACAAATGAAAAAGGATATTACTCACCTCTATGGGGAGGTGAAAGAATTGAAGAGTAGTAAGGAGAAGAATGAAGAAGTCCAATCCCAGATATTGAAGAAGATAAAAGGTTTGGAAAAGCAAAATGAGAAACTAGAACTAGAACAGGAAAAAACTCTTCAGAGACAAATGGACTACCAATTACGCTTTCGAAATATTATAGAAGAAAAGAATGAGGACATTAGGAAAATAATGATAGAACTGTTGGCAAGGAATTTGAGCTGTGAAGAGGACGAGGTCGAACAGGAAGTGGACCAGATCTACAGAATTTCATCTCTCTACGCTAGGAGGAATAAGACATCGAGAGATGTGATTGTACAGTTTACAAGACGAACAACAAGAGATGACGTTCTGTATAGGAGTAATAAAGATCCAATCTTTTACAAAGAAACGAAAATTGCAGTACTTAAAGAATTCCCCCAAGCGACATTAAACAGAAGAAGGAAGTACTACTTCCTAACAGACGAATTAAAGAAACGTGGAATCAGGTTTAGATGGGAGAGAGGAGAAGGGGTGATGGTGACGTACAAGGAAGAAAGATTTTGGCTTACTTCAGAACAGAAAGCGAAGAAATTTTATGAAAATCTGATGACAGATCAAGAAGATGAAGATTTACCAAGAGACAGAAAAGGAGAAAGAAAAGACATAACCCCTAGCCAAGGTAATCAACCCAAGAAAGCTAGACATCTCTCTCCAAAAAGTTATGGCTCCCCTACTAAAAATTACGAAGGTCGGAAAACACCCCTTCAGGATTTAAGCGAAGGGGCCTGTGGCTCTGATGAAATGGCCATTGGTTTAGCGCAATTGGATATTGGTGACCTAGGATTGGACTTGAATAAAAATGACTAAAATGGAAGAATCACAAATAAAAATTTTTTCAAATAATATCAATGGTCTGAATTCTCCCCAGAAACGCAAAAAGGTATTTGATAAATTAAGAAGATTAAATTATGACATCATTACGCTACAGGAAACCCATATCTCTCATAAACATGTGGCCTATTTAACAAATAAGAAATTAGGACAAACATATTATTCATCTTATGAAAAGAAAAAAAGGGGTGTGGTGACATATGTAAAAGAAAACATACCATCAGAATTGGCATTTAAAGATTTAGAGGGAAGATGTTTAGCAGTTAAAATAACAATGGGAAATGTGAAAATTTTGATCTGTAACATTTATGCACCAAATGATTCAAAGGCCAATTTCGCAGAATACCTGAATTCCAGACTTAAGGAAACGGATTTTGATGAACTTATGTTAATTGGGGACTTCAATGGAGTACTGAACAATCAAATGGATAAAAGTCTAAAGAAAAGGAAAGGGGGTAACTCTAGGCTACCCCAAAAATTTTTCGACCTTCAAAATGAATTCGATATAGAAGATGTTTGGAGAAGTAGAAATCAAGAAAAACGTGATTATACCTTCTACTCATTTAGACACCAGACTTGGTCAAGAATTGACATGGCATGGGCTACACGACAATTATCTACTAAGATGTCACAAATAAATATACTCCCAAGAGACTTATCTGATCATTGCCCATTAGAAGTAATAATAAACCATAAGAAACAACGGGGGAAATGGAGATTTGATGAGAATTCAGTTAAAAAGCAGGAGGACAGAGAAACCTTTAAGAAATACATTTTGGAATATTTAAATTTTAACAACATAGAGGAAACGAAGCCGCAAATTGTGTGGGATGCACTGAAAGCAGTAATTAGAGGTCATTTGATCCGACAGGGGGCAAGGAGAAACAAAGAGAGAAACAGAAAGAGGAGAGATTTAATGAAAAAAATAGAACTAAAGGAAAACGAATTGAAGAGAAAACCGGATAAGAAAAGTCTGATTAAGGAACTAAAAAGGTTAAGACAAGAAAGAGATGAGCTAGATCTGGAATATCAGGCTAGACAACTGAAATTTTTGAAACAACAAACATTTGAGAATGCTAACAGAAGCGGAAAGTGGCTCGCAAGACAAGTTAGGAAGAAGAAACAATCTAGACATATAACAAGAATTAAAATTAGAGACAAGGTGTTAACTAAAGATACAGAAATAATTGAGGAGTTTAAGAAATTTTATGAACAACTCTATGCAAAGGAAAATATTGATAAAGAAGAGATTACGAAATATATAGGTGAAAGAAAATTTCAAAAGGTTTCAGACGAAATTAGGGAGAAGCTGAATAGAGAAATTACGGTGGAAGAGATAGAGCAGGCAATAAGCAAAATGGATGCTGACAAGGCACCAGGACCAGATGGATTTTCAGCTGGCTTTTACAAGACTTTTAAACAACCATTAATACCTTTACTGAGAAAGGTTTTAAATGAGGTATTGCTATTTCAAAAAATCCCAGACACATGGAACGAGGCGGAAGTTGTTTTGATACATAAAGAGGGGACGTTGGAAACTGAGATTAAAAATTATAGACCTATCTCCTTGTTAAATGTTGATTATAAGATTTTTGCAAATATCCTAGCAACAAGACTTAAAGAATTTTTGAAGGATTGGATTGGAGAGGAGCAATCAGGATTCCTCCCGATGAGGTCAATGAAAGATAATGTTCGTACAGTTATAGACCTATTGGAGTACTACGAATCTAATCATCAAAAGGAGCTTGCTCTATTGTTTATTGATGCCGAAAAAGCTTTTGATAATTTAAACTGGGACTTCCTTAAACTATTGATTCAAGAATTGGACATGGGAATAAATTTCAATAATGCAATCAACGCAATATACAGCTCACAAAAAGGGAAGCTAAGGATCAATGGTCAACTGACGGAAGAATTTCCTATAACCAAAGGAACTAGACAAGGATGCCCCCTCTCTCCACTTATTTTTATAATGGCCTTGGAGCCATTGATGAGAGAAATCAAAGAGGATGATAATATAAAGGGGGCTAGAGTTGGAAAACACGAGTTTAAAATAAGAGCTTTTGCGGACGATCTGTTGGGTATTGTGGAAGACCCAGTAAAGAATGTCCAATATTGGTTGAGAAAACTTAATGAATATGGAAAGGTCGCAGGCTTTAAGTTGAATAAAGGAAAATCAAAAATTATAACAAAGAATGTAAAGGAGGAGAAACAGTTAAAAATCTATGAGAGCACAGGTTTGGAGATAGTAAAGAAGACGAAATATCTGGGAATCTGGATCACAGCAAAAAACAGCCAACTGTTAAAGAATAATTACGAAATGACTTGGACTAAGATCCAAAAAGACTTAGAAAAATGGAGATTTCTAAAGCTCTCCCTTTTGGGGAGAATTTCTTTGATTAAAATGAATATTTTGCCAAGACTACTATTTCTATTTCAGAATATCCCGATTGTTAGAGGACAAACTCTTTTTAAAAAGTGGAATAAGGAACTACTAAAATTTGTGTGGGCCGGGAAAAAGCCTAGAATAAAATATTTTAATTTGATAGATAGCAAGACAAGAGGAGGCTTGGATTTCCCAGACCTAAAAATTTATCATGATGCATGTGCTCTTCTTTGGATTAAGGAATGGATGACTCTAGATAAGGAACAATGCTTAAATTTAGAGGGCTTTGACTTGCGAGTCGGATGGCATGCATACGTATGGTATGAGAGAGAATCTAAAGAAAAGAATTTTGGCAACCATTTTGTTAGATCATCGTTACTGCGTGTCTGGCAGAAATATAAAGATTACTTTTATAAAAAGACACCTCTATGGGTATCCTCAACAGAAGCTCATCAAAGAAGACTATTAGGATGGAGAGAATGGCCCACCTATAGAGATATATTGATTAAAGGGTCTGATGAGATCAAGTCATTTGAACAAATAAAACAAAAATATAAAAGCCTTACTTGGCTACATTATCTTCAACTGAAAGACTTTTATAAACAAGATAAAAAAATAGGTTTTGAACTCGAGGAAACTTTCTGGGACAAAATATTGAATATGAAAAAGAAAATAATAACTGCTTTATACCGAAAACTATTATCATGGGCTACAGAAACGGAACAAGTAAAAGATTGTATGATCAAGTGGGCCGAAAATATAAGGAGACCAATTCTTTTTAAAGAGTGGGAACAAATGTGGAACAGGAAATTGAAATATACATATGCAATAGACTTGAAAGAAAACTGGATAAAGATGTTCCACAGATGGTATATTACACCTGAAAAATTGGCCCATATGTATAGTAATACGTCAAACAAGTGTTGGAAGGGATGCCAACAAATAGGCTCTTTCTATCATATGTGGTGGACCTGTAAGGAAACCACAAAATATTGGTCTCAAATCCATGCGGAATCTCAAAGAATTCTGAAGAAATTTTACAAAAAGAAACCCGAATACTATTTATTAGGCTTCACGGACCATGAGTTACAATTAAGTGATAATGAAGATAGGCTGTTTACATACATGACAACTGCGGCAAGAATTACTTTTGCTAGTGTTTGGAAACAGGAAAAAATTCCAGGGATTGACACATGGTTGGAGAAATTAAGAGAAATAAGAGACATGGACACTTTAACTTATTATTTGAAAAAGAATACTGGCAAGTTGATAAAGAGGACAGATTGGTCCCTCTTTGACGAGTATGATAAAAGAATAAGAGTACAAGAGGAATAGGGAATATTACTAGTGAAAGAATGTTCAAAAAACCGAAGTGTGAAATGGAAGTCAAATTTTATCTAGTAGGATAGGTCTTTATTGTTTGTATGTGGGTTTTTTTTTTTTTTTCTCTTTCTTTTTCCTTTTTTTTTTTTTTTTTTTTTTTTTTTTTTTCTTTCTTTCTCTTTTTCTTCCGAACTTTCTGGAAAAATTTATTGTTCTCACTCTTTCGTTGTATTTTTTCTTTTTTTTTTTATTACTTCTTTGTTGGAAATTTAATAAAATTCATTTAAAAAAAAAAAAAAAAAAAAAAAACCTCATTTTTGTTGGCCGGACAGAACCCTAAAATAACACACAAAACAGCCCTTTTTCTATTCAAAGCAACACAGCTGAGAATTGCACATTTAGAATCAATTGGGGTAAACTGTGGAGGTGACGCAGACATTTGATCTGAACGAGATCTTGTTGACAGCTTGTTTATTTTAACTCCTTTTATACCGAGGGTTGTATGTTGTATGTATGACTATGTATGACTATGTGTTAATTGTGTTATGTGTTAAATGTTTTGATATGGCCAATAGGCCAATCAATAAAACGTATCTATCTAGCTTCCGAGCACAATTCAAAGTGCTGGTGTTGACCTATAAAGCCCTAAACGACTCCGGCCCTGTTTACCTCTCCGAATGTATTCTCCCCTACGAACCATCAAGATTATTAAGATCATCTGGAGAGGCCCTGCTCTCGGTCCCACCGGCCTTGCAAGCACGCCTGGTGGGGACGAGGGACAGGGCCTTCTCGTTGGTGGCCCCGCGACTCTGGAACTCTCTCCCTCTGGAGGCCAGAACCACCCCATCCATCCTAACATTTAGGAAACGGGTGAAGACGTGGCTGTGGAGTCAGGCCTTCGATGAATGAGACAACACCATAGGACCCTGGATGGAAGTTGATGTAGATCCATCTTAATAGGACGACTGACCACTGTAGTTTTATATTTAGTGTTTTTAAAGTTGTTTTTGTAATTGTGATATATGATATTTTAATGAGTGTATATGTTTTTATGGCTGGAAACCGGGCTGAGTCCCTCAATGAGGTTGAGAAGCTCGGTATAGAAAACTGTGAAATAAATAAATAAATAAATATAAGTGCTTTAAATAAATAATAATAATAAATAAATTTGGGGTGCGAGCTCATTTATGATGATTGCATCCAGAAGTACTTGTGTAATGCACAGTGACAAGAGGAACCGCTGGCATGCTTTGATTTGTTCCCCTTGGATCCTCCCTGTATCCAGAGACAACAAAGGCATTCAATAGTCCTTAACCATTAACCAAACCATAAGCTGGTTAATAATGAATCAAGGTCCCCCCTAATCATTTCTGCAAAGACAAGAAATTCCAGCTTGTATCTGTTGCACTCCAGAACAGGAATAACCCTCTGACTTTAAAACACCATACATTGAGTAGGAAAACAATCCTTTTTTATTGAAGATAATTAAAAACAGTAAGGTAAAAATATATGCTCTAAGAAAGTAGATAAGTCCAAATAAGATATGAAGATAAGCGGGAACAAATAATAATAATAATAATAATAATAATAATAATAATAATAATAATAATAATAATCTCTGACCAAAATGCTCTGGTCATAATGAGTACCTTAAAAACAAAACAAATTGAACAAAATCACACCAAATTTGGCAACAAAACATCTCACAACACAAGGAGTAACCATCACTCAAAAAATTATGATTTTGTTATTTGGGAGTTGTAGTTGCTGGGATTTATAGTTCACTTACAATCAAAAAGCATTCTGAACTCCATCAAGGATGGAATTGAACCAAACTTGGCACACAGAACTCCCATGACCAACTGAAAATACTAGAAGGGTTTGGTGGGCACTAACCTTGAGTTTTGGAGTTGTAGTTCACCTACATCCAGAGAGCACTGTGGACTCAAACATTGACCATAGACACCTCCAAGGTCATGTGGCAGGTATGACTGCATGGAGCACCGTTACCTTCCCACCAAAGCAGTACCTGTTGATCTACTCACATTTGCATGTTTTCGAACTACTAGGTTAGCAGAAGCTGGGGCTTAGAGCTGAAGCTCACGCTGTTCCCCGGATTCAACAAATTTAGCAGCTCAGCAGTTTAACTCACTGCGCCACTGGGGGCTCCCTATAACCCTGTATAAGCCCTATAACCATGTTTTTATAATATTTGAGCATGTCTATTCTCAGAAGAATGAGAGCTGTATATTACATTGGCAAGCTGGCTTGATGTAGTTTGAGTATTGTATGGGGAATCCAGGAGACCAATATTCATATATATGGAATAAGCTGTCTTCAGTATAGTATACTAGCCATCCCCTGCCATGCGTTGCTATGGCCCAGTCTGTGTATATGTGTTTTGTGTTATATATATGTGTGTTTATGTGTGTGTATATATTGTATATGTGTATATATGAGTGTGTGTATATATGTGTGTGTGTATTTATGTGTGCATACGTGTGTATATATTTGTGTATTTGTGTTTATATGTGTATATATTGTGTATATGTGTGTGCTTGTGTGTATGCATATATGTGTGTATGTATGTGTTTATGTATATGTGTGTAGGTGTATATGTATGTGTGTATATACTGTATGTGTATATTTGTGTGTGCTTGCATATATATGTGTGTCTGTCTGTCTGTATGTGTGTATATGTATATTTCTGTGTTTATATGTGTATATGTATATTGTGTATATGTGTGTGCTTGTGTATATGCATATATGTGTATATGTATGTGTGTATGTAGGTGTATATGTATGTGTGTATATACTGTATGTGTAAATTTGTGTGTGCTTGCATATATATGTGTGTGTCTGTATGTGTGCATGTGTATATGTATATTTGTGTTTATATGTGTATATGTATATTGTGTATATGTGTGTGCTTGTGTTGTATTGTTGCGGCCTCGGCCTGTTGTAAGCCGCATCGAATCCTCCGGGAGATGCTAGCGGGGTACAAATAAAGTTTAATAATAATAATAATAATATATGCATATATGTGTATTTATGTGTGTATGTATGTGTATATGTATATAGGTGTATATGTATCACTGTAATGTATCGCTGGGCTTGGCCTCATGTAAGCCACTCCAAGTCCTTTGGGGAGATGATGGCGAGGTATAAAGTTTATTGTTGTTGTTGTTGTTGTTGTTGTTGTTGTTATATGTGTGTGTGTGTATGTGTGTATATTTGTGTGTGCTTGCATATGTGTGTGTATGTATGTGTGCATGTGAGTATGTATGTATGTATGGTTTATTTTGGGGGGTTTAAAGTCCATTCTTCTGGTCACTTGTTGGCCTGATAGGTGTCTTGTGTCCAAATTTGGTGTCAATTGGCCCAGTGGTTTTTGAGTTATGTTAATCCCACAAACGAGCATTACATTTTTATTTATATAGACTAGCCGTCCCCTGCCACGTGTTACTGTGGCCAACATGGGGGTTCTGTGTGGGAGGTTTGGTGCAATTCTATCGTTGGTGGGGTTCAGGAACCAAAGGACACTGCCCACCAAACCCTTTCAGTATTTTCCGTTGGTCATGGGAGAACTGTGTGCCAAGTTTGGTTCAATTCCATCGTTGGTGGGGTTCAGAATGCTCTTTTATTGTAGGTGAACTATAAATCCCAGCAACTACAACTCCCAAATGACATAATCATTTTTTTAGTGAAGGACATACATTGCGTTGTTAGGTGTCTTGTGTCCAAATTTGGTGTCAATTGGCCCAGTGGTTTTTGAGTTCTGTTAATCCCACAAACGAACATTACATTTTTATTTATATAGATTACTTCTGTCTGTGGATGCTCCTTGTCATTACCTAATGTACATGCAAGTATGACTTCAACTACAATACTGGAGATGTTCCTCTGGATCCATGTGGAAAGTATACATTCTTTGAAGCTGGAGAAATTAAGATTTAATCTCAGAACTGTTGTGAATGTTTCTGGCTTTCTCTCTTTTCGTAGGCAGGAAAAGCCCACAGACTAAGTGGTGAAGAGAGGGAACAGTTGCTGCCAACTCTCCGAGCGGTCGGATGGAATGAGGTGGAGGGTAGAGATGCCATTTGCAAGGAGTTCCATTTCAAGGACTTCAATCGGGTACAAAAACTACTCAATCAGTCTTATCATCTGTCTTCATTTTCAGTCCAACAAAGCCAAGGCAGGTGGCACTTGGACCACACAAAATACCATTCCCTATTCATCAATTTGTGACTTTTGGTGGTGGTTGTCAACTTCCATCAAGTCATTTGACTTTACCCCATAAATGGGAGACCTCCAAGTCACTCTATCCCCAATACCCCTGCTTAGGCTTTGCAAATACAGGATTGTGGCTTCCTTGATTGAGTCCCATCAATTAGGTTGCATTCTTCCTCTTTTTCTACTGCCTTTTAACTTACCAAGTTTTATTGTATTTTCTAGTAAGTATTTTCATGATATGACCAAAGTACAACAGTCTCAGTTTAGTGGGCTGTTTGGCCATGTTCTAGAAGCATTCTCTCTTGATGTTTTGCCTGCATCAATGGCAGGCATCCTCAGACCTCATGTCTGATGCCTGCCTTAGATTCAGGCAAAACATCAGGAGAGAATGCTTCTAGAATAGCGTTTCTCAACCTGGGGGTCGGGACCCCCGGGGGGGGGGGGGATTGTGAGGAGGTGTCAGAGGGGTTACCAAAGACCATCAGAAAACACAGTATTTTCTGTTGGTCATGGGGGTTCTTTGTGGGAAGTTTGGCCCAATTCTATTGTTGGTTGGGTTCAAGATGCTCTTTGACTCTAGGTGAGCTATACATCCCAGCAACCATAACTCCCAGATGGTAAAGTCTATTTCCCCCAAACTCCTCCAGTGTTCACATTTGGGCATATTGAGCATTCATGCCAAGTTAGGTCCAGATCCATCATTGTTTGAATCCACAGAGCGCTCTGGATGTAGGTGAACTACAACTCCAAAACTCAAGGTCAATGTCCACCAAACCCTTCCATTATTTTCTGTTGGTCATGGGAGTTCTGTGTGGGAAGTTTGGCCCAATTCTATTGTTGGTTTGGTTCAAGATGCTCTTTGACCCTAGGTGAACTATACATCCCAGCAATCATAACTCCCAGATGGTTAGGTCTATTTCCCCCAAACATTTCCAGTGTTCACATTTGGGCATATTGAGCATTCGTGCCAAGTTAAGTCCAGATCCATCATTGTTTGAGTCCACAGTGCTCTCTGGATGTAGGTGAACTACAACTCCAAAACTAAAGGTCAATGTCCACCAAACCCTTCCAGTATTTTCTGTTGGTCATGGGAGTTCTGTGTGCCAAATTTGGTTCATTTCCATCCTTGGTGGAGCTCAGAATGCTCCTTGATTGTAGTGAACTATAAATCCCATCAACTACAACTCCCAAATGACAATCCCACCCCAACCCCACCAGTATTCAAATTTGGATGCATCGGGTGTTTGTGCCAAATTTGGTCCAGTGAATGAAAATACATTTAGCCAATCAGATATTTGCATTACAAAAATAATGTTCCACAACATGAGGAACTGTATTAAGGGGTCGCGGCATGAAGAAGGTTGAGAACCACTGTTCTAGAACCTGGCCATACAGCCCGAAAAGCCTACAGTACAACAACCCAGTGATTCTGGCCATGAAAGCGTTCTACAATATGTAGTCTCAGTTTGATCATCTTGGTCGTGGTGCATCTACATTGGCAGAAGGAAGGGGATATTTGGCCATGGTCAAGATGATGATCAGCTCAGATAGAGAAATTCAGTGATCCTGATCACAAGATATAGGACGGAAGCTGCAGTTTGAGAGGCAGCCTTTGGGACATGATTGGAAGGTGTGCTTCATTGTCCTTACAGTGTAGCAGAACTGGTGTATCTCTGAATGCCAGCGCTGGAATACCTTTCCAGAGCCAACATTATATGAAAATCTTGAACTCATCATACTGCCTGAATATGTTTTGGGCTATAGCAAGCATGGGGAACATGCTGCCCTCTTGAATGCAATTTTCATCTGGCCTAGCCAGCATAATGGATGGCGGGAGATGGGAATTGTAGTCCACCCCATCTAAGCTCCAAATTGCCCACCCTGGTGTACAGTAAACCCATTCTGTTTGGTGTTTCTTCACAAACATTACTGGAAACCAAATGTTTGTGAAGAAATACCAAATTTCTCTGAGGATTACCTGGGAAGGAATCCCACTGGAGCATTGCAGCGCACCCAAATACCTGGGAGTCACTCTGGACCGTTCTCTGACCTACAAGAAGCACTGCCTAAACATCAAGCAAAAAGTGGGCGCTAGAAACAATATCATACGAAAGTTGACTGGCACAACCTGGGGATCACAACCAGACACAGTGAAGACATCTGCCCTTGTGCTATGCTACTCTGCTGCTGAGTATGCATGCCCAGTGTGGAACACATTTCACCACACTAAAGCAGTGGATGTGGCTCTTAATGAGACATGCCGCATTGTCACGGGGTGTCTGCGCCCTACACTACTGGAGAAATTACACTGCTTAGCTGGTATTGCACCACCTGACATCCGCCGGGAAGTAGCAGCCAATAGGGAAAGGACCAAGGCAGTGACATCTCCAGCTCATCCCTTGTTTGGGTATCAGCCAGCACGTCAATGACTTAAATCAAGAAATAGTTTTCTTAGATCTACAGAGACACTCGCTGGAACACCTCAGCAAGCGAGAGTCCAAAAGTGGCAGGCTCAAACCCAACACCTCAATCCGTGGGTGATACCAGATGAGAGACTCCCTCCTGGGCACACAGAAGACTGGGCGACTTGGAAGGCACTGAACAGACTGCGCTCTGGCACCACAAGATGCAGAGCCAACCTCAAGAAATGGGGCTACAAAGCTGAATCCACGACATGCTAGTGCAGAGAAGAGCAAACCACAGACAACCTGCTGCAATGCAACCTGAGCCCTGCTACATGCTCAATGGAGGACCTTCTTGCGGCAACACCAGAGGCACTCCAAGTGGCCAGATACTGGTCAAAGGACATTTAATCAACTACCAAGTTTGCAAAATTTGTGGTTTTTTGTTTGTTTGTTTTGTTCTGTTAGAAATGTAATACAATGGTATGGTTGCTGATGACACGATAAATAAAATAAATACCAAATTGAATGTGTGAATGTATGAATAACTGTAATGTATACACCAAAGGGATCTGGTAGCACCTCTGAGACTAAAGGGGAGAAAGACATTGATAGGATAAGCTTTCACAAGCTTAAGTCTGCTTCATCAGATATATATTGTATACGGATTACAGGATGGTCTGTGGGGGTTTTCACTATAGATCAGATGGGGCGCATGGTTGTAAAAGGTGTCTACTTTTCAGATTGCTGTGGTATGTTTTCCTAAAATCTCTCTTGTATTTCATGATCAGGCCTTTGGCTTCATGACCAGAGTAGCTCTACAGGCAGAAAAGCTGGACCACCACCCTGAATGGTTTAATGTCTACAACAAGGTAAGGGAAGAGGTGGCTCAAAATGTATTTTTATGCTTATACTAGCTGTCCTTTGCCCAGTCTGGTGATCTGGAAAATAAAGTAATGGTTTCTAATATATGTAATTCCTTTATGCTTATGGGTAAAAAGTATTTCTTCTTGTTTCTATATCAGTGTTGATGTGGAGATTGTCTGGTTTGCCTACTCTCAAACATGCAACATATCATTGTCCTTTTTGGGGTCCCTTTCAAATCTATGATATTATATCTCTTGTGCATTGTATATAGCTGTTGAAGTCTTTTTTAAAAAAAAAGTTTATAAAAACTTTGAAAATTTCCCCAAAATCCATGGATAAGTGAAACGTTCTGAAAATTGGTCGGCTAACAGTGGTAAATGTGTTCACTACCATTTTAGCAAGTTTCACGTCAATAGCTGTAAAAACGAGGAAAAGGAGCCCCTGAAGTTTCCCCAATTATTATTTACTAGCCACCCCCTGCCACGCGTTGCTGTGGCCCAGTCTGTGTATATGTGTTTTGTGTGTGCATATGTGTGTTTGCATATATATATGCAAACAACTAAGACGACAGAACGGATGAGGACTGAATATGACGACATAGTTTTAAAATTTGTATTGTTCACTGGTTGGATGTTTTTAGATATAGTGTAATGTGATGTTTTATTTTTATTGATGTATGTATTTTATATATGGCATCGAATTGTGCCGATTGTTTGCCGCCCTGAGTCGCCTTTGGGCTGATATGGGTGGGGTAGAAATGATATAAATAATAAATAAATAAATATATGGTTTTGCGCATGCCTTGTAAGGTATTTTTAGGGGTTTTTTTTGTTTTTTAAGTCTCTTCTGCTGTGTTTTTCAGTGTTTTATGAGTGGTGGTCACTTGTTGGCCTGATAGGTGTCTTGTGTCCAAATTTGGTGTCAATTTGTCCAATGGTTTATGAGTTATGTTAATCCCACAAATGAACATTACATTTTTATTTATAAAGATTTATTTATTTATTTACGACATTTATAGCCTGCCTTTCTCAACCATATGCCGACTCAAGGCGGGTTACAGATTGGCACGATCATGGTATCCTTCTGGGATGGGTCTCGGGGGCACGGTCCTGTCGTGGCTCCGGTCGTTCCTGGAGGGTCGATCCCAGATGGTGAAGCTGGGAGACGCCTGGTCAGACCCCTGTGGGGTCCCGCAAGGCTCCTTTCTGTCTCCCATGCTTTTTTAACATCTACATGAAACTGCTAGGAGAGGTCATCCGGAGTTTTGGAGTTGGGTGCCATCTCTATGCAGATGACACACAACTCTACTACTCCTTTCCACCTAACTCCAAGGAGGCCTCTCGGGTGCTGGATGAGTGCCTGGCCGCTGTGGCTATCTGGATGAGGATGAACAAGCTGAAGATTAATCCTGACAAGACAGAGGTCCTCCTGGTTGATCGTAAACCGGATCGGGGTATAGGGTGGCAACCTGTGCTGGACGGGGTTACACTCTCCCTGAAGTCACAGGTTCGCAGTTTGGGTGTCCTCCAGGATTCATCACTTACGCTTGAGGCTCAGGCGTCAGCGGTGGCCGGGAGGGCTTTTGCACAATTGAGACTCATGCGCCAACTGCGACCGTACCTCGTAAAGGCTGATCTGGCCGGGGTGGTCCATACCTTGGTCACCTCTAGATTGGACTACTGTAATGCGCTCTATGTGGGGCTGCCCTTGAAAACGGCTCGGAAATTCCAACTGGTCCAACATTCGGCGGCCAGGTTGTTAACTGGTGCTCCTTACAGAGAGAGGTCAACCCTCCTGTTTAAGGAGCTCCATTGGCTGCCATTCATCTTCCGGTCCCAATTCAAGGTGCAGGTGCTTACCTACAAAGCCCCAAACGGTTTGGGACCCGCCTACCTGCGTGACCGCAACTCCATATATGAACCCACACGATCCCTTAGATCATCTGGAGAGGCTCTGCTCATGATCCCACCTGCGTCGCAAGTGTGTTTGGTGGGGATGAGGGACAGGGCCTTCTCTGTGGTGGCCCCCGACTCTGGAACTGTCTCCCCAAGGACATCAGACAAGCCCCAACTTTGGCAGTCTTTAGGAAGAGCGTGAAGACCTGGCTGTTCCAGTGTGCCTTTCCAGAATAGGAAACTCCTAGCATCATGTCCCAATTGCACTTTGTTAGAGATTTAGGATTGTCTGCACATTGCACCTACCTCCAAAAACCTCTACATTTCACCTGTCATGTCCAGCACTTTTTAAATTTGTCCATTACATTTGGCCCGGCCTTAGGTTTTAAATGCGTCATGGTGTCATTGTTTTTAGTGTTTTATTGTTTGCTTGATGTTTTATTATTTGCTTTATGAGTTTTACTGTTGTATTTGTATGCTGTTGTTTTGTTGGCGGCCTTGGCCTTTTTAGCCGCATCGAGTCCTTCGGGAGATGTTAGCGGGGTATAAATAAAGTTAATAAATAATAATAGTAGTAATTTAATTATGCACATGCGCAATTACTGTAATGAAATTTCATTACTCTTGTTATGGTAACGAATCTTTCACACGCTATACTTTAGAAACGAAGTGCCAACACCCTCCAGTTTTGTAATGATTGTTGAACTATTTTTTTTTCATCGATCGCACGTGCCCAGTATCTGCAGCCTTGACTGCATACTGAATTCATACAAACATTTTAAGTTATGAAACCTGCACTAATTATGATACTTTTTTATTTCAGGTTCACATAACCTTAAGCACACATGAATGTGGAGGCTTATCGGAGCGGGACATCAACTTGGCCAGTTTCATAGAACAAGTTGCAAACACATTGGCCTAGATGCCACCCATAAGCTTTTTCTGGCAGCAGAAGCAGTGAGTGTCCAAGTGGAGAAGTGCATTGTTCCAACCAAAGACAGCATATAATACCGATCACATCATATTCAGAAAACCCACTTTTAAGTACATCTGACGTCTTAATGTATCGTATGATGATTCCACGTGCCAGTGTGGGAAACCAGTGCTCTGCAACTTCATTACCTTGTCTTCAACGCTCTTCTAGGAAGTTATAGCTTTGCAATATTCAGTATTAGTATTCTTGCAAGTCTCTGTCCATGCAGTATTACAGTGAGAGGCCAATCTGTGCTGGAGTTAATTATAATAAAGATGATTTGTGTAATATAAAGGAAAGTGGTTTATAAATACTGTTTGTTGGTTTTGTTATTGGGTTTTTAATATTTTAGCTATCAACCACCATAAAGCAGAATACTGCTGTTACAAGACACTTTGAGTTTGTCAACTCTTTTTTGTTTTGTTTTGTTTTTCTGAACTTTGAATACAATACTTGGATGCACTTACAATGAAAGAATGGCTTCTGAACACATTCCAGACCTCAAATTGTAATTTCAATATAAGAATTGAATCCACATCCTTTTATATGTAAGTCTATTCCTCCAAACTTTTTTCATTTGGTAAATTTAGCTTAGGTATAAAAATATTTTTGCTATTAGTAAACAATATAAATAAAATAAAAACAGAAAAATATAATGAATTGGGAAAAAGATGATATTAAGATGGTATAGAACCCCTGAACAATTGGCTTATATGTTAAAAGGAAAGAATTCGAAGAGTTGGCATTTGTAATAAAGAAAAAGGTACTTACTCACACATGTGGTGGGAGTGTTCTGAAATAAAAAAATTCTGGCAAATGATACAAGGAAAAATTCAGGAGATATTCCAGATAAAAATTCAAATTAATAATGATTTGCTACTTCGGGGAGTGTTGGATCATCCTAGTATAATAAGTAATTGCCAGAAGTTATTTAAGGTAATAATAAGAGCAGCCCACGCGGTGATTTCTAGAGGATGGAAAGACAAATCGAAATGGACGTTAAGTAATTGGAATGATTATATCTATGACCAAGTGTTGTTAGATATTACGGGAATTATGACTAACCAAGCACCAAGAATGGATAAAGAAAAGATCATTATAAATAGATGGAAGGTCTACTTCAACTGGGTGAAAAATGGAGGAGCCAACGATCACATCAAAGAAAAAAATACAAAGACTCTACAAGTGGCTGGATCTGCAAGATTAGTAGAAATATAATGTGGTTGAGGAGGGAGGGAGGGAGAGGGAGGGAAGGTGGGGATACTGTAATCTACACCAGTGTAAATTAGCATAATGTCTTTAATATTTGTTGAATTACTCAGGATTTATATGTGTAACACTTGAAATTTAGCTTATTGATTTGTGTTTATAACATAATATGTTTAAAAAAAGGTGAAAAAGATGGAATATAAGACGGAACAGTTAAAAAAATTAAAAAATAAAACACACACACACAAAAATAAAACACAAAAAAAGTTAATAATCTTGGAGATCTACCAGAGGTATCCAATCTACGTTCTGCCCAACTCTAGGCAGCTGGGTTGAGCACAAACAGTGAGCCACAAGAGAAAAGCTTGGAAAATATAGCTTCATACCATAGTTCTCAAAGTCCTGGAGACACCATGGTCATGTGAACTAGGGGAATCTGATAGTTGTAATAAAAATGTGAAGCTCTGGTAGACTAGACCCAAAAGATCTCCCCAGCAGAAATGGAATATAATAGTACTAGATGTACCCGCCACACATTGCTGTGGCCAACCTTTCCTCCCGGTTTATCTCCTCCTTTCTCTTCCTTCCCTCCCCCTTTCCTTCCTTCCTTCCTTTTCTCCCCCCCCCCCCCTTCCTTCTCTGCCTGTTCTTGGATTGCAACTCCCAGCAGTTCTCCCAATCATTCTATCTACTTATCTATATATCTCTATCTAATCTATCTGGAGGATTGCTGGGAATTGCAGTCCAGGAATAGAAAATGGGAAATATGCAGGAATTGGGGTGTTCTCAAAGAGATCCAAGGAGAAGAAAGCTTGCATCTTGGAAGTGGTGCATTTGGATCATCCTTCTCTCCTAAAGGGCCTGTTCTAGGGGATGGTGGGAGATGTAGTCTGGAAGAGAGTGTGGATATGCTATTGTGTGTTGTTTGCCAGGGCTGTAGTGTCCTTTTGCTTTTTTGGCATTTTAAGTCCCTTTTGCTGTGTTTTTCAGTGTTTTTATGAGTGATGGTCACTTGTTGGCCCGATAGGTATATTGTGTTCAAATTTCGTTGCAATTCGTCCAGTTGTTTTTGAGTTATGTTAATCCCACAAACGAACATTACATTTTTATTTATATAGACTAGCCGTCCCCTGCTATGCATTGCTGTGGCCCAGTCTGGTGATGTGGAAAATGAGATGGTGTTGGTTTCTAATATATGTAATTTCTTTATGCTTGTGGGTAAACAGTATTTCTTGCTGTTTCTTTGTCAGTGTTGATGTGGAGATTGTCTGGTTTGCCCAATCTGGAACATGCAACATATAATTGTCCTTCTTTAGGAGTCCCTTTGAAATCTATGATACTATATCTGTGTGTTTGTGAATCATATATATCTATCTGTATCTACGGCTGGATGGCTCTTTGTCAGGAGAGCTTTGATTACGTTTTCTTGCCCCGGGGAAGGAAGTTGAACTGGATAGCCTTAAGTATTTTTTGTTGGTTGTGAGGTTTCTGTGTGAAAAGTTTGCTTCAATTCTGTCATTGGCGGGGTCCAGAATGCTCTTTGATTGTAGGTGAACTAGTGGTCTTTGAGTTAATCCCACAATTGAACATTACATTTTTATTTATATAGATTAAAGGTGGTGCTGTGGGTTAAACTGCTGAGCTGATGAACTTGCTGACCGAAAGGTTGGCGGTTTGAATCCAGGGAGCGGGGTAAGCTCCCACTGTTAGGCCCAGCTTCTGCCATCTTAGCAGTTCGAAAACATGCAAACGTGAGTAGATCAATAGGTACCACTTCTGTGGAAAGTTAACGGCGCTCCATGTAGTTATGCCGGCCACGTGACCTTGGAGGTGTCTACGGACAACGGCGGCTCTTCGGCTAAGAAATGGAGATGAGCACCATCCCCCAGAGTCGGACACGTCTATACTTAATGTCAAGGGGAAACTTTTACCTTTACCTTTTATAATAGTACTAGCCATCCCCTGCCACATGTTGCTGTGACCCAGTCTGTGTATATGTTTTTTGTGTGTACATGTGTGTATATATTTGTGTATATGTGTGTTTGCGTATATATGTGTGGTTTTGCAGGTGTTGTAATGTAATTTTTTTATTTTTTGGCTTTTGAAGTCTCTTCTGCTGTGTTTTTCAGTGTTTTTATGAGTGATGGTCACGCGTTGGGTTGATACGTGTATTGTGTCCAAATGTGATGTCAATTCATCCAGTGGTTTTTGAGTTATGCTAATCCCACAAACGAACATTACATTTTTTATTTATACTAACCGTCCCCTGCCACGCGTTGCTGTGGCCCAGTTTATGTATATGTGTTTTGTGTGTGTATATATGTGTGTATATATTTGTGTATATGTGTGTTTGCGTATATAAGTGTGGTTTTGCACATGCGCTATAATGTTGTTGTTGTTTTTGCTTTTTATGTCTCTTGTGCTGTGTTTTTCAGTGTTTTGATGAGGGATGGTCACTCGTTGGCCTGATAGGTGTATTGTGTCCAAGTTTGGTGTCAATTCGTCCAGTGGTTTTTGAGTTATGTTAATCCCACAAACGAACATTACATTTTTATTTATATAGACTAGCCATCCCCTGCCATGCGTTGCTGTGGCCCACATGGGGGTTCTGTGTGGGAGGTTTGGCCCAATTGTATCGCTGGTGGGGTTCAGAATGCTCTGTGATTGTAGGTGAACTATGAATCCCAGCAACTACTACTCCCAGATGTCAAGATTCTATTTTCCTCAAACTCCACCAGTGTTCACATTTGGGCATATTGAGTATTTGTGTAGTTTGGTCCAGATCCATCATTGTTTGAGTCTACAGTGATCTCTGGATGTAGGTGAACGACAACTCCAAAACCAAAGGACACTGCCCACAAAACCTTTCCAATATTTTCTGTTGGTCATGTGTGCCAAGTTTGGTTCAGTTCTATCATTGGTGGGTTTCAGAATGCTCTGTGATTGTAGGTGAACTATAAATCCCAGATGTCAAGATTCTATTTCCCCAAACTCCACCAGTGTTCACATTTGGGCATATTGAGTATTCGTGCCGAGTTTGGTCCAGATTCATCATTGTTTGAGTCCACAGTGCTCTCTGGATGTAGGTGAACTACAGCTCCCAAACTCAAGGTCATTGCCCACCAAACCCTTCCAGTATTTTCTGTTTCTCAGGGGAGTCCTGTGTGCCAAATTTGGTTCAATTCCAAACTTGGCACACTTGGTTCAGAATGCTCTTTGATTGTAGGTGAACTATAAATCCCAGTAACTACAACTCCCAAATGACAAAATCATTTTTTTTTGAGTGAAGGACATACATTGGGTTGTTAGGTGTCTTGTGTCCAAATTTGGTGTCAATTCCCCCAGTGGTTTTTGAGTTATGCTAATCCCACAAACGAACATTACATTTTTATTTATATAGATTACCTACTAATTTTATGTTTCTGAATCACAGTTAAAAGTTAAACTAAAACCAAGTCAAGGTTGTGAAAATTCACAAACTACAAAAGACCAGATAATACCTCACAGCAAGGCCACAATGACTAAGTAAATACGAAATATTTTCAGCTATTAATAAGCAAACACCACTAAGAAGAGTAAATGTATATTTCAGATTTTAATTTTGCATAGAAATTATTCAACATTTAAAATGAAACATTTTGCCCTTTTTTATTTTAAACCTGAAACCGTCTATATAATGAAATAAACTGGGCTATGCATTCACAACAGTCCTACTGAAGTTTCTGTACAACAGTATGCAAACAGAGATTGACTTGAATTGCAAAGCTTCAGATCTTGCAGAAACTGAAAAGAGCTTTGTTCCACTCTACAACTTGGATGAAAAATAAGATTATCAGATCCGTCTAGGTGAGTATATGGTTAGGACATGACAGTCAAATATTTCCCTTTCTTAAATACTATAAAACAGTGCTATGGAAACCGTACCTTTGCATTGATTGAAATATACAATAGACATCTGTTCACACATATGTCTCAAGGAACAGTATTCAAGTCAATTTGTGCTCCCTCCATTCAGAATTAAGAGAAAAGATGGCTACAAGGGATTGACCCTTATTCCCAAAATTCACAATGGTGAAAATGGTGAATGTTTATCCAATCTCAACACATCAAGCCATCAAGGACTGGCTTGAGATGAGAAGAGGAAGCATTTCAGAAGTCTATGGCTGTAAATTCATCACTAAGTTTCCTCTAAAATATCAGAAATAGATGATAAAACGCTTCGGACACCTAGTGATATACAGAAATGGCTCAAGACCTGACTGGAAACTACTCCAACCCTTGTCCAAGCCTTGGAGCAAACTAGTGGTTACTTGCCTTTTGCCCCAGAAGTTTCACACAATAATTATAACTATTTTCTAGAAGAAAACTTGAACAACAAGGTGGAAATAGTTTACAACTCAAACCACACCTCCATACAACCATTATGGAGGCCTGCCCCTTCGCTCTGTTATATTAGGTTGGCTCAGACAATGGAGGGTGGGGAGTATTATACCTGAGGCTGATTTGCCACTGAGGTTATTTTCAGTGTAGTACCGTGAAAGAGTTGGTCATCTGTTTGAAAGAGTCTTTGGCCTCCTTCCTGGTTTCCCAGAAGGACTGCCTTTAACATTAAGGCAAAACCGACACATCCTTTCTCAAGGATGTACCTCACAGTCAATGTATTAGCAAGAAAATCTTTAAAAGGCAGAATTTGCTACTATGTGAACGTAAGATCAATTTTGAGAGTTAAAATCCATGCCACACTTCTGTACAGACTCTCAGCCGAGTATAAGGCTTTGAAGTGGACCAGATAGGATATCTGGTCTTCTCAAATGGGATGCTGGTACCCAGGAATCGTAAGTATAGCTTCCTAGCCTTTCCGTCAGTGGGCAGTATCTTTACCTGAAGCAAACAAAAGAACTGTTTCGGGACTTTTGTCTTTCCACAGATACACACAACTGGCTAAAATTGTGGGTGGCATTTTAAAAACTCCAGGGAAAAGAAGAAAAATATTTCCTGCATGCAAGTGAGTGCTGAAAATAAATAGAGCACAATTCCTTCCTTGAAACTTCCTCCCTGTAATCTCTTTGGGATCCAAAGCAGATCCCCATACATAACAATCTGAACAATGTTTACACCGTTTCAGTTCTTATTCCAAAGTCTGGGGAGGCTGCTAGTATCCTGGCTTTTTCAACAGCTCCCTCTTCAACACACACAAAAAAGGTGACAGAAAAGGTAGGGAATTAACAGATTTTAAAGACCTGAGCAGCGATGGAATGACTTGCTTTAACTAGAAAATATAGCTACTTTTCGGAAGACCAACCAGAACAAAGAAATACAAAGAGTTAGTGTTAGAAAGATATCAAAGCCAAGGAAAAGTTACAAAGATGTCTGTGCTTATCCTAGGAAGCAAGTGGGATTTTATGAAACAGATGATCAAAGCTGCCATGTGCCCTGCACTTGCGGGAAGAACGTCTTCCAAGTTGTGTTTGACTTTCCCTAGATATCTTTAGAATGCCACTTAGCCACTGAAGAACAGTCATGCCAGAATCAATGGTGGCCTGGAGAGCCATTCATTTGTGCATCTGCCGATGAAGGAACATCTGTGCAGTATAGGCAATCCAAGTAACCCCCGGCGATCTCTGAAATCATGCTTCGGTCGGGGATGGTTTGTGCCATGCCATAGATAGCACCCTAGAATACCAAACAAGAACGACAGGCAGAGAGTCAATAAATGCAAAATGACTTCCTTCTACAGGGTGCAGCAGCATAACTTCCTTTTTTCAAAACTTAATAAAACCCATTGTATGAATCAGAAAAAAAATTATAATGTAGGCCAGTGATGGGCAACCTTTTCAGCTTGGTGTGTCAACATTTGCCAAAAACCTGAGCATAACTTGAGTGGGGGTGTCACTTCGAGAAAAAAACCCATAATTTTGCTATATTTATAGTATAAATAAGAAAAATGTATAATCCATGCTGAGTTATGGAGTGAACAATGGTCAAACGTGCAGATGTTAAATTTGTAGAGCCTTTTACAAATTTAAGGATGAAATTAGACTGGTTCTTATAAGGTGTACTTCTTTGTATGCGGCTGCATGTGTCTGCGTGTCATCAAAAATAGCCATGCGTGTCAGTGCTGATACGCATGTCATAGGTTCACCATCACGGATGGAGGCGCATACCTAAAGCTTCGTAGTTTTGAAGATTAAATTAGGTAGGTAAACGGTTTAGGCCCCCCTATCTCTGCGATCGTATCTCCTTCTGTAAACCAGCACGAGCTCTAAGATCTTCCAGGGAGGCCCTCCTCTCGGTCCCACTATTGTCTCAAGCACGGTTGGTGGGGACGAGAGAGAGGGCCTTCTCAGTGGTGGCCCCCCGTCTCTGGAACGCCCTTCCAAGGGAAATAAGACAGGCCCCATCCCTACACGTTGTCGAATATGGCCTTATTCCTACTAATTACCCAGATTCTTTCCTCTAATCTTCCGGGGAGGCCCTCCTCTCGGTCCCACTACCGTCTCAAGCACGGTTGGTGGGGACGAGAGAGAGAGCCTTCTCAGTGGTGGCCCCCCGTCTCTGGAACGCCCTTCCAAGGGAAATAAGACAGGCCCCATCCCTACACGTTGTCGAATATGGCCTTATTCCTACTAATTACCCAGATTCTTTCCTCTAATCTTCCGGGGAGGCCCTCCTCTCGGTCCCACTACCGTCTCAAGCACGGTTGGTGGGGACGAGAGGGAGGGCCTTCTCGGTGGTGGCCCCCGCCTCTGGAACGCCCTTCAAAGAGAAATAAGACAGGCCCCATCCCTCCTCTCCTTTCGTAAGAGCTTGAAGACCTGGTGGTTTCAACAAGCCTTTGAAAATGACCAGTTCTAACTCAGCCCTACACATTGTTGAATATGGCCTTATTCTTCCTACTAATTACCCAGATTCTTTCCTCCAATCTTCTGGGGAGGCCCTCCTCTCGGTCCCACTACCGTCTCAAGCACGGTTGGTGGGGACCGAGAGAGAGGGCCTTCGCGGTGGTGGCCCCTGCCTTTGGAATGCCCTTCCAAGAGAAATAAGACAGGCCCCATCCCTCCCCTCCTTTCGTAAGAGCTTGAAGACCTGGTGGTTTCAACAAGCCTTTGAAAATGACCAGTTCTAACTCATCCCTACACATTGTCGAATATGGCCTTATTCCTCCTACTAATTACCCAGATTCCTTCCTCTAATCTTCCGGGGAGGCCCTCCTCTCGGTCCCACTACCGTCTCAAGCACGGTTGGTGGGGACGAGAGAGAGGGCCTTCTCGGTGGTGGCCCCCGCCTCTGGAACGCCCTTCCAAGAGAAATAAGACAGGCCCCATCCCTCCTCTCCTTTCGTAAGAGCTTGAAGACCTGGTGGTTTCAACAAGCCTTTGAAAATGACCAGTTCTAACTCAGCCCTACACATTGTCTCAACCCCCGGGGAGGGGGGGGGGCGGGGGGGGGGACTCAGGACGGCTTCCAGTCAGCAACAATTCAATGCCTCTATGCACTGCATTCTAAATTAAATAAAACTTCTGACTTAGTTGAGTTAGGGTTGTTCATTGTTGATCTCCAGAAATGTAACTTCCTTAAGGTTTGTTTTAAGCCCTACAGCATGTACTTGTTTCTTAAATGTTTCATGCACTTCAGGCTTTTAAATCTTGGCAGTCCATGGCACAAATGATATTTAAAGGGGATGCATGGTAAAAGAAATGTAGAGAATTTGTTTAAATAATCATGGCCTATTTCTCTGTCTCTAGAAATAGGCATATGTGACACACCTGACTCAGATGCACAAAGGTCATTCCTGTTAATCTGGGTAGCTTCAAGCTGTGAGGAGAGGCGGGCAAGAAATGAAATAATAATAATAATAATAATAATAATATTTTACTATATTATTATTATACTTGATACACAGCAAACAAGATCACTATGCTGGCTGTTATATTGGATCACACATCGGACACTTCCCACGTGTCTAGGACTGTGTGATGTATTGGTGAATAATGTATGCAGATCTGAGTAGGGTGGCCTTTTGCAGCTGACAGATGGTAATTTTGTCAGTGCCAATTGCTTTTAAGTACAGGCCAAGATCTTTAGGCACTGCACCCAGTGTGCCAATCACCACTGGGACCATTATTATTATTATTATTATTATTATTATTATTATTATTAGGAGCCCCGGTGGCGCAGTGGGTTAAACCCCTATGCCGGCAGGACTGAAGACCGACAGGTCGCAGGTTCGAATCCGGAGAGAGGCAGATGAACTCCCTCTATCAGCTCCAGCTCCTCATACGGGGACATGAGAGAAGCTTCCCACACAGATGATAAAAACATCAAATCATCCGGGTGTCCCCTGGGCAACGTCCTTGCAGACGGCCAATTCTCTCACACCAGAAATGACTTGCAGTTTCTCAAGTTGCTCCTGACACGACAATAATAATAATAATAATAATAATAATAATAATAATTATTATTATTATTATTATTCAAGAGAATCTAGGAGTATCCAAAACTATACATGTGATTTCTCATTGGAAGAACAACCTTGTCCAAAGTAGGCTGGAGCCCAATTCCTTGAACTGACCAGAAATACACCTGTTTGTCTGAACTAACTTTCCATTATTTTGCCCTGCTTCAATACATCTCTTACTTCAGATTATCATACATTCAATTTTAAAAACCCCGCTGAAAATTAAGCGCCATTTTACCATTCCAGTAGTCTTGGCTTTGGGGTCCTTCATGATCTCCTTGATGCATTCTCTGATATCCTTCAAGAGTTGTTCTGCCACTCCAGGCTTCGTGTGCAGGAGCGTTAAGCAAATATGAATACTGAGGAAAAAGTGCAGAGGGAAGACAACATTACATCTTTCTTCATAAGCAAGTGGTTTCACAAAAGTCTGCATTTGTTCTCTTTAGTCCTATAACATTTTCTGCAATCCAGGGGGAACCGAACATGCACTAGAACTGGTGCCAAAATAGTTAGCCCTCTGTATTCACTGATTCAACCATCCACAGCTTGAAAATATTTTTTAAATCCATACCCACACAAAACACCCCTTAGTTGTGCCATTTTATACATGGAACACCACTGTCTCTCATGAGACACGGGTATCCACAGATTTTGGTATTCCAGTGTCCTGCACCCAAAAACAGTAAAGTCTCGCTTATCCGACCTTTGCTTATCCAACCTTCCAACACTCTTATCCAACGCCCCCCACCCCCCTTTTTCTCCAGCATTTCCCCTTTAGAGGCCTTGTTTTTAGTTTCCTTCTTTTTTCCCCATTTTGGCCAATACCACTGTGCGGACTCCAAGGAGCCAGAGCAGTATCCAACATTTTCATTTATCCGACGTCCTGACGGCCCGTTTATGTTGGATAAGCAAGACTCTACTGTACCAGCAGATACCAAGGTATCACTATACAAAGATATATGTAAATTACTGGGGTGGGGGGGGGGGCTCCATGTCTTCTCTCCATATTATGATTACAAACATGAGACAATTTAAAATCAAATCTTCATTTTTCTTTTCTTTTCTGAAATGAAACCGCAAATAAAGTCTTATATTCCATATTGATTAACATTTGGCAGGGCTTCCTGGAGTCCAGATAATACTGCTTGGGAGAACAGATTTGTTTGTTTGTTTGTTTGTTTGTTTGTTTATTTACCCTATTTATATACCGCCTTTCTCAGCCCAAAGGCGACTCAAGGCAGTTTACAATCGGCATAATTCAATGCCCCCAACAACATAAAATATAGTTAAAACATTAACATATAGCAGTGGTTCTCAACCTGTGGGTCCCCTGATGTTTTGGTCTTCAACTCCCAGAAATCCTAACAGCTGGTAAACTGGTGTGATTTCTGGGACTTGTAGGCCAAAACACCTGGGGACCCACAGGTTGAGAACCACTGACATATAGTACAAGCCATATAAAAATAAAAGCAATAAAACACAAGTCCTCGGCGTCTCATTACTAAAATCATTTTCCAGTCGCATCATCCAATTGTTCCGTGGATTTAAATTAGCCTGTTACACTGCATCTGCGAATGCTTGCTCAAAGAGCCAGGTTTTAACTCTTTTTCGAAATGTTAGGAGGGAGGGAGGCCGATCTGACATCCCTATGGAGAGAGTTCCATAGCCGAGGGGCCACCGCTGAGAAGGCCCTGTCTCTAATTTCTGCCAGTCGCATCTGCAAAGGAGGTGGGACCAAGAGCAGGGCCTCCCCAGACAATCTTAAGTAACCTAGATGGTTCATAGGAAGAGATGCGTTCGGACAGGTAAGCCAGGCCAGAACCATTTAGGGCTTTAAAGTCTAAAGCCAGATCCAACCAACTGACCCCCAAATGAGCTCTCAATGATCTAGAGAAGGAAATACAATATTCCAAATGACCCATATTAACAATTTCAACTTTGAACAAACCTGGCTATTAATCAATGGTAAAATACAATGTCATAGATATGGGAAAGGCACTCCTTGGTGGGGTGGAAGGATAGAGAAAATCTGTCTTCCTTCTCACGTAATACTAGAAACTAGCATTATCCAAAGAAGTTAAAAGATATTTCTATGTATTTATGGTTTTATATTCTTGTTATATTGTGATACTTGACATCAAATTGTTACCAGTGTTGGCCGCTCTTGGGGGTTGAGAAGGGCGGGGTAGAAATGTTGTAAATAAATAAATAATAAATACTTACGAGTCCTGACCAGAATTCGGTGTAGAGAGCTGTGTGCCTTAAAGTCATTTCGATCCTATCATTGAATTTAGTTGGCAAGATTTATTTGGTGGGAGGTGACACTGCCTTCCTTTGAGGTTTGCCCAAGGTCAACCAGAGTTTCTTATGACCCAGAAGGAATTGGAACCCAGGTTTCTCAATACTCAAATCATTACACCGCATTAAATGGCTTTTCAAAACAAATTGGACACATTTCTGGAAAATCCAGGTTCCCAATATCAGCTGATCATAGTTGCGTCATATTTGCTCCAGCTTTAATGGCAGAATGCCTACTGTACTCATATGGCTTGTCAGAAAATTCATGCTAGACCAAGGAAACATCTGGCCTTATTCCTCCATTGTTCACGGCTCATATACTGTGCATCAAAAGGACATCGGTCTCAGTGTTCTCACCTTGGTGGGAACTGCAGTATGTTCAGGTTCCATCCTTTAGTTAATAACAAGTTTGATAACTGATATATGTCAAATGTGTCCGATCCCAAAGCAAGGACACATACTTCAGGGTTTCCAAAAATGAAGATGTTGTCAATTTTCCTCAACCTGAAAAAAATGAAAGGTGAAGGAATGTTAAACCCTTGTGCCGGCAGGACTGCTGACTGAAAGACGAGCAGTTCAAATCCGGGAGCGGGGTGAGCTCCCGTCTGTCAACTCCAGCTTCTCGTGCGGGGACGTGAGGAAAGCCTCCCACAGGATGGTAAAACATCTGGGCGTTCCCTGGGCAACGTCCTTGCAGACGGCAAATTCTCTCACATCAGAAGCAACTTGCAATTTCTCAAGTCACTCCCGACACTGAAAAAAAAAATCTTAGTAAAATAGAAAGGAATCTTGTAGCACCTTTTGGACTGGGAAAAAAAAAAGCCATTTCCAGCACAACATTCTGTGGATTCCAATTACTTATTTATTTATTATTTACGACATTTATATGCTGCCCTTCTCACACCGAAGGGGACTCAGAGTGGCTTACAAGATATATATACATACAATATATTATATTATTAGCCTCCTCACAACCTTATACTAGAAATTTCTTTCTCTCAATTCGTCTCAAAGGTACTACAGCCTTTCTTTGCATCTTTTCAAGCTGAAATAAATTTACATGACCATGACTTTAAAGTCCCTTCCATCTACTGTTTGGGGAATCAGCTTCCTTGGAAAAGAGACACTTGTGTTTTTGTAATTGAGGGATAACTAATATGGAGTATTGGGGAAGGATGAACCTATGTATGTGCTGCAAAAGCCCAGGTTAGGAATTAATGTAATGGAAATTCTGTCAATAATAGTAATGATTATGTATCACAAGTAACATGCTTATATTCTACATGTAATATATGCCTTGTAAGGCAGAGATATGCTCATTTTATGATGACATGTCTATAGAAACAATGTGTCTAGACATGAAAAATATTTTTAAAAAGCAATGCCACTCGACTGGAAATGCTGTATGATGAGGATGCAATTATATAAGCTAATTTTTTTACATAATTAACATACAAATATATAAAGCTACATGATTATTGTATTATATTAAATTCCTGAAAGTCAAAAGCTTAAGAGACTCTTAAGAGGAGGTCTGATGTTTGGAAGCTCAGCTGACCAAAATGACATGTTCTAACAGTAGTTCTCAACCTTCCTAATGCTGTGACCCCTGAATGCAGTTCCTCATGTGGTGGTGACCCCCAACCATAACATTATTTTTGTTGCTACTTCTCAACTGTCATTTTGCTAGTGTTATGAATCATAATGTAAATATCTGATATGCAGGATGTATTTTCATTTACTCGACCAAATTTGGCACAAATACCCAATATGCCCAAATTTGAATACTGGTGGGGCTGGGGGGGGGGTTGATTTTGTCATTTGGGAGTTGTAGTTGCTGGGATTCATAGTTCACCTACGATCAAAGAGCATGAATTCTGCCAATGATGGATCTGGACCAAACCTGTCATGAATACTCAGGATGCCCAAATATGAACACTGGTGGAGTTTGGGGAAAATAGAGCTTGACATTCAAAGAGCATTCTGAACTCCAATGATGGAGTTGTACCAAACTTGGCACACACTACTCCCATGACCAACAGGGAGTTGTTCCTATGGGTACAATTATTTTGTGCTTAACAGATGATCCAGTACATACTCATGCCCCAAAAAGTATTTCCCCAATACTACAAGAAAAGAGATTCCATCTGAACATTAGGAAGAACTTCCTGACTGTGAGAGCAGTTCAGCAGTGGAACTCTCTGCCCCGGAGTGTGGTGGAGGCTCCTTTTTTGGAGGCATTTAAACAGAGGCTAGATGGCCATCTGTCGGGGGAGCTTTGAATGCAATTTTCCTGCTTCTTGGCAGGGGGGTTGGTCTCTTCCAACTCTATGATTCTAGATCCTTGGCTATGCAATTTTTGGCAACTCTCCTGCAGGTTGGCTGCACACCCAAGGAAAAGTCTCCCATTTCCCCTTTACATCTACTGTTGAGACTCAGCGTCTGTCTCATGCACCTACTACCAGTAGTAGAAGGAAACGTGGCTTAGAGAATGATGAAGCTCAGCAGCAGCTGAAAAGGATCAGGGACTTGTTTCTAGAGAGTACCGATGAGGAGGATTTTGCAGGTTTTACTCGCGAGGAGATGGAGCTGGACGATTACAGAGGTGTAAAAAGAGCAGCCAGCAGCTCAAATAGCGATGTAGGATCTGTTGCTAAGCGCCCGAGAGATGTAGCAGATTGTGGGGACTTTGACAGCGAAGAGGAAGATCTGGATTGGACTAAAGTGCAGGAAGTCATGGATGTCCTTAATGCCCCCTCCTCAAGTAGTGAATTCCAGGGTTTTCAGGATGATTGGGCTGTAGATGATTCTTTGCAGGATGGAGCACGGAGTGCTGACTGGCAACAATGGCGCAGCCTGGATTCACCTGAGGATTTGGACCCAGCTGACAGTAACTCCAGCGATTCGGATGAGATTTAAGCAGCAGCTTGGGGACAGACGAATCGCAGAGTTCAAAGTGTCGCATGCCGTGTGCCTTGTGTTAACTCCTGCCCTGAGTTCTTGTTGCAGCTTCGTGTTACCTGACCCTGTGAACAACCCTGCTGGTTCCTGACTCGTGAGTCTTCTGTGCCTTGACCCTCGGACTGTCTGACTACGCCTCTGCCTGTTCCTGTTAACTTCATTGGACCGCTCCTCATGAGGATTGCCGTATGCTGTTTCGTTGGCTTTTGGAATGGACTATGTTTCCTTGCTGAATTCAAGCTGTTTGTTTTGGTTTAAAGACTGACTTTCCTTTTCGTCAGTCAAGGCTGACTGAGACTGGTTTGTTTACTTTTCTGCTGACTGCAAGCTTCCTTAGTTTACATCTCTGAAGATAAGAGTCTCCTTTGTTTTGCTAATAGACATTAAACACCTTCCTTTAACTCCAACGGTGCCGTTTGTGTTTCTGCCTGGCCTGGGTCTTGACAGATTGAACTCTGCCAGAAACAAACCCAGCAGGAGGCATGGCATCTCTTGGTGAGTTGGCAGACCAGATAGCCCTTTTAAAAGCGCAATTTGATGCACTCCATGGGGGAGGATCGGCTGGCGGGCCGCGCAAGGCTCGTGTTATTGTCCCCGAGCGCTTTTCTGGAGAAAAGGATGGTTTGCCACTGTTTTTGATGCAGACCAAGGTTTATTTTAAGCAAGTGCCTGCAACAGATTACCCTACTGATGAAAGCAAAGTGGCTTTTGTGATCAGCCTCCTGTCGGGCCGAGTGGGTAAGTGGGCTGTAAATTTGGTTAACAGTGATAGCCCCTTACTGAATAATTACGCTGGCTTTTTGGACGCTCTTAAGGAGGTGTTTGGAGACCCTCTCCAGGAAGAAAATGCCAGTCGTGAATTACATGCTATCAAGCAAGGGAAGGAGTGCGTGACGGACTATTTGAATCGTTTCAATTACTTGAAACAGCATTTAGACTGGGGCGAGAAAGCTTTTATGACTTGCTTCACAGCGGGGCTTGCTCCAGCTTTAAGGATTGAGTTAGCACGCTTTGAACCTCCGGAGACCTGGGAGGCATTGACTAAAACAGCTCTTCGGCTGGAGAGAAGACAGAACATGCTGCGGAAGGAGGGGTATTTACAGCCGCAGACCTTGCCCGCCGTCCCCTCTAATGTCAACACCGCCGCTGCCTGTTCCAGTTTGGATACTGAGGAGCCAATGCAGCTGGGGAGTCAACGCCGGCTGTCCAAGGAGGAGAAGGAGAGACGGCGTCAGTTGCATTTATGTCTGTATTGTGGTGCGGGGGGCCATTTCGCCCGCAACTGCCCGGCCAAGGTTCCTAAGGAGCAGGGAAAAGGCCAGCCCTAATGTGCTCAGGGGCAAGCACATTAGGGCCAGTGGTTCAGTGGCCCCGGTGTAAGGACCATGTGTTTTTGTCCATTGAACTCTGTTCCAGTCAAGGTAATAAATTCTCCACCTGGGCCCTAGTGGATTCTGGGGCGACAGGGTCCTATATGGACAAAGGCTTCGCTTTTGAACATCACGTTGAGTTACATAAGAAGAAACAGCCAGAGTGGGTGGAAGGAGCAGATGGAGCTTTAGTTGGCCACCGGTCTGTCACCCTGGAAACTGGGCCCCTGAAGTGGGAGGCTCAGGGTGTAGAGGGCTGGTTTTCCTGGGATGTGATTACCCTGCCTAGGTATACCATCATTTTAGGCATGGACTGGCTGTCCAAGATTAATCCCAGAATAGACTGGCAAGCCAAGACCATTACCTTAGCACCAGCCGTTTGTGGCACGTTGGCAGTAAATCCAACGGATATCGAGGGGGTTCCGGACTGTTATAAGGATTATTATGACGTGTTTAGCAAGGTTCAGGCTGACAAACTCCCACCCCATAGGCCTTATGACTGTCAGATCAAGCTGATGGAGGACGCCAAGTTGCCTGCGGGTAGGGTGTACGCTTTGTCTCTTCCAGAACGTCAGGCCTTGAAGGACTACATTGAGGAGAATCTGGCCAAAGGGTTCATCCGACCATCCAGTTCCCCTACTGCCGCTCCAGTTTTCTTCGTGACCAAGAAGACGGGTGATTTACGTTTAGTTTGTGACTATCGTATTTTGAATAAGTTTACCATACGGGATCGTTATCCGTTGCCACTAATCCCTGAGTTATTGTCTCGCGTTCAAGGCGCTTCCGTCTTTTCTAAACTGGACTTAAGGGGAGCCTATAACTTGCTTAGAGTTAAGGAAGGCGATGAGTGGAAAACCGCTTTCAACACGTATCTCGGCGCATTTGAATTTTTAATCATGCCTTTTGGGTTATGTAACTCACCAGCTGTGTTTCAACGGTTAATGAACGATGTGTTTAGAGATTTTCTAGACAAATTCATGGTTTGCTATCTGGATGACATCTTGATCTACTCGAAAGATCTTCGGCAGCATCGACAACACGTGAGGATGGTGTTACAGAGGCTCCGGAAACACGGCCTGTTTGCCAAGGCTTCCAAGTGTGTATTTCACGTTTCTGAGGTGGAGTTTCTGGGACACATCGTTTCGGGGCGGGAGGTGAAAATGGACCCGCATAAAGTAGACGCTGTCCATTCTTGGAAGGAACTCACTTCCAAGAAAGATGTGCAACGTTTCTTGGGCTTTGCTAATTATTATCGAGATTTTATTCCCCATTATGCAGACATCACGGTGCCGTTGACTCGCCTTTTGAAAAAGGACCAGCCTTTCGCGTGGACTAAGGAGGCTCAGAGGGCATTTGAGACCATCAAATGCAGCTTCGCTGATGGGAGAGTCCTGAGCCAACCTGATGTGAATCGTCCCTTTGTGGTGGAAGCTGACGCCTCCAATTACGCATTGGGAGCGGTCCTGTCCCAGTTGGATGCGACTGGTATCTTGCGCCCTTGTGGCTTTTACTCACGCCAGTTATCTCCATGTGAGCAGAACTACACAATCTGGGAGAAAGAACTCTTGGCGATCAAGGTGGCCTTCGAGGTTTGGAGGCACTGGCTGGAAGGCGCTAGGCACCAGGTGGTGGTGCGGTCTGACCATCGCAACCTTGAGCATTTGCTAACTGCCCGCAAATTGAACCAGCGTCAGATCCGGTGGGCTATCTTCTTTAGCCGGTTTGATTTTCGAGTTGAGTTTGTTGAGGGGAAATTGAACTTGAGAGCGGATGCTTTGTCTAGGAAATCTGAATATAAGACTAATACAGCACCCATTATGCAGACTGTATTACCTACAGCAGCCTTGAACTTAATGGAGGGTGCGGGGGATCTTTGTGACCAGGTCAAGGCAGCACAAGCTGCGGACATTTGGACTCAGGAACAGCTAACTCTGTTGGAGAATGGCCAAAAACCTGTAATCGCTAACCTCCGCAATGAGGGTGGGATTTTAATGCGCAGAGAGCAGCTGTACGTTCCTGCAGGCAGTTTGCGTCTTGAGATTCTTAGATCCCACCATGATGAACCAGCTGCAGGACATTTTGGGAGGTTTAAGACCGTGCAACTAATTTCTAGAAATTTTTGGTGGCCTAAAATGAGGCAGGACATTTTGCAGTATTGTGACAGTTGTGCGGTGTGCCAACAATGCAAACATGCTCCTGGGAGGCCAAGCGGCCTGTTATCTCCCTTGCCAGTGCCAGAGAGACCTTGGCAAGTGATTTCTATGGATTTCATTACAGATCTGCCTAGGGCACGGGGATATGCCTGTATATGGGTTATAGTGGATTTATTTTCGAAAATGGCACATTTTGTACCGTGCGCTAAGGTTCCCACAGCACCTGGGTTGGCCAAGTTGTTTATGAAGCATGTCTTTAAGTTACACGGGGCTCCGGACACTATAATTTCAGATCGCGCCCCTCAGTTTGTGTCACGATTCTGGAGGCAATTCCAAGCCCAGATGGGGACCAAGCTCAATATCTCCTCTGCTTTTCACCCACAGACGGATGGCCAGACGGAGCGAGTGAATGGCTTTTTGGAACAGTATTTGCGTTGTTTTTGTTTGCAGCAAGCTGGGGATTGGGTGCAGTGGCTCCCTGTGGCGGAATTCGCCTACAACAATGCGACTCATGCTGTCAGTCGCCACTCTCCATTTGAATTGGTTTATGGTATGCAGCCCAGGTGGGGGTCGGCTCCGGCGCATGATGTTGTTTCCACAGATCCTGTGTACCGCTCCAATGAATTTCTTGCTTTACATGATGTTGCTCGCCGTATTCTTATAGAAGCCAAGGATGCTCAGAAAGCGCAGGCTGATAGGCATCGGCAGGAGGGTGCTGAACTCAAGGAGGGGGATCTTGTTTGGCTCTCTTCCAAGCATCTCAAACCGTCTGGGGGCAAGTTTGCGCCTCGTTATGTGGGTCCCTATTGTATTGTTAAGCAGATTTCGCCTGTAGCTTTTCGTTTGCGACTGCCTCCTTCTTTGAAAGTGCACCCGGTGTTCCATCGCTCTATGCTCAAGTTAGCTACCTCTGAATCTCGACCTCAAGTGACTGAGAGTATTTCCCGCCCTATGGCTCCGCCTGTGGAGGGGGGGGCCTTGGAGGGGGGGGATAGTGTTGAGACTCAGCGTCTGTCTCATGCACCTACTACCAGTAGTAGAAGGAAACGTGGCTTAGAGAATGATGAAGCTCAGCAGCAGCTGAAAAGGATCAGGGACTTGTTTCTAGAGAGTACCGATGAGGAGGATTTTGCAGGTTTTACTCGCGAGGAGATGGAGCTGGACGATTACAGAGGTGTAAAAAGAGCAGCCAGCAGCTCAAATAGCGATGTAGGATCTGTTGCTAAGCGCCCGAGAGATGTAGCAGATTGTGGGGACTTTGACAGCGAAGAGGAAGATCTGGATTGGACTAAAGTGCAGGAAGTCATGGATGTCCTTAATGCCCCCTCCTCAAGTAGTGAATTCCAGGGTTTTCAGGATGATTGGGCTGTAGATGATTCTTTGCAGGATGGAGCACGGAGTGCTGACTGGCAACAATGGCGCAGCCTGGATTCACCTGAGGATTTGGACCCAGCTGACAGTAACTCCAGCGATTCGGATGAGATTTAAGCAGCAGCTTGGGGACAGACGAATCGCAGAGTTCAAAGTGTCGCATGCCGTGTGCCTTGTGTTAACTCCTGCCCTGAGTTCTTGTTGCAGCTTCGTGTTACCTGACCCTGTGAACAACCCTGCTGGTTCCTGACTCGTGAGTCTTCTGTGCCTTGACCCTCGGACTGTCTGACTACGCCTCTGCCTGTTCCTGTTAACTTCATTGGACCGCTCCTCATGAGGATTGCCGTATGCTGTTTCGTTGGCTTTTGGAATGGACTATGTTTCCTTGCTGAATTCAAGCTGTTTGTTTTGGTTTAAAGACTGACTTTCCTTTTCGTCAGTCAAGGCTGACTGAGACTGGTTTGTTTACTTTTCTGCTGACTGCAAGCTTCCTTAGTTTACATCTCTGAAGATAAGAGTCTCCTTTGTTTTGCTAATAGACATTAAACACCTTCCTTTAACTCCAACGGTGCCGTTTGTGTTTCTGCCTGGCCTGGGTCTTGACATCTACTTTCCAGAAGGTTGTTAGACATTATCTTCCTAGACAGAAAATGAGGCTGCTATTTGCTTCCTGGTATTCTAGTTCACCTGGTTCCCTCCTTTGACCAAGACAAAAAGAGGGAAAACAAATGAAGGGAGCAATAACTCAAGCCTTGTACGTACTCTGATTCAAGGTACCGTGCTGTTGAAATTATTTTCCGCGTGGCCTCCACATAACCATCTTCTCCTATGTGGACCATTGTTGCCCAGCAAGCTGCAATGAGGCCACCAGGCCTGGAACCCGCTATGGTAGGGGAGGCATAGATCCCTCCTTGCCAGTCAGGAGCGATAAAAAACTGATGGTGCCGGTATTTTGTGTCTCTGTACAGTATTACAGAAGAGCCCTTTGGAGCATAACCGTACTGCAATAGAAGAGATGGGAATTGGAAGGTGTTAATCAAAACAGCTCTTGATGTAAATCCACAGCTAAGAGCAATGCGAAGTTTATACTCTACAGATAGGTTGCAACTCCTTCTAATGGGAGCCACAGGGTAAAAGTGCAATATTAAATGTCTCAACAAAATGCTGAAATATTGTAAACATTTTATAAAGCCTTCTTACTACTACAGGCTGAACATTCCTTATCCAGAAATCAGAAATGCTCCCAAATGCAACACTGTCCATACGGGTGGCTGAGAGAGTGACACCTTTGCTTTCTGATGGTTTAACCAGGAGGGCCCTTCCTGTTACGTGCTCTTGAAGGTACGAAAGGTACCAAATAAAAACAGATCCGCACACAAGCCTAATATGTATGTGTGTGTGCACCGTGTGCTCAAATATTAATGCTTTCATACAGTCGCTGCATATGTCAGGGACGCGGCCACTGCCATTTTTGAGCTCCCCCCACCATATGCAGCAATCACAGATTCTCCTATCCAGATTGGAAGTTTCAGCATCCGCTCTATAAGACGACTTCCAGCGTATAAGACTACTTCCGCATATAAGATGACTCCTATGCATAAGACTACTCCCGCATATAAGACAACCCCTGGCTTTTGAGAAGACTTTCTTGGGTTAAAAAGTAGTCTTATACGCCAGAATATACAGTACCCATTACTGCAGTCTTATGCAAGTTATGACACTATGCAAGGCTTAAATCTAATTGCTAATTCCAACTAGGGCCGAGCAATGAATTAATACTATTTCAACTGATTCAGTAGATCTATTTGAATAACTGAAAGTAGGGTCATTTTTTCCATACTCTACACAAAATTCTGCCAGCTTCTGCCCAGCTTCTGCCAAACATGCAAATATGAGTAAATCAATAGGTACCACTCTGGCGGAAAGGTAACAGCGCTCCATGCAGTCATGCTGGCCACTTGACCTTGGAGGTGTCTATGGATAATGCCAGCTCTTTGGCTTAGAAATGGAGATGAGCATCACCCCCCAGAGTCAGACACAACTACTAAATATCAAGGGGAAACCTTTACCTTTACACTAAATGAGGATAAGTAGGGTTCATTTGGAAGGACGGTTAAGAGGAAATAGGTCTGAACCAGTTTAGAGACTGCAGAAATCAGTGCAGAATTCCAAGCAGATCCTCTTTGACTCACCTTGTGGGTATCTGCAGAAATACTGGTGACACCCTCCACTTGGAAATCAAAAGGATGCTTTAGAGGGAACCCTGCTTTCTCCATAAAGACAATGAGAAAGCCTCCAAGACAGGCATCCACATGGAAGGGAATGTCATATTTCACTGCAAGCTGTGGCAAGATAAGAAATAAACGGATTTAACTTCATAAATAAATTAAAGCAATGTTGACTGCACACTTCTTGCAGAGGTTGAACCCTCAAAATATCTAGGATTCATTTTTGGAAAAGTCCAGGCGTTCTTCCTGGGAAAGATGCAATGGTTTTCCCTGAAATACACCATCTCAAACTTTCGAGTTGCAAGTAGGGAGAGTATTATGAGTTGATTATGATTTTGGTAATGCCTATTAAACTTTCCATTTATAACAGCCAAACTAATGGTAATTTAATCATAATGAAGCAAACTAATGGTAGATCTGAATCACTATACGGTGGCTTCATATTCTGAACTGTTCACCGGAAATTATGTATATGGGGAATATGTTTTTATCCTGTCTTCCCTTGAAGAAATCTTCTACTGCAATTGAATACTTGAACATCTTGGAGCCTGCATTCACGTTATAGGATTCTTATGTGTTTTAGTTATGCTGTAACCTGCCTCAAGCCATGAAGAGAGACAGGTAAAAAATAAAATTATTATGTGACTTGCAGTTTCTTAAGTCGCTCTTGACATGAAAAAAATTATTATTATTATTATTATTATTATTATTATTATTATTTTACTGAAACAAAAATACATTATGTCACAGCAAATAAAATCTGGATTTTGCTGGATTTTGTATCACAAAATCACAAGTTGAAGACTTCCCAAGCATCTAGGACTGTGTGATGTGTTTTCGAATGATGCGTGCAGATTATTATTATTATTATTATTATTATTAACTTTATTTATGAGCCCCCGGTGGCTCAGTGGGTTAAACCCTTGCACCGGCAGGACAGAAGACCAACAGGTCGCAGGTTCGAATCCGGGGAGAGGCGGATGAGCTCCCTCTATCAGCTCCAGTTCCCCATGCGGGGACATGAGAGAAGCCTCCCACAAGGATGATAAAAACATCAAATCATTCAGGCGTCCCCTGGGCCACGTCCTTGCAGACGGCCAATTCTCTCACACCAGAAGCGACTTGCAGTTTCTCAAGTCGCTCCTGACACAACCAAAAAAACCCCTTTATTTATACTCCGCAAAATCTCCCGAAGGACTCGATGCGACTTACGAAGGCCAAGGCCACCAACAACAATAACATACACATACACAATAAAAGTCATAATCAAATAAAAACATCAAGCAAAGCATTAGAACAATTAAAAAACAATAACAATGGCACAGTGACGCATTTAAAACCAAGGGCCAGGCCAAGTGTAATAGATAAAATTTAAAAGTGCTGGACTTGACAAGTGATATGTAGACGTATTTGGAGGTAGGTGCAATGTGCAAATAATCCTGAATCTCTAACAAAGTGCATTTGGGACTTGATGCCAGGAGTTTCCTATTCTGGAAAGGCACACTGGAACAGCCAGGTCTTCAGATTCTTCCTAAAGACAGCCAGCGTTGGGGCTTGTCTGATGTCCTTGGGGAGAGAGTTCCAGAGTTGGGGGGGGGGGCCACCACAGAGAAGGCCCTGTCCCTCGTCCCCACCAGACGCGCCTGTGACGCAGGTGGGATCGTGAACAGGGCCTCTCCAGATGATCGAAGGGAATGCGTGGGTTCATATATGGAGATGCGGTCACGCAGGTAGGCGGGTCCCAAACTGTTTATGGCTTTGTAGGTAAGCACCTGCACCTTGAATTGGGACCGGAAAATGAACGGCAGCCAATGGAGCTCCTTAAACAGATCCAAGTAAGGTGACTTTTTGCAGTTGACAGATCGTGATTTTATCAATGTTTATTGTTTCCAAATGCTGGAAATATTTAATAATTATAATTATAATTAATATTATATAATAAATTTTTATATAGTAATATATATATATATATATATATAACGATATAATATTAATATTATATAATTAATATTATTTATTATATATATAATATATTTATATATTACTATAAATAAATGCAGGAAATATTTAATAATAATTATCGTATTATTAATAACCAAAACAGAACATATAAAGCTGTTTTATATCACGCTGAGCTAAATTACTTCACTTGAGCTCATTACTGTCTATACCAGTGGGACTTTATATTGTGGGAATAAGCTCTCCACCTCAAGGGCCAGAATGCATTAAGAACATCAAATTTTGGAGGTCTTTTCCCCTTCCAAGTGGAGGGAGATAACTGCAGTAATTCCTTACTCTGCATGTATACATGAATGTCATACACTTTCGTCTTCATAGGCACAAGTGTATAATGTAATGTATATATAGCAGGCCTATGGAAATTGGAAAATTATGTATTTTATATACTGGAGCACCGAACTGCGCAATGGGTTAAACCACTAAGCTGCTGAACTTGCTGACTGAAAGGTCGGCAGTTCGAATCCAGGGAGCGGGGTGAGCTCCTGCTGTTAGCCCCAGCTTCTGCCAACCTGGCAGTTTGAAAACATGCAAATGTGAGTAGATCAATAGGCATTTTATATACTGGAGCCCTCCGGTGGCACAGCGGGTTAAACCACTGAGCTGCTGAAGTTGCTGACTGAAAGGTTAGTGGTTCGAATCCAGGGAGCAGGATGGGCTCCTGCTGATAGCCCCAGCTTCTGCCAACCTAGCAGTTTGAAAACATGCAAATGTGAATAGATCAATAGGTATTTTATATACTGGAGCCCCCAGTGGTGCAGCAGGTTAAATCACTGAGCTGCTGAAGTTGCTGACTGAAAGGTTGGCGGTTCGAATCCAGGGAGCAGGGGGTAGGCTCCTGCTGTTAGCCCTAGCTTCTGCCAACCTAGCAGTTTGAAAACATGCAAATGTAAGTAGATCAATAGGTAACACTCTAGTGGGAAGTTAACAATGCTCCATGCAGTCATGCCGGCCACATGACCTTGGAGGCATCTACGGACAACGCCGGCTGTTCAACTTAAAAATGGAAATGAGCACCATCCCCCAGAGTCGGACACACCTAGACTTAATGTCAAAGGAAAACCTTTATGTATTTTATAGATGTTTCACCCTACAACCAGCAAGGCCGATGCCAACTAAAAAATATCTTCAGGATTCCCACTTTCAAGATTGCAGGGATTGTATTTATAATTTACTTCCTGTAGAGAAACTATATAATAAAGGACAAAATAAATGGTTACCTCTGCTACTTCCTCGATAGGATCCATGACCCCATGAGGAAAATTGGGTGCTGAACAGACCAACATAGCCGTATTCTTGGAAATGGCTCTCTTCATTGCCTGAAAAATTTAGAGGCAATTATTAGGAAAACACAAATTATATAGCAATCTTTAAAATTGCAGAGAGATGAAAGCATGTCATTCAAAAGGACTAACTTCCAGTTTTATTTTCTGACCACTTCTTTTCTTCTTTTATTTTTTTATCAAATCTCTATATTTGGTAGATTACAGAATAATATCAAGATAATACCTTAACATCCACTTGCATAGATTTTGTCAATGGAATGTGCACAATCTTCATCCCAAAATAATGAGCAGCTTTATCGAACGCAGCATGCACACTTTGGGGAACGAGCCTAAGATGGGAAAAGAACACAAAGAAATCAATGCATCTTAGATGGTGATCTGTGATTCTCTATGTTGCATTACTTTCTCATTTTCTTCTTTCGTTGCCAAAAAGAGGACATCAAGGTTGAAATCCAGGCATTGTGCAATCAGAATGCAGAGTAATAAAATTTATTTATTTATCGTGCCAGAAGCAAATTGAGAATACAGTTATAATGTATAGAAAAACCACTAACAAAGTAGAAAACTTGGCATTATACTAAATGTCCTTTGATCAGAAGCTGGCTATTTCAAGTGCCTCTGGTGTTACTGTGAGAAGGCCCGCCATTGTGCATATGGCAGGGCTCAGGCTGCATTGTAGTAAGTAATCTGTGGTTTGCTCTTCTCCACACTCGCATGTCATGGATTCCACTTTGTAACCATATTTCTTAAAGTTAGCTCTGCGTCTCATGGTGCCAGCGTGCAGTCTGTTCAGTGCCTTTCAAGTCACCCAGCCTTCTGTGTGCCCAGGAGGGAGTTTCTCATCTGGTATCTGCCAATGATTGAGGTTCCGGGTTTTAACCTGCCACTTTTGGACTCTCGCTTGCTGAGGTGTTCCTGTGAGTATTCTGTAGATCTTAGGAAGCTATTTCTAATAATATAATATAATATATATACATATAACATTGATAATATTAAAATGTAATACAATATACTACTACTACTATTACTACTACTAATAATAATAATAATAATACAATATGATTATATACTGTATATACTCGAGTATAAGCCTAGTTTTTCAGACCTTTTTTTTGGGCTGAAAAAGTCTCTCTTGGCTTATACTCAAGTCAAGGTTATTTATTATTTTGCTCTGTTATAAATACGTAATAAATATATTATTATTGTTGTTACATTTATTATCTTACTTTATTGTTGTTATTATTACATTTATTACTTTACTCTATTTATTATTATTATTATTATTATTATTACATTTATTATTTTACTCTATTTTTCTTGGAAGGGTACGCAAGCACATTTACACTGAAGACGGTCAGAACAGTTTAATCAGAGTTGAGCAGTCTTATCTTAAATTACAGTTTTATGTAAATATTCAAAAACATTTAACCTCCTGATGCCTCAATTAATGTAATTTTATTGGTATCTATTTTTGTTTTGAAATTTACCAGTATCTGTTGCATTTCCCACCCTTGGCTTATACTCGAGTCAATACGGTTTCCCAGTTTTTTGTGGTAAAATTAACTGCCTCAACTAATATTCGGGTTGGCTTATACTCGAGTATATACGGTATTTTATATTACATGTAATATTACTAATAACATTACAGTATAATGGTATAGTACAATCTAGTAATATAGAATACTAATATTTTGCTATGGTAATAATATAATATATTGTATTTACATATTACTTGTAAGCTGCTCTGAGTCCCCTTCGGGGTGAGAAGGATGGCATATAAATGTCATAAATAAATAAACAAATAAATAATATTTCTTGATTGAAGGTGTTGGTTTGCTGGCTGGTATCTGAACAGAGGATGGGCCAGAGATGTCATTGCCTTGGTCCTTTCATTTACAGGCTCCTACTTCTCGACGGATGTCAGGTGGTGCAATACTAGCTAAACAGTATAATTTCTCCAGCGGTGTAGGGCGTAGACATGCTGTGATAATGCGGCATGTCTCATTAAGAGTCACATCCACTGTTTTAACTTGGTGAGATGTATTCCATACTGGGCAAGTAATAAAATTGACTGATTGCCATTGTGCAATGCCCAGTGCTGTTCAATGCACAACCACAATTTGAAATGTTGCAGTATGTCCTTCCACCGCTGTTGCTTCTCACCGTAGCTATCCACACAACATTGTAAAGCAGGGTCCAGTTGAGAGATAATAACTGTCTGAAATTACTTTATAGTTGGGTGGGGATCTCCTGGTCGTAGCGCAATACTGTACTAGGTGCAGATCATGACCTATAAAGCCCTAAACAGTTCAGGCCCTGCCTATCTCCGCAATCACATCTCCTTCTATGGACTGGAGTGAACATTAAGATCTTCCAGGGAGGCCCTCCTTTCGCTCCCACCACCGTCACAAGTACGGTTGGTGGGGACGAGAGAAAGGGCCTTCTCGGTGGTGGCCCCCCACCTCTGGAGCACCCTTCCAAGGGAAGTAAGACAGGCCCCATCCCTCCCCTCCTTTCATAAGAGCTTGAAGACCTGGTGGTTTCAACAAGCCTTTAAGAATGACCAGTTCTAGTCCAACCCAAACATTGTTGAATATGTCCTTGCACTCTTACCTATTACCCCAGTCATCCCTCTGATAGACCCTGGAAATGAGCAGCCACAGACCCGTACCTGCTATTGCCGTTAGCCTGTTATAGCACTGTACTTGATTCCCGGCCCTCTCATATTTTGAGTTTGCACTAGCCTTGGCCTGGCTTTTTAATTGCTCTGAATAGGCAGGATTATTTTTAATATACATGTGTTATTGTGATAATTTTATGCTTATGTTAGGTTCTTGTGGGTTCTTATGTTAAGTTCTTCTTTCGACCTCACTACCTCTGTGGATGCTTGCCATAGATGCAGGCAAAAACGTCAGGAGAAAATGCCTCTAGAACATGGCCATATAGCCCGAAAAAACCCAGAAGAACCTATTGATTCCAGCCATGAAAGCCTTCGACAATACATTATGCTTATGTTGTTTTGTTAATTTTATGTTATACTGTTTACTATGTATGTTTTGGTGATGTCACTTGGAAACCGCCCTGAGTCCCCCTCGAGGAGATAGAGCAGTATATAAATAAAGTTTTATTATTATTTATTATTACTAAAAGATTTCATGTTAAGTGAGTCCAGATGTTCTCACTTTGCCTTTATTTACAACTGCAGCACATTCATATTCCAGACTAGAGAATTACACATCTCATTCTATATGCCAAGCCAGGATTTTGATTTATCCCAAAAAATATTTTCCAGAACTTATAAGCCACTTTGAGTCTTGCATAAGTATAAAAGCAAGATACTAATCAAAACAATCAATCAACCAGCTATAACATGTATGTTTTGAAAACGGCTGCTGCTCATAGTACATTAAAACAAACCAGAATTTCCATTTATTCTGTTGCCTATAAAGAAAGTTAGGTTCCAAAGTTCATTTCTCAGTCTGATTTGTTTCGACGAGAAGATAAGAAACAACTTTCGCAAGGATTTAAACAGGAAAAGGAAAACACATTACCATTCAAAGTTACCCCAATCTGTCTCTGTGTTGGACTAAATAACCCTTGAGATCCTTTTCAGCTCTTTGATTCTGTCTTACTCCAAAATGTATATGCTGAGAATACTATAAAACTCAACACTACTCAAAGCAGGGTTCCCTGCAGTTTACAAAACAGTCAGCAGGTGGCAGCATCTGATGTTTGCTTGGGGAATATTATTTTCCCTTTGAGTTCTGCACATGTTACAAGGCTCTGCATCCTGAAAACATCTACAATACTATACTTCTAGCCTTGGGCTTCTCATTCCAGCAGCATGGCAATGAAAATAATAATAATAATAATAATCATCATCATCATCATCTTTATGTATACCCCGCCACCATCTCCCCGATGGGGACTCGGAGCGGCTTACATGGGGCCAAGCCCGGACAACATATTACAGCAATAAAATCAAAACATAAACAACAAACAACAAACAACAACAATAACATCAATATAAATTAATAATAAGAAAAAAATGATTCCTCCCCCACCTTCCCAAAAATGAAAAAATAGTAGTATACCAGAAGTCATTAATTTGTTGAAGATCTATTGATGGAGCTACAATGAAATGGGTTTTTAATATTTTTTTATTTTTAGTGTGTTTTAACAGGTTTTGGGTATTTTATGATGCTTTTTGTTGTTATTTTGTTTGTTATGTTATTTTTTGTTGTTGTTGTTTATTCGTTTAGTCAACTCCCAGTCGGCCGTCACCACCCCCAGCTCCTTCAAGGTCAAGCCAAAGTAAATTAGGTTGTGTTATATTGTCAAATGTGCTTATTTTGATGTGATTGTCTGTATGGGTTTCTTTCTGACAATTTAATGTTTGTCTTACATGTTGGAAACCACCCTGAATCCCTTCAAGGAGATGGGGCGGTATACAAATAAAGTTTTATTATTTATTATTATGAGTCAGGTGTGCCTTCAAGATTTTTAGTTAAATGAACAATGAGATTAGTCACAATATACAACCAATTGAGACCAGTTAATATAAGTGTTATGAAATAAATCTTATATTCAGAGCTCTTCAAAGAGGGGCTAGATCCACAGAACCGAATTGTGGACTAAAGCTCACTAATTGGGGGAGCTGTGATCCTCAAAAAGTAACATTTCAAAAAGTAACTCATAGAAATCAGGGGTACGACTCAGGGCGGCTTACAACCGGCAACAATTCAATGCCAACTCATACAAACAAACACAATATAACATAAATTAAACACTAGTTAAACATTAAATTATAAACTGTCCATTTAAAACAATATTAACAATAACCTAGCCACACCAATTCATTGTCCAGAGTCCCAGTCCAAAGCCTGTCCGTTATCAAATCTCGTGAATTATTGCGATTACTGTTAAGACTGCAACCCAAATGCCTGGTCCCAAAATCATGACTTGAGCTTTTTCCTAAAGGAAAGGAACAATGGAACCGAGCTAATTTCATTGGGGAGTGTGTTCCACAGTTGGATGGCCACCACCAAGAAGGCCCTGTCTCTCGTCCCCACCAATCACGCTTGCAAGGGAGGTGGGATCGAGAGCATGGCTTCTCCCGATAATCTTAGATTCCAAGGTGGATCATAGAAGGAGATACGTTCTGAGCCAGAACCATATACAGCTTTATAGGCCAAGACCAGCACTTTGAAAAAGTGTAAATACTCCCAAATAATTTCTGATCTCATTGTCTGCAGTGTAGGCCTTTCCCAGAATGTGGGATGTTAAAGCAGTACTTGGACAAAAGAGGAGAATTTTTATTAAAATATTAAAATATTAATACACTAGCTGTCCCCTGCCACGCGTTGCTGTGGCCCAGTCTGTTGATCTGGAAAAATAAAGTAATGAGAAAGTGTTGGTTTCTAATATATGTAGTTTCTTTATGCTTGTGGGTAAATGGTATTTCTTATTGTTTCTTTGTCAGTGTTGATGTGGAGAGTGTCTGGTTTGCCCACCCTGGAACATGCAAGATATCATTGTCCTTCTTTAAGGGTCCCTTTCAAATCTATGATACCATATCTGTGTGTGAATCATATCTATCTATCTATATCTATGGCTGGATGGCTCTTTGTCAGGAGTTGCATTGGATTGGAAGTATTTTCTCTCGGTCATGGGGGTTCTGTGTGGGAAGTTAGTCCCGATTCTGTCATTCGTGGGGTTCAGAATGCTTTTGATTGTAGGTGAACTGTGAATCCCAGTGACGACAACTCCCAAATGTCAAGGTCTATTTCCCCCAAACTCCATCTGTGTTCATATTTGGGCGTATTGAGCGCTTGTGCCAATCCACCATTGTTTGAGTGCTCTCTGGATGTAGGTGAACTACAATTCCCAAACTCAAGGTCCATGCCCACCAAATACTTCCAGTATTTTCTCTTGGTCATGGGAGTTCTGTGTGCCAAGTTTTGTTCAATCCCATCATTGATGGAGTTCAGAATGCTCGTTGATTGTAGGTGAACTATAAATCCCAGCAACTACAATTCCCAAATGACAAAATCATAAATTTTTGAGTGATGTTCACTCCTTGTGTTGTGAGATGTTTGTTGCCAAATTTGGTGTGATTTCGTTATTTGGTTCTTTTGTTTTTAAGGTACTCATTATGCACAGAGCATTTTTATACATATAGATTAATAAAGTATTTGAAAACTGGTTTCTCGAGTCCAATGGACCAACAAGCCATTTGAAATACTTCCATTACTTCTAGGAATTGAATGTTTGCCTTGTGTCTGTAGATGCTAGAATCCGCCCAGAGTCCCCTCGGGGAGATAGAACAGAATACAAATCAAGGATTGTTGTTGTTGTTGTTGATGTTGTTGTTAAAAGCAAAGTTATAATTTTCTGAAGACTTCATCATTGTCATATCAGAAGAGGAGGGGAAAAGGCATAACTCATATGTTCATCCCTGGCATGATAAACGGTAATACAATATTTGAACCCAACTAGAGAAAGAAAGAGTGCACGAACAGAAATACATACATTTCTGGGTACTTGATTCCTTTTTCATACGCCATGTTTCTGTAAGCTTTACAGGCCATCAATATGCTTTCTGTCCCGCCAGAGGTCATCTGTCAATAAGGAATTAAAATCAACACATTTGGAATTGTTCTGTACAAATAAGACTACAGTATTACATCATCAAGTGAAATTTTCTTGCCTTATTCCCATAAACCCCTTTTCAGAAAATGGGAATTACTATGGTTTGCACAACCAGGGTGCAGCTACAGTGTATTGCCCCTATGGGCCATGGTAACTGTGGATTCTGGGAGCCATGATATGGACAATGTTGCCTCAGGATTTTGGTAATCAAAGTCCAAACCATGGCCCAGATATACTGGTTTCTTGTTTTCTAATGTCAACTATTATTTTCTTGGTACTTACTCTATTTACTTAGGCAATCCCTCCTTGGCCAAGTAAAATAGTCTTCCAAGATCAGTGTACTGGTGGGTCCGTAGGTGACTGTGGAGCCCTTTCTTGATCTGCATCTTCTCCCACAGTGAGGGCATTGGTTTCCAGGTGGAAGGCGGTTTCAGTCGGGGTTGGCATGATGCGCCTTCCTCTTGGCACGTTTCTCTCTTTCACCCTCCATTCGTGCCTCTTCAAATTCTGCAGCACTGCTGGTCACAGCTGACCTCCAGCTGGAATGCTCAAGGGCCAGGGCTTCCCAGTTTTCAGTGTCTATGCCAGAGTTTTTAAGGTTGGCTTTGAGCCCATCTTTAAATCTCTTTTCCTGTCCACCAACGTTCTGTTTTCCGTTCTTGAGTTCGGAGTAGAGCAACTGCTTTGGGAGATGGTGGTCGGGCATTCAGACAACGTGGCCGGTCCAGCGGAGCTGATGGCGGAGCACCATAGCTTCAATGCTAGTGGTCTTTGTTTCTTCCAGCATGCTGACGTTTGTCCGCTTGTCTTCCCAAGAGATTTGCAGGATTTTCTGAAAGCAACATTGATGGAATCATTCCAGGAGTTGCATGTGATGTCTGTAGACAGTCCACGTTTCGCAGGCATATAGCAGGGTTAGAAAGACAATAGCTTTATAAACAAGCACCTTGGTATCCTTACGGATGTCCCAGTCCTCAAACACTCTCTGCTTCATTCGGAAAAATGCTGCACTCGCAGAGCTCAGGCAGTGTTGTATTTCGGTGTCGATGTTGACTTTGGTGGAGAGGTGGCTGCCAAGGTAGCGGAAATGGTCAACATTTTCTAATGTTACACCATTAAGCTGTATCTCTGGCATTGGAGAGGGATTGGCCGGTGACTGCTGGAAGAGCACTTTGGTTTTCTCAATGTACAATGACAGGCCGAGCTTCTCGTATACTTCTGCGAAGGTGTTTAGGGTGGCTTGTAGATCTTCTTCTGAATGTGCACAGACGACGTTGTCATCAGTATACTGGAGTTCTATAACAGATGTTGTTGTAACCTTGGTTTTGGCTTTCAGTCTGCTGAGGTTAAATAGCTTGCCATCTGTCTGATAGATGATTTCCACTCCGGTGGGAAGCTTCCCTTCAACAAGATGAAGTATCATAGCGATGAAGATGGAGAATAAAGTTGGGGCAATAACACATCCCTGTTTGACAACTAATTCCACCTTAAATGGGTCACTTTGGGAGCCATTGCTGTCCAAGATTGTTGCCATCATGTCATCATGGAGGAGCCGCAGGATGCTCACAAATTTGTTAGGAGGATGGTCCAGAAAGCGCTGCGATTCACTATGTCAAATGACTTTGCAAGGTCAATGAATGCCATGTACAGTGGTTGATTTTTGTTTCCTGCATTTTTCTTGGAGCTGTTGTGCAGTGAAGATCATGCACACTGTTCCTCTGTTTTCTTGGTATTACATGAATCACAGTCACAGGGGAATTTCTCCAGCTTTTGCAATATATCATGCAGCTGACAGACAGTAATGACTCAACAGGAGCTGACAACTTTTTAGAAGTGCTATTTCTGCTCCATTCAAATAACAAGATCAAAACAAGGAGCAAGATAAGCAAATAACAGACAGCCATTGTGCAATTCCCAGCCCTTGGGGCACATTAGTAACCACTTGGTCATTTGACTACAAACTATAAATGTATTTAGATCGACCATCAAAAACACTGCTGATTTTCAATAATTGCTATTTCAGTTCAGTTAAAATAGTGGTTCTCAACCTGTGGGTCCCCAGGTGTTTTGGCCTACAATTCCCAGGAATCCCTGCCAGTTTACCAGCTGTTAGGATTTCTGGGAGTTGAAGGGAGTCTGGGGACCCACAGGTTGAGAACCACTGATTAAAAGGACACGGCCAGCATCACCATAGGCTACCACTCTAGGCTGAGTATGATTGCTTTCCAAGTGTAGAGTTTTGGCGGTGACTGTAGAGACCTATTCTAGATCCAGATGTTCTTTCACAGTGTGGACATTCTAGATGGAAGGCAGTCCTGACAAGGGTTGGCTTGATATGCCTTTCTTTTGACACATATCTCCCCTTCGCTCTCTATTCGTTACTCTTTGGATTCCACAACACTTTTGGTATCAGCACCGGGACAGTGGAGCGGCTGTTTGAGTGTCAGCTGCATTAAGATCACTTCTGACCAAAAGGTCATGAGTTCAAAGCCAGCCCGGGTCAGAGTGAGCTTCCGACCAATTGTGTAGCTTGTTGTCAACCTTTGCAACCCGAAAGACAGCATCTGTCAAGTAGGAAAATTAGGTACCACCTATGTGTGGGGAGGCTAATTTAACTAATTTACGAGGCCATAAAAAAGACTCCAGCAAAGCATTCTAGCAAAAGCATGTGGGGAATGCGGAAGTACTTCATCAGTGTCACAGATGAACGATGAAAGCGACAGCTCCCCTGGCGGCCAGAAAAGTTAAATAGCCTCTGACTGTCTATCTGTTGTGTGTCTTTGGCATTAAATGTTTGCCATATATGTGTACATTGTAATCCACCCTGAGTCCCCTGCAGGGTGAGAAGGGCGGAATATAAATACTGCAAATAAATAACTAAATAAATAACAGCTGACCTCCCATTAAGAGCACTCAAGGGCTAGGGCTTCCCAGTTCTCGGTGTCTATGCCTGAGTTTTTAAAGTTAGCTTTAATCCCATATTTAAATTTCTTTTCCTGTCCATCAATATTCCGTTTTCCATTCTTGAGTTGAGAATAAAGTAACTGCTTTGGGATTCAATGGTTAGGCATTCAGACAACGTGGCCAGTCCAGTGAAGTTATAGTGGATGATATTGATTCAATACTGGTGGTCTTTGCTTCTTCCAGGCAAGTATAGAGGGTTTATGGTGCTTGTTTATAGAGCTATTGTCCTCCCAACCCTGCTATATGCCTGTGAGACGTGGACTGTCTACAGACGCCACGTGCAACTCCTGGAACGATTCCATCAGCGCTGCCTCTGGAAAATCCTGCAAATCTCTTGGGAAGACAAGTGGACAAACGTCAGCGTGCTGGAAGAAGCAAAGACCACCAGCATTGAAGCAATGGTCCTCCACCATCAGCTCCGGCGAACCGGCCACATTGTCCGGATGCCAGACCACCATCTCCCAAAGCAGTTGCTCTACTCCGAACTTAAGAATGGAAAATGGAATGTTGGTGGACAAGAAAAGAGATTTAAAGATGGGCTCAAAGCCAACCTTAAAAACTCTGGCATAGACACTTAGAACTGGGAAGCCCTGGCCCTTGAGCACTCCAGCTGGAGGTCAGCTGTGACCAGCAGTGCTGCAGAATTTGAAGAAGCACGAATGGAGGGCAAAAGGGAGAAGCTGCCAAGAGGAAGGCGCGTCAAGCCAACCCTGACCGAGACCGCCTTCCACCTACAAACCAATGCCCTCACTGCGGAAGAAGATACAGAGCAAAAGTAGGGCTCCACAGCCACATATGGACCCACAAGAACACTGGAAGACAATCATCCTCGGAAAATGAGGGATCGCCTAAGTAAAGTAAGTAAGTAAGAGGGTTTATGCCATGATTTGTTGGACCACAGAATTATCTTTGTGGCGTTAAAGAATCCCCATGCATCATTGACATCAGTGAGGTATTTGATTTCTTCAGCTAAATAGCCTGGACCTGAACTGTCTAGGGCTTTAAAGGTCATAACCAGCACTTTGAATTTTGCCCGGAAACAAACTGGCAGCCAGTGGAGCTGCTGCAACAGAGAGGTTGTCCACTTCCTGTAGCCAGCCCCACTTCGCAACCTGGCTGCAGCTCTGTGGACCAGCTGAAGATTTTGAGCAGTCTTTAGAGGCAGCCCTTCAGCTGGTCCACAGACAGGATGTAACTAACGTATGTACCACTGTAGCCAGATCTGGCTCATCAAAGAATGGGTGCAGTTGGCACACAAGTTTTATTTATGCAAAGACCCTCCTGGCCACGGCAGATACCTGGGCCTCCAGAGCCAACACGGAGTCCAGGAGGACCTCCAAACTGTGTCTTCAGGGGGAGTGTAGGCCTTAGTTACCTCTAGATTGGACTACTGCAATGCTCTCTACGTGGGGCTGCCCTTGAAGACAGCCCAGAAATTCCAATTGGTCCAACGGGCAGCAGCCAGATTATTAACTGGAGCGAATTACAGAGAGCGGTCAACCCTCCTGTTTAAGGAGCTCCACCGGCTGACCTACAAAGCCCTGAACGGTTTGGGACCTGCCTACCTGCGTGACCGCATCTCTGTCTATGAACCCACGCGACCTCTTCGATCTTCCGGAGAGGCCCTTCTCTCGCTCCTGCCCACATCGCAAGTGCGACTTGTGGGGACAAGGGAGAAGGCCTTCTCTGTAGTGCCCCCCGGCTCTGGAACTCACTCCCCAGAGATATCAGACAAGCCCCCTCGCTGGCAATCTTCAGGAGGAACCTGAAAACCTGGTTATTCCAATGTGCTTTCAATGATTGAATGTAGGACACTCCCTGTCCAAAATGACCTTGGAAGCACTTTAGTTTATGGTTTGTGCAAGTATTATTATTATTATAGTTGCTTGTGGTTCTTGCTAATATTAATCTGAAGGGTTGGGAGTCGTCTGTTAATGCCGATGGGTGCTTCAGGCGGAGGCTTCATCAGATCATTTCTGATAGCAAAACCAACTTTGTTCCTGTTCAAGCAGGTATGGCCTCCTTTTCCTTCCTTCAGCTGTCCCTCTCCTACTCTCCAGGTCTCTTGGAATGCTGCTATATCGATGAAAAGCATCTCATCTTCCTTGCAATAATAGCAGTCCTGTGTTCAGGGCATTCATTGTCTGTGCTATCCAACAGTATCCGTATGTTCCATGCTCCAAAGTGTCAGGCACAGTGTGCAATTTTTAAAACTTATTTCATGAAAAAACAGCACTCATTTTTCATCCTGAAAAGCAGCTCCTACACGGTTGATTAGTGTAATTTCTCAGTGCTAAATCTTATCCAAACTTTGTATTAATAATTCAAAGTTTTACAAAAAATATTGCTACCAAACACTGTTATGAAACCAAAACTGCCCTTTTTACAAGGGGGAACGCCTCATGATTGCAAGACGGCTTGCTTCCCTTCCACTTCTGATTTGGTAAAAAAAATCATTGTCTCAATAAAAACAAAATTAATAGATCAAACAAAATGTCAGAGAAAGGGAAAGACAATGGAAGAGACGCAGGTCTGAGTTGTGTCAGCTAGCTGGAGTGGGGAAGGAGAAGGAGTGGTTTATTTCCTTTATGAAATCAATGCATGTTTAAATGATGCACCTCCCATGGGGTGACAAGTGTTCAGGAGTCTTTATGTAAATATGCTGCAAGGAGAAACTATGTGACCTTCACAAACATTCCTGGAGCAAGCAAAGAGGAAATGACAAGAAAGATGTGCCACATGCAGGTAGTGGAGGATGTGAATTATAACTCTGAGACTTTGCATCTGTTTCCATGACTTAGTCATGGTTATTATGCCTTGTATGCGTCGTACTCATGCATACATGTATATGTTGTACTCTTGTATACAAGGACACAATCTGGAAATTCACCAATGCGAAGTATGGTGTGGCCAATATGTTTCAAGTCACACATATCCATGGACATCTGAAACTGTGGATAATAGCAAACCCTACATTTTGGCTATACTTTGGCTCAAAGTATGCCATAGAATTATGCTGGAGGACCTAGGGAAGACGGCCCGGAAATTTCAATTGGACCAATGGGTGGCGGCCAGATTACGAACTAGACCGAATTATAGGGAGCGGTCTACCCCCGTTTAAGGAGCTCCACTGCCATTCATTTTCCGGTCCCAATTCAAGGTGCAGGTTCTTACCTACAAAGCCCTGACCAGTTTGGGACCTGCCTACCTGCGTGACCGCATTTTCTATCTACGAGGCCACGCAATCCCTTCGATCTTTTTTTTTTTTAAATAATTTTTATTAAAGTTTCCACAAGTCCACACAAGGAAAGAGGGGGAACAATAACAAGAAGACAGAACAGTAGGAAAGGAAAAAGAAAAACTAATACAAACAAAATAACCAATACATAACCAACACTCAATACAAACAATAAAGTTACTTAACCTATTCTAAAATGACTTCCACTCCAGCCTCAGGATCTTCTCCATATATTTCTTCTCCTTAATATCTATTCTCATCCCAATGTTTTTTCCACTTTTTTCTCATAGTCATATATGGGGGACCAATCCGTCCTTCTTAAAGTTTTTCCATTGTTCCTTCTCAACAAAAAAGTCAGTTCGTCCATATCTCTTATTTCTTTAATTTTCTTCCACCATTCTTCAATATTCGGGACCTCTTCATTCTTCCAATATTTGGCAAAAACCATCCTAGCCGCTGTTATGCAATAAGTAAATAATTTATCTTCATTCTCTTCCAGTTTAAGATCGGAGTCTGTAAATCCAAGAAGATAATATTCGGGTTTCTTTTTAAATCTTTTCTTTAATATTTTTTGCATCTCCTCATGGATAATGGACCAGAACTTACATGTCTCTTTGCATGTCCACCACATGTGGTAAAAAGTACCTACTTGCTCACTGCATTTCCAACATTTATCCGATACATTTTGATACATATGACTAAGTTTACTCGGTGTTAAATACCACCTATAAAACATTTTGTACCAATTTTCTTTTAAATCCATGGCATATGTATATTTTAATTTTTTATTCCACATCATTTCCCATTCACCGAAGTGAATGGGCCTTCTTATATTTTCAGCCCATTTAATCATACAGGCTTTCACCTGTTCAGTTTCTGTCAGCCATTGAAGCAGCTTGTTATATAGTATTGTAACCGTTTTCTTTTGTGTTTGTAAAATTTTATCCCATATATTCTCCTTCCAATCAAAACCGATTTTTTGGTCTTGTTTAAAGTATTCTTTGATTTGTAGGTAATTTAACCAAGTTATATTGCCATATAAGATCTTTAACTGTTCAAATGATTTAATCTCCATTTTGCCTTTCACTAATATATCCTTATATCTAGGCCAAGTTCTCCATCCCAGTAGTCTTCTTTGATGTGCCTCCGTTGCTGAAATCCATAGTGGTGTTGTTTTGTAAAAGAATTCTTTATATCTCATCCATGTCCGTAATAGGGAGGCTCGCACAAAATGATTACCAAAATTTTTCTCTTTCTTCTCTCTATTGTACCAAACATAGGCGTGCCATCCCACTCTTAAATCATAGCCTTCTAGATTTAGGCACTTTTCTTTATCTAAAGTCATCCATTCCCTTATCCAAGATAGTGCACAGGCCTCATGGTAAGTCTTCAGGTCGGGGAATCCCAGCCCCCCTCTCGTTTTCTTATCTATTAAGTTTGTATATTTAATTCTCGGTCTTTTTCCTTTCCATACAAATTTCAATAGGTCCTTCTTCCACTTTTTAAAGAGAGTTTGGTTTCTTATCACCGATATATTTTGAAACAGAAATATAAGTTTTGGTAACACGTTCATTTTTATCAAAGCGATTCTGCCCAGGAGAGATAGTTTCAGCCGGTCCCAGTTCTGTATATCCTTTTGAACCGTTTTCCATACTGATTCATAATTATTCTTCAAAAGTTGTCCATTTCTAGCAGTTATCCAGACTCCTAGATATCTGATTTTCTTCACACCTTCTATTCCCACCTGCTGTTGAATCTTTATTTGTTTCTCCTTGTTAACATTCTTGAAAAGAAGTTTGGTTTTCTTCCTGTTGATTTTAAAACCTGCCACCTTTCCAAAATCTTCAATTTTGTTTATCCAACTTTGTAAATTTTTCTCTGGGTTTTCAATTGTACCTATTAAGTCATCCGCAAACGCTCGTATTTTATATTCAAATTTACCAATTTTTGCTCCTTTAATCTTTTCGTCGTCTCTAATTTTCTTCATCCCCTTCGATCTTTCAGAAAGGCCCTGCTCTCGCTCCCGCCCCCTTCGCAGGTGCGACTGGTGGGGACGAGGGAGAGGACCTTTTCTATGGTGGCCCCTCAACTCTGGAACTCGCTCCCCAAGGATATTAGGCAAACCCCCACATTGGGAGTCTTTAGGAGAAGCTTGAAAACTTGGTTGTTCCAATGTGCCTTCCCTGAATTAATAATAACTCCCACAGAAGTGCTGGACCACTCTCACCACCACCATGTCAGACTACACAGAGAAGCCATTGAAATCCACAAGCATGTGGACAATTTCAACAGAAAGGAAGAAACCATGAAAATGAACAAAATCTGGCTACCAGTATTAAAAAAACTCAAAAATTACAACAGCAAAACAACAGAGGGGAAACAAACAGGCACATAAAATCACTCTCACCAAAAGATTCCCCCCCCCAGGCCCTTCCAAGCCATTGAATGCTAATCAAGGTGATCAGCTGAAACATCCACAGCTGACCCAGCAGACAAAAGTCCTTTGTCCCACCCTGGTCATTCCACAGATATATAAACCCATTTTTCCTACTTCCAACAGACCTCACTACCTCTGAGGATGCTTGCCATAGATGAAGGCGAAATGTCAGGAGAAAAATTGCCTCCAGAACATGGCCATATAGCCCGGAAAAACCTACAACAACCCAATAACTCCCTGTTCTGACCAATGTTCTGCAAATGTCATCTGAAGTACTTTATCCTACCTGTTGGGTCAATCAACCCTACCTTACCCTCTAAAAACCCCTGTTCAGATTCATTTTACTGCTGCTCACACCCAGTGTTTTAATTTTTTAATCTATTAGATTTGGCCCTGCCCTCAGTGTTGGATCCTCGTGTTTTTAATTTTTTTTTTTTTGCTGATATGTTATTTATAATGGCTTTGTATTATATTTTTTATTTCTTATTTTCCTTGTTTATTGCTGTGTTGATTTATTGTTGCATGCATTGTCGTGCTTGGCCTCATGTAATCTGCCCTGAGTCCCCTTTGTGAGATGGTGGCGGGGTATAAATAAAGTGTTATTATTTATTCTTACTATAAGCACATGAGGGGAATTATTTTTTGAAGCAAAGGTAAGGAAAATATCGAATATCGAATTCATAGAAAAGGGAGACAATGTGAAAAATGGATCAAACCTTTCGGGAAAGGGGAAAAGGAAGGCTTAGTATCTGTGTATCAGCAGTGTTCTCTTAGCTAAAATAAAACTCATTAAAATTTCCAACAATACATATTTTAGTTGCAAAAAGTTTACAGCAAGTGAAGGAGTCAACAATAGGGATGGCAGCATCCAATTCTATGACATTTGTCTTTTTAAAAGAACTGCTAAGTACGCCCAAGCATTTTCTTCTCTGTTCTTTCAAGCAGAGGCGGATTCAGACAGCCATTATTTACGGCCAAATGTCAAATACAATGACGCAACCCTGCTGAATACCTCAATAAATCATGGGGGCAGACCAAGATACAATGATATTGTGGTTCTTTACAAAGCTTCACTTCAGTAGGTTTATGTTAAACAAGTTTTCATCCTAAGAGTTAGTGCAACATGGAGTTAAGAGAATGAGCTGCCGAGTTCCCAGCACATGACTGTTTCTCAGGATCATGCCTGTGCCATTTACAGTATGAAAGCAGGGCTGTAGACAGAAAAAAATTTCGGGGAGGGTTGAAAATTTGGGGGGGGGTGTTGAAAATTTCGGGGGGGGGGGGGGTTGAAAATTTCCGGGGGAGGTGGTTGAAACCTGCCTCCTAGCTCACACTGAAGCAAAGAGCAGCCTTCAATAGCCTGCAGCTCCACCCCTGTCAACCACCTCCACCAAGTCTGGACTCCTTAATGAGAGCATTCAGCAACCCCCCCCCCCCCCCCCCCCCCAACTTGGTTGCTTCACTACATCGGCTATTGCTGCAAGTAATGACAGTGTAGATAAATTGTCAATATTTGCTTGAGATAGTGCTTGCAGTTCTGGAAGGCACGCATTTTAAAAAAGGAAGTTATGCTGCTGCACCTTGTATCAGCCTTTATTCAATGTTTTCCCATCTAATGGCAGATCCACTTGTTCAGACAACATGCACTTGCAGCAACGGTTGGTATAGGAGAAATTAATTAAAGGTATTGGGAATGCCTTGCAACAACATCAGCTCTGACTGCTGACCAACACACTATTCTGTTCATCTCACATTCAATTACAACACTTCCTAATATTACTACATGGGAGTTCTCTGCCTTTCTAAGCAGGTAATAAGGTTTCTGGCTCTAAGCCATTAGCATTGTATTGGGCATGTCAACATGTCATGGAGTAATTCCGAATTAGACTTTTATCTTACAGTCATACTGCCTCTTCCATAGAAGTTCATACATGATTTAGATGGCATTGTATTCTGCCTGCCGTCCTCACATGTTTCCCCATTTTTTAATTTACCGAGGGCAAAAACACTGCCCTGAAAATAGCAGCAAAAATGCCTTTGGGATTGTAAATAGTAGGAGTCTTTGGCTTGGAAGCACAGATGACAAAAGGGCTGACTCAAAGGCCCCATTTAGAATGCCATATTATGCAGTTAGAAACTGCATTATATGAGTCTACAATTATATAACAATATATTATTATTATATAAAGAAGAAGAGGAGGAGGAGGAGGAAAATGAACATGCAAAAATACCGTGGGACTTTCGAATCCAGACTGACAAAGTTTTGGAACACAATATACCAGACATTACAATTGTGGAAAAGAAAAAAATTGGATTATTGATGTCGCCATACCAGGTGACAGTCGTATTGAGGAAAAACAACAGGAAAAACCAGCCGTTATCAGGACCTCAAAATCGAACTGCAAAGGCTCTGGCATAAACCAGTACAGGTGGTCCCAGTAGTCATTGGCACACTGGGTGCCGTGACAAAAGATCTGACGGCATTTGGAAACAATAAACATTGACAAAATCATGATATGTCAACTGCAAAAGGCCACCTTACTTGGATCTGTATGCATCATTTGAAAATACATCACACAGTCCTAGACGCTTGGGAAGTGTTCGACTTGTGATTTTGTGACATGAAATCCAGCATATAGATCTCATTCGCTGTGGCATACTGTGTTTTTGTGTCAGTAAAATAATAATAATAACGTTTTAAGTCTGTAATGCACACTCTATATCCAGGAAGCTTTCACATTGGAATTTAAAGAACACAGAGGAAACTAAAAGATTCATAGGAAAAATAGGATTTCACAGGATATTCCATAACATGCCGGCTATTAATTTGTAATGTATTTGCATACATTTAGTATTATCATAGCTTATATAATTATAATAAATGTACATTGTTATTGCATGTATAATTATAGTTTTACCACAGCATTAGAATTACATCATGAGTTTCAATAATTAGAAAATCGTTACAATATTTATGGTGCTCTAAAACCATCCTGTGTGAATAAAAACAAAGATGTACTGAAAGGAAGAAGGTAACGCAGCAACAATGCATGTTTGCAAATGTTTGTGCCCACACTTCGTAAAAGAACTTGGGATGTACAAGATCCCTTGAGTTGAGCATGTAGGGTACATTCACATTGTAGAAGATACAACAATTAATATTCCAGCCACTGAGATGTGTGCTTTGCTGGCAAATTCCTAATCACCTGCAGTGCACAGGTTGTATTAAAGACTTTCACAAGACAACCGGCTTACCAGCAATTGTAATTAGTCATTCCAATGTACTGTTGGGCTGTATTTAGGTGAAGAATCTTGTGTCAGTCAGTGAGTACCTTCAAACTCAACTTGGAAACCCAGAGTGTTTTCAGTTTGTTTTGGAAATAAACCAATAAGAAAGAGAGAATTTTCCATAATGGAATATGTACACAAACACATGTGCTACAGAGTTGTAGGTTTTTTCGGGCTATATGGCCATGTTCTAGAGGCATTTCTCCTGACGTTTCGCCTGCATCTATGGCAAGCATCCTCAGAGGTAGTGAGGTCTGTTGGATCTAGGAAAAGGGGTTTATGTATCTGTGGAATGACCAGGGTGGGACAAAGGACTTTTGTCTGCTGGAGCTAGGTGTGAATGTTTCAACTGACCACCTTGATTAGCATTTGATTTCCTGGCAGTGCCTGGAGCAATCTTTTGTTGAGAGGTGATTAGATGTCCTTGTTTGTTTCCTCTCTGTTGTTGTGCTGTTCTAATTTTAGAGTTTTTTAATACTGGTAGCCAGATTTTTGTTCATTTTCATGGTTTCCTCCTTTCTGTTGAAAGTGTCCAAATGCTTGTGGATTTCAATGGCTTCTTTGTGTAGTCTGACATGGTGGTTGTTGGAGTGATCCAGCATTTCTGTGTTCTCAAATAATATGTTGTGTCCAGGTTGATTCATCAGGTGCTCTGCTATGGCTGACTTCTCTGGTTGAAGTAGTCTGCAGTGCCTTTCATGTTCCTTGATTCGTGTTTGGGCAATGCTACGTTTGGTGGTCCCTATGTAGACTTGTCCACAGCTACATGGTATGCGGTAGACTCCTGCAGAAGTGAGAGGATCCCTCTTGTCCTTTGCTGAACGTGGCATTTGTTGGATTTTCTTTGTGGGTCTGTAGATAGTTTGTATGTTGTGTTTCCTCATCAGCTTCCCTATGCGGTCAGTGGTTCCCTTGATGAATGGCAAGAACACTTTTCCTCTGGGTGGATCTTTGTCTTTACTCTCGTGGCTTGTTCTTGGTCTTGCAGCTCTTCTGATGTCTGAGGTGGAGAACATTGCCATATAGCCCGAAAAAAAACCCCTACAACAACCCAGTGATTCCAGACATGTGCTACAGCTGGCAGAAAGGTAAGTGGGTAAACCCAGACTGAGAAAGGATGCGTTGTGACGTACCGTTCCACAAGAATTGGGTCCACCATGGAAGAGCGTGCAAGCCATTCTCACCACCTCTGCTTCCATCTTCCTCAAGCCTGGGAAGATATCTGGATGAAGAGGGTTACTCCATGCAAACTCCTGATAAACCTTATGGGGAAAGGAGGGGAAATACATTAAAATTCTGCAAGTCTGTACTGCCAACATAGCTTTTTAGTATAGGAAAAAGCCTGCTCAATTCGGCTCCACTAAGTATGATTGGATTTAGTAAATTTCACATGAAGATCATTCCATAGGTCATTTCTTCTACATTTTCCCAGAGTACTTTAATACCCTGACCACTGCAGATTGTTGTTCCTGAGGCAACGTTTTTTTTCCTCCTCTCTTGCTCCTTAAATTTTCCCCCAAGAAGTCCCCAGGCTCTCTAGCACATTTTCAAGACCATGGGAGACTGTAGGCCCCTTCTACACGGCCATATAATCCATATTATCACATCAGGTAATCCGGACATTTCGCCCACATCTATGCCATGCATCCTCAGAGGTAGTGAGGTCTATAGGAAACTAGGCAAGTGAAGTTTATATATCTGTGGAATAATGTCCAGGGTGGGAGAAATAACTGTTGTTTGTTTGAAACAGGTGTTAATATTGCAATTGGCCACCGTGATTAGCATTGAATAGCCTTACAGCTGCTTCCTGCCTGAGGGAATCCTTTGTTGGGAGGTGTTACCTGGCTCCGATTGTTTCCTCTCTGGAATTCCCCTGTTTCTCACACTTGCCTCAAAAAAAAAAAGTTCTTTCTCCCACCCTGGACATTCCACAGATATATAAACCCCACTTGCCTAGCTTCCAAAAGACCTCACAACCTCTGAGAATGCCTGCCATAGATGTGGGTGAAACGTCAGGAGAGAATGCTTCTGGAACATGGCCATACAGCCCAGAAAACTCACAGCAACCCAACTACTTTATGTTGCTGCAGCAATTGAGATATGAAGGTTTTAAACATTCAGTATTGCTTTTTTTATGTGTATATTCATGCTTCAAGAAAAAAATAATCATAGTATAACCTCTATATCCACAGAACAGATATCTGTGTTTTTATTTATCCACAGCTGACAAAAGTATGGCTTCTCTTGGCATGTTCTAGGTCCTCCAGCAGGATTCTATGGTATTTGTGGACCTGATGTCCTTCATTTCAATAGGGTTTGCTATTATCTGCAGTTTTCATATCCATGTGAAATCCCACATAATTATTTATACTGGGAACCATTATCAATATCAGAGTGACTAGAACCTGCTTGATGCACCTGAGCAAAAGAAACCAAGGAGGTTGAACATTTGCCATCCATTTAAATGGACTTAAGGGAGATTTGTGGAGAATCTATCTTTTTGTTTCATTGATAGGAGTCCCCAGTAGCGCAGTGGGTTAAACCCTTGTCCCGGCAGGACTGAAGATCGACAGGTCACAGGTTTGAATCCGGGGAGAGCATGGATGAGCTCCCTCTGTCAGCTCCAGCTCCCCGTGCAGAGACATGAGGGAAGCCTCCCACAAGGATGGTAAAACATCAAAACATCCTGGCGTCCCCTAGGCAACGTCCTTGCAGATGGCCAATTCTCTCACACCAAAACATCAAACATCTGGGCATCCCCTGGGCAACGTCCTTGCAGATGGCCAATTCTCTCACACCAGAAGCGACTTGCAGTTTCTCAAGTCGCTCCTGATATGAAAAAAAAAAATCATTGGTAGCACTTATATCTCATTTTTCATTCCGAAGAGTCCAAAGTACAGTCTTTTAAAAGGACAGTTCATGACCTAAAGCTTACTGCCTATAATATTACTAATAATATTACAATATAATGGTATAGTACAATATATAATGGGTTGTTGTAGGTTTTTCCGGGCTATATGGCCATGTTCTAAATGCCTCTAGAACAGTGTTTTTCAACCTGGGGGTCGGGACCCCTGGAGGGGTCGCAAGGGGGTGTCAGAGGGGTCGCGAAAGACCATCAGAAAACACAGTATTTTCTGTTGGTCATGAAGGTTCTGTGTGGGACGTTTGGCCCAATTCAATCGTTGGTAGGGTTCAGAATACTCTTTGATTGTAGGTAAACTATGAATCCCAGCAACTAAAACTCCTAAATATCAAGGTCTATTTTCCCAAAACTCCACCACTATTCACATTTGGGCATATTGTGTATTCATGCCAAGTTTGGTCGAAATCCATCGTTGCTTGAGTCCACAGTGGTCTCTGGATTTAGGTGTACTACAATTCCAAAACTCAAGGTCCACCAAACCCTTCCAGTATTTTCTGTTGGTTATGGGAGTTCTGTGTGCCAAATTTGACTCAATTCCATTGTTGGTGGAGTACAGAATGCTCTTTGATTGTAGGTAACTATAAATCCCAGCAACTACAAGTCCCACAGGACAAAATCAATACCCTCCCCCAATCCCACCAGTATTCAAATTTGGGTCTATTGGATATTTGTGCCAAATTTGGTCCAGTGAATGAAAATACATCCTGCATATCAGATATTTACATTACTATTCACAACAGCAGCAAAATGACAGTTATGAAGTAGCAACAAAACTTATTTTATAGTTGGGGGTCAATACAACATGAGGAACTGTATTAAGGGGTCGTGGCATTAGGAAGGTTGAGAACCACTGCTCTAGAACGTGTCCATATAGCCCGGAAAAACCTACACCAATCCAGTGATTTCGGCCATGAAAGCCTTCGACAATACAATATATAATATTGATATTGTACTATGCTAATAATATAATATATTGTATGTATATACCGTATATTCCGGCATATAAGACGACTGGGCATATAAGACGACCCCCAACTTTTCCAGTTAAAATATAGAGTTAAGATGACTCCCATGCATAAGACTACACCCGCGTATAAGACGACCCCTGACTTTTGAGAAGATTTTCTTGGGTTAAAAAGTAGTCTTATACGCCAGAATATACTGTATATATCTTGTAAGCTGCTCTGAGTCCCCTTCGGGGTGAGAAGGGCGGCATATAAATGTCGTAAATAAATAAATAAATAAATAAATAAATATCATCTCTTGTCTCTGTATTTACACCTCTAAATTATATATCTTAATACACACTCCACGTTCTGTAATGTGAAACTGCAACAGTTGTTAAATATACCTCAATATTATATTATACATAGATATCCATTGAACCTACATTTTGATTTGTGAAATGGATTTCATATAAAAAAAAACACTGAATTTGAGTGTTTGGGGACAGCAATTTTCAACAAAACGTAGGAATGTGGCTTATGTGCACAGTGATCCATGCAAAAGTTTCAAGTAAAATTTAGTTTTGAAAAGAACATGCGAAAACATAGGACGAGGTACGGATTTGCACTGTAAATGAAGGTGCTGGGAGAAAGAGAAAAAATGAATCAAACTACTTCTGTTTTAAAATATACATGTCAAGAAAGGCATTCCACTTCTTCCTGGTAATGAGATGGCAGCAAGGAAAAAAGGAATATGGAAATGAAAAGGGCTGGTGAAGAAAACAAAGAAGAACCACATGCCAGCTCACCAGCTTCTCAATCTAAAGCCTTTTCTCCATAGGGCTTAAGAAGGTTTTATAGGAGGCATTTATGCCACATTATGAGACAGGACAGTGAAAGCTCCCAGGCACCTAGAAATAAGAAATATTTTTACCAGCTTGGCTAGATCACACATCGGTTCCCTCACTGAGGAATAAAGAAATGTAAGAAAAAGTTTAGAGCTGCTACTTCTTCGCACTGTCACTGCCTTCTTCTCCCCAAACTGGCTTCCAGAGCTACAAGTAAAAAATTGCCACCCAAATGTATTGCAGAGTAAATATCTAGACAACACATACACAATTTATTTTGAACTCAGGTGTACTAAGAAACAGAAAACAGACATGAAATTTAGAGTTTTGATGGTCATCTTCTCCACTTTCAGTTGAGTAGGGGTAAGTCACTCCTTGGGGTAGTAGGCGTATTGTGTCCAAATTCGGTGCCAATACATCCAGTGGTTTTTTGAGTTATGTTAATTTATTTATTTATTTTATTTATTTCACAGTTTTGTATACCGAGCTTCTCAACCTCGTCGAGGGACTCAGCCCGGTTTACAGCCATAAAAACATATACATTCATTAAAATATCATATATCACAAATTACAAAACAACTTTAAAAACACTAAATATAAAACTACAGTGGTCAGTCGTCCTAATAAGATGGATCTATATCCACTTCCATCCAGAGTCCTATGGCGTGGTCTCATTCCTCGAAGGCCTGACTCCACAGCCACGTCTTCACCCGTTTCCTAAATGTTAGGATGGATGGGGCGGTTCTGGCCTCCAGAGGGAGAGAGTTCCAGAGTCGTGGGGCCACCACCGAGAAGGCCCTGTCCCTCGTCCCCACCAGCCGCGCTTGCGAGGCTGGTGGGACCGAGAGCAGGGCCTCTCCAGATGATCTTAGTAATCTTGATGGTTCGTAGGGGAGAATCCGTTCGGAGAGGTAAACAGGGCCGAAGTCGTTTAGGGCTTTATAGGTCAACACCAGCACTCTGAATTGTGCTCGGAAGCTAATTGGCAGCCAGTGGAGCTGGCGTAACAGCGGAGTGGTGTGCTCCCTGTACCCAGCCCCCGTTAGTAATCTGAAATGAACATTACATTTTTATTTATATAGATATATGAATGAGACTGGAGTTACACTTAAAATGTGCCTGTTCTAAAATACACACAAATTCAACTTAAGAACAAACCTGCAGAACCTTGTAACATTGGGACTGCCTTCTACCTAAATGTGTCACTGTGGAGGTTTACATGTGGCATAACTTCCTTTCCGTTGCCTTTTTTGCCCTTTCGACAGCTCTACGAACAAATTGCTCTGTCAACAAGCCTCAGAGAGAAGCCATCAGAAGAAGGTCTTGCCAAGTATAGAGACTTCTGCCCATTTCCAACCTACAATTGGTTCACCATTGAATTAGGGCTGCAATTTATCTATCTATCTATCTATCTATCTATCTATTTACTGTATTTGTATACCACCTTTCTCAGCCTATCAGTGACTCAAGGCGGTTTCCGACAAAACAGTATACATAATATCATGGTACAAATTAAACATTAAAACAATATAAAACCAACAAGCAATGTTAAATTATGTACCTTAGCTTTTTTTAAAAAAAACTCTTTTAGAGTATGAGTCCTACTATCGTTCACTATCGTGTTTTGATGCTGTGAGCCACTTTGTGTCTTGATTAAGAGATAAAAATGGGGTATAAATAATAAAAACTACTAGTAATAATACTATTGGAAGAAGTAGAGTCAATGCCAAAGTTTTCTTGCACAATCTTGTTAATGCTGTTCAATTGTGAAACAAATTATGGCACTTTAATTGATTATGCAACTTGTTGCTCTCAGTTCCCCTGCATATGATGAAACTGTCATTTGACTCCTAGTTAAGAGACAGAGTTTTGAAATTATCATCTGTTACAAGAAAGAAATCTACATGCATTTGTCTATGTGCAGCCATGAGGGGATAAGTGGAAACAAAATTCAAAGGCTGAAATAAAATGGAGATTTTAATACTAATATATAATACTAATATATAAAATAATACTAATAATAATATGATATTATTTATTTATTTATTTACAACATTTATATGTCGCCCTTCTCACCCCAAAGGGGACTCAGAACGGCTTACAAGAAATATATACATATAATATATTATATTATTAGGTAAGGTAAAGGTAGTCCCCTGACATTAAGTCCAGTCATGTCTGACTCTGGGGTGTGGTGCTCATCTCCATTTCTAAGCCGAAGAGCCAGCGTTGTCCGTAGACACCTCCAAGGTCATGTGGCCGGCATGACTGCATGGAGCGCCACTACCTTCCCGCCGGAGCGGTACCTATTGATCTACTCACATTTGCATGTTTTCGAACTGCTAGGTTGGCAGAAGCTAGGGCTGACAGCGGAAGCTCACGCCGCTCCCCGGAATCGAACCTGCGACCTTTCGATCAACAAACTCAGCAGCTCAGTGCTTTGACCCACTAGTATAGTACAATATCAGTATTAAATATTACTATATTGTACTATACCATTATATTGTAATATTATTTGTAATATTACATGTAATATAAATATATAATTATAATATATTAGTAGTAGTAGTATTATATTGCATTACACTATAATATTATAAATATTATATGTATATACAATATATTATATTACATTATATTATATTATTAGCATAGCACAGGAGACACGGTGGAAGTCCCCTGGCCCCCTATCTCTTCACTCTAGCCCAGAACGGCATTTGGTGCGGGGGAAGGGGTCCCCAACTGATGACATATGCAGGAGACAATGTAAAGAATGAATGTTTGAATGCATGTAAAGGAGCAGAAAAAACAGGCCTGAAGAAAAACCAAAATGGAGTTTTTGCAAGGCATGATAGAGGACGGCCTTGGCAGTCGAAGCGAGGAGGCAGCAAGGCATAACTGAATTACAATGAACAATAAGGTGTGCGGTCAAGCAAGTATGGAGTGTGCAGGATATACCCCATAAGTCATGAGGCCTGGAATGCGAATGTTCTAAAGTTGAAAAGAACAAGGACTTGAAAGGAACAGAACAGAACAACCTGATTATTAAAAAGAAGAAAAATGGATTTTTGCCTATAAATGCAGGGGACCCCCAAGAGCATGCACGCTTCCTGATCCGCGGCAACGGGAATGTCCACACCTTCTCAGAGGAAAGCTGATCATCTTCATCTGGAGAAGGCCTGTGTATGCGTGATTATGTGTGAATGTGTGTGTGTACGAGAGCTCTCCTTGATGTCATTCTGATATGATTCTGTGATGATTGTATTTTAATAAATGTTACATGAATAGTGTCAAAACCAAATTTGGTCTCTAAAGTGTCTCATTGGTCTAAACTGCCTTACTATTCCTTGAACACTCTGCACAAAAGAACAGGAACCTCTTTGGGTTCATAACAACAAGATGGAACTGTCCCCTGGCCCCCTCTCTCTTCACTCTAGCCCAGAGCGGCAGTTGGTGCTGGGGGGAGGGGTCCCCAACTGATGACATATGCAGGAGACAAGGTGGAACTGTCCCCTGCCCCCCCCCCCCCCCGCCCTCTACACTCTGGCCCAGAGTGGCAGTTGGTGCTGAGGGAGGGGTCCCATATATAAATATATAAATTATATATTTATATTACATGTAATATTACTAATAATATTATAATATAATGTTATAGTACAATATAGTAATAGTTAATACTGATATTGTACTATGCTAATAATATTATTGTATGTATATATATCTTGTAAGCCACTCTGAGTCCCCTTTGGGGTGAGAAGGTCGGCGTATAAATGTCGTAAATATAATAAATAAAATAATTTCCAGTCATGAGAATCTAGACACTGTTGATTTATGAACAGGCTATCGAGACAGCCGACATCCATATTTCGACGACAACGTTTAGCATTATTGTGGGCCTTCCACATTCGCTGGGGTAAAGGGTGCAAAAGTGTAAAAAAATGTGAATTAAAAAAACACATTTTTTTTACTTGAAAGAACATTTCTCTAAACATTTATGGGTCTTGCAAGAAATTGACCATACAATCGAGTTTGAGGACCTAGAGGTTCCTAGAGAGAATGTAACAATCAAATCTGTGAATAAACAAATCTGCAAAAGTCAAAGCGGCAAATGTGGAGGGCCAACTGTATTATTTCCATTGACAAGCACATCGTATCATCTCTCTGAATAACAAAAAATACATCTGGCTTCAGGAGAAGTAAACTACTATGTACTCTCCCCATAAGGAAGAACGAGATGAAGGTTGCTCCATCAGGTTTCCACCCTGAACAGGAATCACCATTCAAAACCTTTTGTCTCATCACAGTTTTTATACAGGGTTAGTCAAAATGCATAGGCCAATAAGCCATTCAATTGAATGGCTTATTGGCCTATGCATTTTGACTAACCCTGTACATTTGGGGACCAGTGCAGTGGTGTTAACCACTAAGATTGGAGCAATGTGGCTTTGAATTGTCATACAATCACCAAGCTCACAAGTTGTCCACTATCTTTTAGCTAAACTACAATATAGAGCATAAAATGGAAGGATAGGCAGGATGTCACCATCAACAAACAGGATACTGTACGATGTCAAAATAGTTGAGCCTCTTACATAACCTTAGGAGGCTAGCACAGCAGGTTTGCAGCAGTGTACAATTGAAACCAATTAGCATAGTTCTCTCTGAACAGCCTAATAGCAGTGCAGCCTCATGATGACCAGCCTGCGCTGCTGTAAATCCTCAGGAAGTCGTAATCCGTGTGTGCCTTCCTCTATGACATGCTGTTTGCTGAGTCAAAACTATTTTATCTTATCTTTTCCCAAGCATGTACAGCCACCTCTTGTGGAAATGTATTTCACTTATTAGGTATTTCACCAAGGCCTTTTTCTTCTGTCAAACTTTGCATTCCCTTCCAAAAGTGTCATCTTTTATTAGATTTTGTTCTTTATTTTATGCATCTGCATTTAACAAGGTCTTGGCCTCATGTAAGCTGCCCGAGTCCCCGTGAGGAGATGGTGGCGGGGTATAAATAAAGTTATTATTATTATTACTAGCCGTCCCCTGCCACGTGTCACTGTGGCCCACATGGGGGTTCTGTGTGGGAGGTCTGGCCCAATTCTATCATTGGTGGGCTTCAGAATGCCCTGTAATTGTAGGTGAACTATAAATCCCAGCAACTACAACTCCCAAATGTCAAGATTCTATTTTCCCCAAACTCCACCAGGGTTCACATTTGGACATACTGAGTATTCGCGTAGAGTTTGGTCCAGATCCATCAATGTTTGAGTCTACAGTGATCTCTGGATGTAGGTGAAATACAACTCCAAAACCAAAGGACACTGTCCACCAAACTCTTCCAGTATTTTCTGTTGGTCATGGGAGAACTGTGTGCCAAGTCTGGTTCAATTCCATCATCGGTGGGGGTTCAGAATGTTATTTGATTGTAGGTGAACTATAAATCCCAGCAACTACAACTCCCAAATGACAAAATCAATTTTTTTGAGTAAAGTTGTTAGGTGTCTTGTGTCCAAATTTGGTGTCAGTTTGTCCAGTGGTTTTTGAGTTCTGTTAATCCCACAAACAAACATTACATTTTTATTTATATAGATGATGATGATGATTGTTGTTATTATTATTATTAAGGTCAAGTGTACACGGCAGCTACAACCGTGCCGCATTACCTTAACAAGCAGATTGGTGAGTTTCTCTTCTCCACTATACACTGTCCCAGATACTTTGCCATCTTCCCAATGGACGTCACCTGAAACAATGACAAACACACAAAAACACATGTGTAGTCAACTGATTTATTACTGCCACGCAAGTAATGAAATCACGCTCCACTGACACCAAAAACATCCACTGATAAGAAAACAATACAGCAGAATGTTGGTTGGAAAATTATCATAGAGTAATTAAATTGTTGTTTTATATGCTACTAGCCGTCCCCTGCCACGCGTTGCTGTGGCCCAGTCTGTGTATGTGTTTTGTGTGTATATATGTAGTTTTGCGCATGCGTTGTAATGTATTTTGTTTTGTTTTTTGGCTTTTTAAGTCTCTTCTGCTGTGTTTTTCAGTGTTTTTATGAGTGATGGTCACTTGTTGGCCTGATAGGTGTATTGTGTCCAAATTTGGTGCCAATTCACCCAGTGTTTTTTGAGTTATGTTAATCCCACAAATGAATATTACATTTTTATTTATATAGACTAGCCGTCCCCTGCCATGTGTTGCTGTGGTCCAGTCTGTGTATACTGTGTGTATATATGTGTGTATATATTTGTGTATATGTGTATATATGTGTGTTTGCATATATATGTATGTGGTTTTGCGCATGCGTCAGTGTACTACTTTTTTTTTTTGGCTTTTTAAGTCCTTTCCGCTGTATTTTTCAGTTTTTTTATGAGTGATGGTCACTCGATGGCCTGATAGGAGTATTGTGTCCAAATTTGGTGTCAATTTCTCCAGTGGTTTTTGAGTTATGTTTATCCCACAAACGAACATTACATTTTTATTTATATAGATATGTTTTACTTTATTGTATTGTACTGTGTGTTTATTTTATGCTCTGTTTTAGGCATCTTGTGCCACATGTAAACCGTGCTGAATCCCTTCGGGGAGACGGAGGTGGGGTACAAGAATAAAGTTGTTGTTGTTATTGTTATTGTTGTTATTATTAAGCATTATTATTATTATTATTATTATTATTAAGCATTTTACATTCAAATGTTTGCCTTCACCATGGGGCCAACTCTGTCCAGGACAGTTTTCTAATATTAAATGCAAAATATGATTATTATAAAAAACAGGCTTTTCTTTCTCTTTCTCTCTCTTCTACACTTATCATTCCTTTAACTTTGGAATTGTCCTAAGAGTATTACAATTTATTTACTTGGGTATCTTTCACACTACACAATATTCTACTTTGCCACCACTTTAATTGACACGGCCCCGTGTTAGAGAACATTGGGATTTATAGAGACGACCTTAGTGCTTTCCCAGAAATCCACAATATGCAATCATGGACATTCAAGTGACCTCAAGATGCTATAATTTCATTACTATCCATTACAGGACCGATTTATGGAAGATGCTAGGGTAGGGTTCTCCAAAAGAAAATCGGCCTCAGAGAAACTTATTCTGAAGGGTAATAAAGGATTAATTTCCAGACTATATAAATATATCTTAGAATACAACTTAGAAGATAACCAAATAAAAACAGCTATGATTTCATGAAAAACATTGATTTGGAGAATTGGGAACATCTACGGAAAAGAGGATTTAAATTTTCAATAGCTGGATCCATTAGAGAAAATATATACGGAATGTTTTACAGAAACTACATAACCCTCGAGATGAGAGCTAAAATAGATAAATCTTATCGAGGGGATTACTGCAAGCGCAAGATGCAGAAAGGTACTTTTTTTCTATGTTCAATGGACCTGTAGATTGGTGCAACATTTTTGGGATAAGGCAGATAAAGAAGCAAACAAAATGATTACTTTAAAAGGTTAAAAAAAAAGACAGAAATGTGTCTTTTAGGATTATTCAGAGAGAGAATCAGCAAAGGAGATGAAGAAATTTGCCAATATAGCTTTGTTGTAGTGAGATAAACAATAGCAAAATCTTGGAAGGGAGAGAAAGAGTTACTTATAAAGGACTGGAGAGAAAAACTATTAAAATATATTCAATTGGCCAAGCTAACAAACAGTATTCCAGGAGGAAACAGTGAGGAATTTGCTAAAAAATGAAGGCTGGCATTTAGATATTTAGAAAGGAAGACAAATGTCGACTTTAAAGCAGCAACAAGGGGAATTTATTAAAACAGATATAAGGTTACGGTTTAATAGGTATAAGTTTCACATTTAGTAGTCTTGGAAGTCATAGATAGTGGGTTCATGGGTGTGAGGAAGGAGGGTAATGGTTTGATAAAAAGGTAAATCTGACATTAAGTCTAGTCATGTCCGACTCTGGGAGGTGGTGCTCATCTCCATTTCTAAACCGAAAAGCCGGAGTTGTCCGTAGACGCCTAAAAGGTCATGTTGCCAGCATAACTGCATGGAGCGTCGTTACCTTCCCGCCTAAGTGGTACCTATTCATCTACTCACATTTGCATGTTTTCAAACTCCTAAGTTTTTAATGGTTTTTGTACTGTATTGATTTTATATTGGTTTAATAATGCTGTTTTAATTATATATTGTGGATTTCTATGGCACAGAATTGCTGCCAATGTGTAAGCCGCCTTGAGTCACCTTCGGGCTTGAGAAAGGTGGGATGGAAATATCGTAAATAATAAATAAATGAAGTAATAGCTTGGGGTTGGAAAGAAATAAAAGAAATGGACACTTGAAAAATGGTATGAATATGTATGGGACCAAATACAACTGGATATTAGGGAACTTCATAAGAAGCAAAAAGACATGGTCAGACAAACAGAAGAAAATTAAAGAAATCTGGACTCCATTTAAAAGATGGTTACAAGTCGTTAAACCAGATGATGAAAGCTGGAAGAAAAAATTGGATAGAATCGAAAAAAGGCTCATGTAACCGAAAAAAAGGATTACATTGTCAACAGGGAAGAGGGAGGGATGGGAGTGGGGAGGGAGAAGGGAATAAAAAAGTACAAAATGCATGGTAATTATGGATATGTGTAATTGTTTTATAAGAATAATAAAAAATGAGAAGAAAAAAAGTAAATAATAAACAAATAAATAAGTTGGCAGGAGCTGGGGCTAACAGTGGGAGCTCACCCCACTCCCTCGATTCGGGGTTTGATAAGATGTCATAATTGTACAGTTTCTGTTAGTTACGGCACTATTTGTACTTGTTTTTTGCTTTTTGTTTGTCATTCACACCCATTAATTTTTTAAAAAATACAGAAAAAATAGATGTTGTAATTGTATAACATCCTGCAATCTTTTCCTGTTACTTATTTGTCATCCTCTCCATTTCCACTACACTTTCACATCCAACCGTTACGACACTGATTCACATGTACTAATATACACTCAAGTCCATACCCATAGCATTGTATTCTTTCATCATATTCAACACCTCGGGTTGACTCAGGCCTTTTGCTGGCAAGGTTTTGATGTAACCCTTTTTGTCTTGCAAGAATGACAAACCCGAAGCCATATCGTCCATAGTCTTGCTCATTTGTTTCTGTATCTACAAAGATAGAAAAACAATAAATGAAGCTGTTAAGATTATTAGGACTCACTGTATATTTTTCATTCTCATTACAAACCTCATCCACTCAAGCCAAACTGAAAAAACTCTCCATCTGATGAAGTGAACAGTATTTATAAAACATCTCCCTTTATTGATCTTTAAGGCACCACAAAACATTTGACTGATTTTCCTTCAATGGACTACACAGCTACCCTTTGGGATGTAGTCAAAAATAATGGGGTCAATATTTTTCTCTAAACATGTATGATTAGAATCAAATGAGTATGATTAGAATATGTTTTCCAATCATTCAAGCACTGCGTCATAACTAAGAACCTGAGACATTTATTTATGTATTTACTAGCTGTCCCCTGCCACGCGTTGCTGTGGCCCAGTCTGTTGATCTGGGAAATAAAGTAATGAGAAAGTGTTGGTTTCTAATATATGTAATGTCTTTATGCTTGTGAGTAAACAGTATTTCTTGCTGTTTCTTTGTCAGTGTTGATGTGGAGAGTGTCTGGTTTGCCCACCCTGGAACATGCAACATATCATTGTCCTTCTTTAAGGGTCCCTTTCAAATCTAGGATACTATATCTCTCTCTGTGTGAATCATATCTATCTATCCATCTATCCATCTATCCATCTATCCATCTATCCATCCATCCATCCATCCATCCATCCAACTATCTATCTATCTATCTATCTATCTATCTATCTATCTATCTCTATGGCTGGATGGCTCTTTGCCAGGAGGACTTTGATTACGTTTTATTGCCCTGATGAAGGGAGTTGGACTGGATGGCATTAAGTATTTTATGTTGGTCATGGGGGTTCTGTGTAGGAAGTTTGCCCTGATTCTGTCGTTCGTGGGTTGAGAATGCTCTTTGAGTGTAGGTGAACTATGAATCCAAGTGATTACACCACCCAAATGTCAAGGTCTATTTCCCCAAACTCCATCTGTGTTCATATTTGGGCGTATTGAGTGCTTGTGCCAAGTTTGGTCCAGATCCATCATTCTTTGAGTCCACAGTGCTCTCTGGATGTAGGTGAACTACAACTCCCAAACTCAAGGTCAGTGCCCACCAAACCCTTCCAGTATTTTTTGGGAGTCCTGTGTGCCAAGTTCAATTGGTTCAATTCCATCATTGATGGAGTTCAGAATGCTCTTTGATTGTAGGTGAACTATAAATCCCGGGAACTAGAACTCCCAAATGACAAAATCATAATTTTTAGAGTGATGGTCACTCCTTGTGTTGTGAGACGTTTTGTTGCCAAATTTGGTGTGATTTCGTTCATTAGTTCTTTTGTTTTTAAAGTACTCATTATGCACAGAGCATTTAGATAGATAGATAGATAGATAGATAGATAGATAGATAGATAGATAGATAGATTTCGGACATTTGTATCCCGTCCTATCTCAACCTCCACAGAGGGACTCAGGGTGGCTAACAACCGGCACACCATGGTGCCCACAACCAAAAGCATAAATATACAATTTAAATTATATACATACATACATACATACATACATACATACATACAGCGGGAGGCAGGGAGCACACAACGCCCTTGTTGTCCCAGCTCCACTGGCTGCCGATTTGCTACCGGACCCAATTTAAGGTGCTGGTTTTGGCCTACAAAGCCCTAAACGGCTCCGGCCCAAAATACCTTTCGGACCGCATCTTGGCCTACGAGCCCACGAGGACCTTGAGATCGTCCGGGGAGGCCCTTCTCTCGATCCCGCCTGCCTCACAGGCACGTCTGGCGGGGACGAGGGAGAGGGCCTTCTCGGTGGTGGCCCCCCGGCTGTGGAACACTCTCCCTGCAGACATCAGACAGGCGCCCTCCCTTATGTCCTTCCGAAAAAGCCTTAAGACATGGCTGTTCGAGAAGGCATTTAATTAAGTGCTATAAAAATGTGGTAAAGACGACTGGAATGGAACAAGGAATATGAGATTGGTTATGATTCCACTATGAGACGAAGCGGATTTTTAGTGTAATTTTGTAATTGTTGTATTGTTAATATGTTGTTGTAATTGCCTCTTTGTAAATTGCCTTTTTATATGTGTTGTACACCGCCATGAGTCGCCCTAAAGGGCTGAGAATGGCGGTTAATAAATGCATCAAATAAATAATGCATCAAATACATACATATATATATATATAAACAGTATAAAAACATTCAAACAGTCGCTGATCTAAGTCATCGTCCTAAAAGCAGTCCATCAAGTCCATTAAAGCCATCGCTTTGCTAGCGGGTCAGCCTAGTCTGCAAAGGCCTGATCCCATAGCCAGGATTTCACTTGTTTCCAAAAGGTCAGGAGGGATGGAGCTGATCTAATTTCGCTTGGGAGGGAGTGCCACAGCCGAGGGGCCACCACAGAAGGTGGGGACAAGGCCCTGTCCCTTGTCCCTACCAAACGTGATTGCGATGATGGGGGAACAACAAGCAGGGCCTCCTCGGATGATCTTAGGGTCCTAGGTGGATCATAGCGGGAGATACATTCGGACAAGTAAACTATATATCTTAACTATGATATATAGTTTACTTGTCCGAATGTATCTCCTGCTATGATCCACCTAGGACCCTAAGGTCATCCGAGGAGGCCCTGCTGGTTGTTCCCCCCATCATCGCAATCGCGTTTGGTGGGGACATCTGAAATTTGGATATTGGGGTTCAGTTATTACTTTGCTTCTGTACATATAAAATGCAGCGATTGTACTGATTCCTATCTGTTGAACTTCACATGCTTCTTAATGCTGGTCTCCAGTTCTGCAATGCACTCTCATGTAGATGGCCTTTATGAGACCATGATGAACTTCTGTAGGTAAAATATCAAAACTGGAAGGAGTCAAATTCCCTTATTTCCACTGTAATTGATGTATCTGGCTCCAACTAACTCTGGATCAGTGGTTCTCAACCTGTGGGTCCCCGGATGTTTTGGACTTCAGCTCCCAGAAATCCTAACAGCTGGGATTTCTGGGAGTTGTAGGCCAAAACACCTGGGGACCCACAGGTTGAGAACCACTGATCTAGATGGTTAAGAAGCCTTTCAGCAGTGCTAGGGGGAGTCCTTTTGCAATCATCAACACAATTTATATTTATAACACAGTTATACATATATTTCTGTTCAAGCAGTCCATTGACCTTCCCTTGTGATCACTGACTATATTGTGCCCCTGTGAACATATTTATTTATTTACTGTATTTATATCTCGCCCTTCGCACCATGAAGGGCACTCAGAATGGCCTTACAAAATAGGCAGCAATTCGATGCCATAACAAACAAATAATAATAATAATAATACTTTATTTATACCCCGCCACCATCTCCCCAAGGGGACTCAGGGCGGCTTACATAAGGCCAAGCCCAATAGTACAGCTGAGCAAATATACAACATAAAATATAATGAAAATAAAAAATAAATACAGAAAACAATACAAATGAACACACCAAACAATATAAGATCATAGTAATTGAATCACACACACAAAAAAATCACAGTGGGCAGTGGGCAGGGTAAGTTGCAAAGATTAAAAGTTGGGTGAGCAAGCCGTGTAATGTATCTAGACAGAGGATCAGAGGGTCGAAAATGAGGTTTAATTGCACTAGAAGATGGGATAAAGTGCTTCCAAGGGCATTTTATGCAGGGTTTGGTCAAGGTCAGGAATTATTGTTCATTCATCGAAGGCACACTGGAATAGCCAAGTTTTCAGACTCTTCCTAAAGACTGCCAGGGTGGGAGCTTGCCTAATTTCTCTGGGGAGAGATTTCCAGAGTTGAGGGGCCACCACGGGGAAGGCACTCTCCCTCATCCCCACAAGTTGTCACAGATCTCTATTTTGAGTAAAACATGGTTTCACGCCTTGATTTGAGATTTTCAGATGTGTTACATCTCCGATAATGTAAAAATGCAATAAGACACAGTCAATTATATTTCATGGCTGATTGAGAAGATAGCAGCTAAATGAACTGTGGCAAAGCTCCTAGTTCTATTAGAAAAACTTAGATTCACTGAACTGCAAATTTACATGGTAATTGCTTTTGGGAGCTTTCTCTTGAAGAAGGGTTCATTTTGTTCGTAATTTGTTTCATGCAATTCTCCATTTGGAAATAAATGATTATGAGAGGTTGTTCAACATTTGTTGCATATAGATGATCATATCTTTCAGTGAGCTTCGATATGAACAGGCCCCTCTGGCCGTGCTCGCAGCCCCTTTGATCAAACAATCAAACAAAGACGTCTCTAATTAATCTTAATTCCTCCATTTGATCTGATTCAGGGAATATGGTTACCAGCTTCAAAATAAACAGGGTACTAAATTAGCCTCAAAGTGTGGCTTAATACCTGGCATTGGGCTGGAAGCTAGTAATCCACTACTTCTACACTAGTAGCCTGGTTTACCAGTACAGACAAAACAAGAAACAAGGTTTCACGATTTGGTTGCAAATATTGCAAACAGATGACATGTATATATACACACACACACACACGGTCAGATGTGGGATTAACATAACTCAAAAACCAGTGCGCCAATTGACACCAAAGTTGGACAGCATACACCTAACAACCCAATGTATGTCCTTCGCTCAAATTTTTTTGATTTCGTCATTTGGGAGTTGTAGTTGCTGGGATTTATAGTTCACCTAAAATCAAAGAGCATTCTGAACTCCACCAATGATGAAATTGGACCAAACGTGGCACACAGGACTCCCATGACCAACAGAAAACACTAGAAGGGTTTGGTGGGCATTCACCTTGCGTTTGGGAGTTGTAGTTCACCTACATCCAGAGAGCACTATGGACTCAAACAATGATGGATCTGGACCAAACTTGGCACAAATATTCCATATGCCCAAATATGAACACAGGTGGAGTTTGGGGGAAACAGACCTTGAAATTTGGGATTTGTAGTTACTGGGATTTATAGTTTGTCTACAATCAAAGAGAATTCTGAATCCCACAAACGACAGAGTTGGGGCAAATTTCCCACACAGAGCCCCCATGACTAATAGAAAATAATTAAGGCCATCCAGTCCAACTCTCTTCACCAGGGCAAGAAAATGTCATCAGAGCCCTCCTGACAAAGAGCCATCCAGCCACATAGATAGATAGATAGATAGATAGATAGATAGATAGATAGATAGATAGATAGATGATAGATATGTTTCACACATAGAGAGAGATATAGTATCATAGATTTGAAAGGGACCCCTAAAGAAGGACTATGATATGTTGCATATTCCAGAGTAGGAAAACCAGACAATCTCCACATCAACACTGAGAAAGAAACAACAAGAAATACTGTTTACCCACAAGCATAAAGAAATTACATATATTAGAAACCAACACTTTCTCATTACTTTATTTTCCAGATCACCAGACTGGGCCACAGCAACGCGTGGCAGGGGACGGCTAGTATCCTAGTAAAAATAGCGGCAAATAAACTTTACTGCAGGTTCGATTGTAATTGTATTTTCTCTGTTGTCTTCCATCCAAGTTCTTTAAACAAGGAAACACCAAGACACCCTGAATGTATTTGTTTCTGTAGATATATAGCCATTTGTGCATTTTCTCATTAAAATGAGCTTCCTCAAAGAAAATGGCCAATTTCCTTGCACACTTAAAATTGTCCAAAATTCATATTATGTCTAAATCATCCAGGATAAATTAATCTATAAAGGTAAAGGTAGTCCCCTGGCATTAAGTCCAGTCATGTCTGACTCTGGGGTGTGGTGGTCATCTCCACTTCTAAGCCGAAGAGCCAGCGTTGTCCGTAGACACCTCCAAGATCATGTGGCCGGCATGACTGCATGGAGCGCCGTTACCTTCCCGCCGTTACCTACTGATCTATTCACATTTGCATGTTTTCGAACTGCTAGGTTGGCAGAAGCTAGGGCTGACAGTGGAAGCTCACACCGCTCCCCGGAATCGAACCTGCGACCTTTCGATCAACAAGCTCAGCAGCTCAGTGCTTTAACCCACTGCGCCACCGGGGGCTCCTCAAATTAATCTATAAGATACTTAAAATACGTTGCATCTTCCTTCCCACATAGCTCTCTAGAAGAAATTCAGCAATAGAAAAAAAGACAGGAATATCCTCCTTTGTGTTCCTCACTTTAGCTTCTTTTCTTCTGCAAAGACTCAGATGTTTCCCAGAAGGATATCAATAAATGGTGTTCTGGTTTTGAAATGATTCTAGAAGCACTTTAACTACTCGTTGGGTTGCTCTCCCTTCATTTCTTTTAAAACCCTCCTATCAGATACATCCTTCCTCTGTTCATGCCCAGCATTTATTTTTTAAATTTTAAATTATTACATTTGGCCCAGCCACAGGTTTTTAAATCCTTGTGTGTTACTGTTTACATGTGAGTTATATTAATTGTATTGTTTTTGCTTATTGTTTTTTTGATGTGTTATCGGGCTTGGCCTCATGTAAGCCGCTCCGAGTCCCCTTGGGGAGATGGTGGCGGAGTTTATTATTATTATTATTAATAATAATAATAATATTATTAATATTAATTATAGATTGGTCAGAAGCTTATATTTTAAATGGTAGGTAAATGTTTTCCCCTGACATGAAGTCCAGTCGTGTCCCACTCTGGGGTGTGGTGCTCATCTCCATTTCTAAGCCAAAGAGCCAGCGTTGTCCATAGACACCTTCAAGGTCATGTGGCCAGCATGACTGCATGGCACGCTATTACCTTCCCGCCGGAGCAGTACCTATTGATCTACTAACATTTGCATGTTTTCGAACTGCTAAGTTGGCAAAAGCTGGGGCTGACAGCGGAAGCTCATGCCACTCCCCAGATTCAAACCTGCAACCCTTCAGTCAACAAGCTCAGCAGCTCAGTGCTTTAACCCACTGCACCACCAGGGGCTCCTTTTAAATGATATGTTCCTGTATTTCTACATTTTTGATACTTATGATCTATTTGAAAATAGGAAGCTATAAAGAGCAGTAAATATAAATAAATATGATTTCTGTTCAAAAACTTACCTCGGTACCAATGAAAGGCAGTTTCCGTAGAAATCTGAAGAACCGTTTTTTAAATCGTGATGTCAAACCTAGGAAAGATTTTTTAAAAGAAAAGTTATATAATCTGTTTCTAAACATATTTGGAGAGAGACTAGATCTACACTGTCATATAACTCATATTATCAAAGCAGATAATACAACTTATCTGCTTTGAAATGGATTATATTAGTCTACACGGCCATATAATCCAGTTAAAAGCAGATAACCTGGATTTTATATGGCAGTGTAGATGTACATTTGGAGTACTTTATGGTGTGTGTATCTATACTGTAGTGCTAATGCAGTTTGACACCACTTTAGCTGCCACAGCTCAATGCTATATAATCATGGGAGTTGTAGTTTGGTAAGGTGAAACACCCTGCCTCGGGATATAAGATTTGTCCCCTCCCTCCTGACTTTTCGAAGAAAGGTGAAAACCTTTTTTTTTTTTAGCAGGCTTTCCCAAATACGGCATAGTTATACGAAATCATGGAACCACTTGACAACAAAATTGAATAATAACTTTACATGGAGATACGATAATGTTTTTAAGGCTTTGTACGTTTTTTTATATTCTTATATTGTATGCTAATGTTTTTAACAGTATTTTATTATTGTTTTATCTGTTATAATTGTTGAGGCATCAAATTATTGCCAATTGTGAACCACTCCGAGTCGCCTCTGGGCTGAGAGGGACGGTATATACATGTGGGTTTGTTTGTTTGTTTTTTTGTCGTGTCAGGAGCGACCTAAGAAACTGCAAGTCGCTTCTGGTGTGAGAGAACTGGCCGTCTGGAAGGACGTTGCCCAGGGGATGCCCGGATGATTTTGATGTTTTATCATCCTTATGGGAGGCTTCTCTCATGTCCCCGCATGAGGAGCTGGAGCTGGTAGAGGCAGCTCATCTGCCTCTCCCCTGATTCGAACCTGCGACCTGTCAGTCTTCAGTCCTGCCAGCACAGGGCTTTAACCCACTGCGCCACTGGGGGCTCCTCATATACATATACATGTGGTAAATAAATCTATATAAATAAAAATGTAATGTTCTTTGTGGGATTAACATTTGGACACAATACACCTATCAGGCCAATGAGTGACCATCACTCATAAAAAATAACTCTGGAAAACGAAGTAGAAAAGACTTAAAAAGCCAAAAAACAAAAATTACATTACAACACATGCGCAAAACCACATATATACACAAACACCCATATATATACAAATATATATACACACAAAGCACCTATATACAGACTAGGCCACAGCAACGTGTGGCAGGGAAGGCTAGTAAATAAATAAATCAATAAATAATATTCTCACTCTTTGGTAGAGAAGGCTAGAGATCTTGGAAAAATATAAATACTAGGATTTCACAGCACTGAGCTATGGCAACTAAAGAGGTGTGAAATTGCATTGACTCTACAGTGTAGATCAGTGGTTCCCAAACTTTTTTTGACCAGGACCTACTTGAACAGGGACCACTTTGACCAGGGATCACTCTCCAACATTAGTACCAAAAGAGATGTGGCTAGTTAGTTCTGTGGAAAGGAGCGGAAATAAATCAAATTAAAATAAAATAAAGAGGGGGGAGGTTCCGGGACCGGATTTTCATTCTCACAGTCCACAGGTTGAGAACCACTGGTGTAGATGCACCCTCAGACATTCAAGAGATCAGCAGGAAAGTAAGTCTCTTTTCTGTGTCCCATCAGTAGGGAAATCACACTGTGGGGGATATGGAAGAGGGCCTTTTCTGCAGTGACCACCTCTATTGTGGAAGTCCCCTTCTGGAGGCCCAATTGGCCACAACATTGGGACCATTTTGGTGCCAAGCTCAAAATTGACTTTTTTACTAAATCCTTTGGGCCAAATTGATTCTATTCAGGCTGCACATTTTATAGCTATGTCACTCCAGATTGTTTTAACTATTTTTAAACCATCTATTTCAAAACAGGAAAACTATTTAATACTAGCCGTCCCCTGCCACGCACTGCTGTGACCCACATGCGGATTCTGTGTGGGAGGTTTGGCCCAATTCTATCGGTGGGGTTTGGAATGCTCTTTGATTATAGGTGAACTATAAATCCCAACAACTACAACTCCCAAATGTCAAGATTATATTTTCCCCAAACTCTACCAGTGTTCACATTTGGGTGTATTGAGTATTCGTGTAGAGTTTGGTCTAGATCCATTGCTGTTTGAGTCCACAGTGATCTCTGGATGTAGGTGAACTACAATTCCAAAACTCAAGGTCAACACCCACCAAATCCTTCCAGTATTTTCTGTTGGTCATGGGAGAACTGTGTGCCAAGTTTGGTTCAATTTCATCATTGGTGGGGTTCAGAATGCTCTTTGATTGTAGGTGAACTATAAATCCCAGCAACTACAACTCCCAACTCCAGCAAAGGATCACCGCCTTGTCGGGGCGCTGGAGCTTGAGCACCTCAATGATGTCATGAGCGAAACCGTGAAGGGCCACCCAAGACGGGACGGTCGTGGCAGAGAGGTCAGACCAAGCGTGATCCCTGGGGAAGGCAATGGCAAACCACTCCAGTATCCTTGCCAAGAAAACTAAATGGACCAGTACAACCAGAGATATGTCGATATGCCATTGGAAGATGGGACTCCCAGGTCGGAAGATGGCCAAAATGCTACTGGGGAGGAGCAGAGGATAAGTTCAACTAGCCCCAGATGTGATGACGCAGCTAGCTCAAAGCCGAAAGGAAGGCTAGCGGCCGACGGTACTGGAGGTGAACGACGAATCCGATGCTCTAAAGATCAACACACCATAGGAACCTGGAATGTAAGATCTATGAGCCAGGGCAAATTGGATGTTGTTATTGGTGAGATGCTGCATCCTCTCACCCAACCTTTTTAACTTGTATGCAGAACACATCATGCGATGTGCGGGGCTGGATGAATGCAAAGCTGGGGTGAAAATTGCTGGAAGAAACATTAACAACCTCAGATACGCAGATGACACCACCCTGATGGCCGAAAGCGAGGAGGAGCTGAGGAGCCTTCTAATCAAGGTGAAAGAAGAAAGCGCAAAAGCCGGGTTGCAGCTAAACGTCAAAAAAACCAAGATTATGGCAACAAGAATGATTGACAACTGGAAAATAGAGGGAGAAACCGTGGAGGCTGTGACAGACTTTGTATTTCTAGGTGCAAAGATTACTGCAGATGCAGACTGTGGCCAGGAAATCAGAAGACGCTTACTTCTTGGGAGGAGAGCAATGTCCAGTCTCGATAAAATAGTGAAGAGTAGAGACATCAGACTGGCAACAAAGATCCGCCTAGTCAAAGCCATGGTATTCCCTGTAGTCACCTACGGATGTGAGAGCTGGACCTTAGGGAAGGCTGAGCGAAGGAAGATCAATGCTTTTGAGCTGTGGTGTTGGAGGAAAGTGCTGAGAGTGCCTTGGACTGCGAGAAGATCCAACCAGTCCATCCTCCAGGAAATAAAGCCCGACTGCTCACTGGAGGGAAAGATACTAGAGACAAAGTTGAAGTACTTTGGCCACATCATGAGGAGACAGGAAAGCCTAGAGAAGACAATTATGCTGGGGAAAGTGGAAGGCAAAAGGAAGAGGGGCCGACCAAGGGCAAGATGGATGGATGGAATCCTTGAAGTGACTGGACTGACCTTGAGGGAGCTGGGGGTGGTAACTGCCGACAGGGAGCTCTGGCGTGGGCTGGTCCATGAGGTCACGAAGAGTCGGAGACGACTGAACGAATGAACAACAACTACAACTCCCAAATGACAAAATCATTTTTTTTTGAGTGAAGGACATACATTGGTTTGTTAGGTGTCTTGTGTCCAAATTTGGTGTCAATTCGTCCAGTACTTTTTGAGTTCTGTTAATCCCACAAACTAACATTACATTTTTATTTATATAGATATTTTCAATCTTCTAAATGTTTGCAATTACTTACTGCTTCAAATTTATTTTAATGTAAGCCACCCTGAGATCATTGAATAAAGGGCATGATCAACTTTTTGTTTTATACAAACTATGTACAGTCACACTGATTTCAAGCATATATATATATGAATTATGGAGATCTGTAGGAAACGCAAGGACTTCCTACATGGAGGAGGGAGTATACTGTCTCAGGCAAAACCAATGTTGTTGTTTTAAGGCTTAGTTTTTAAAACTACACAGAAGGTTAGCAATGTTTTGGTGTTGTTCTAATAGCTTCTAGCTGTGAAGCTCTAATGGATGTTCTTGGGCATAATGGAAAAGGCATTAAAATGAATACGTAGCATGCACATGTATTGTCTTGATTGCTCTGAAAAATGGGAGCTATGAAAAGAATGTTCCAAGGCAATTAAACACTGCCTGAAATAGGAGTCCACACAACAGCAGAAAAATAACCACAATTTATGTATTTATTTACAATACAAACACAGAAAAGGATTTAGAGTACGTTCAGAAACGTGCTACAAGAAAAACACACTATACTAATACTAAAAGTGTCTGTGTGTGTGTATCTATATATATATAAATGCTCTGTGCATAATGAGTACCTTAAAAACAAAAGAACCAATGAACGAAATCACACACAAAACGTTTCTCAACACAAGGAGTGACCATCACTCAAAAAATTATGATTTTGTCATTTGGGAGTTGTAGTTCCCGGGATTTATAGTTCACCTATAATCAAAGAGAATTCTGAACTCCACCAACGATTGAATTGAACCAAACTTGGCACACAGAACTCCCATGACTAACAGAATATATATTTGGTAGGCACTGACCTTGAGTTTTGGAGTTGTAGTTCACCTCCATCAAGACAGCACTGTGGACTCAAACAATGATGGATCTGGACCAAACCTGGCAAGAATACTCAATCTGCCCAAATGTGAACACTGGGGAAATTAGACCTTGATACTTGGGAGTTGTAGTTGTTGGGATTTATAGTTCACCTACAATCAAAGAGCATTCTGAACTCCATCAACAATGGAATTGAACCAAACTTGGCATACAGGCCTCCCATGACCAACAGAAAATACTAGAAGGGTGTGGTGGGCATTGACCTTGAGTCTGGGAGTTGTAGTTCACCTACATCCAAAGAGAACTGTGGACTCAAACAATGATGGATCTGGACCAAACTTGGCACAAGCACTCAATACGCCCAAATATGAACACAGGTGTCGTTTGGGGGAAATACACCTTGACATTTGGGATTTGTAGTCACTGGGATTCACAGTTCACATACAATCAAAGAGCATTCTGAACTCCACAAACGACAGAATTGGGGCAAACTTCCCACACAGAACCCCCACGACCAACAAAAAATAACTTAAGGCCATCCAATCCAACTCTCTTCATCAGGGCAAGAAAACATAATCACAGTCCTCCTGACAAAGAGCCATCCAGCCATCGAGAGAGATAGGTAGATGGATAGATAGATATGATTCACACACACACACATACAGATATAGTATCATAGATTTGAAAGGGACCCTTAAAGAAGGACAATGATATGTTGCATTTCCAGGGCGGGCAAACCAGACACTCTCCACATCAACACTGACAAAGAAACAGCAAGAAATACTGTTTACCCACAAGCATAAAGAAATTACATACATTAGAAACCAACACTTTTTCATTACTTTATTTTCCAGATCAACAGACTGGGCCACAGCAACGCGTGGCAGGGGACAGCTAGTCTATATATATATCTTGTAAACCGCTCTGAGTCCCCTTCGGGGTGAGAAGGGAGGCATATAAATGTTGCAAATATATAAATAAAAATAAAAGAGAAAAAATGTAATTCATGGGAATTCAGGACTGGGTTTCTTAGCTAAAGTAAGAAATATAGATACCCATAAACAACTAGATCGTGCTCAAAGTGTCATGAAAGAAACCTGTATTTAAAATGTTAGCTTTTAAATCACAAAGCTCCCTTCTTCCATGTGAATTGTACAACATTATACGTAATCAAACACACTGTGAATAAGGACATTTTAACACACAGCATGTGTACTAAGACTCATCCAAGTAATAGACTGCGGCTGGAGAGGTCATGAGTACTTTGTAAATTAGTTGAACTGAATTATAGGCTAAGTATCCTGTATCCTGAAATCCAAAATATGTCAAAAATTGTCTATAAATGGCTACAATTGTGACTCCTTTGCTTTGGTTTTATGCACAAAATTACTAAAAATATTGTATATAAAATTACTGTTGTAGTACAGCCTGATAGTAACGTTATTATTACTGATAGAAGGGAGAAGAGGGCTGAGCAGGTGTTGGAGGAGGAGCAGCAGCGAAATCGGATGACAGACATATTCATGGCTCCAACTAATTCTGAGTCCTTTAAGGGTTTCTCAGATTGTGAAATGGGAGAAGGGGAGGAAAGCAAGGGAGTTAAGCGGGCTACTCGAGAACAAGAATCTGATGAGGAAATCAAAAGGAAGCATATCCGTGATATACTTAGAACTCCAACAGAAGATGAAGACTTTGTGGGTTTTGAAAGGAGTGATGGGACTGGGAGTGATAATGGGGAGGAGGATGCTTTAGACTGGACCAGTGTGCAGGAGATTAGGGACATCTGTACTCAGCCTACATTCAGTGATGACTTTGAGGGGTTTGCAGAGGACTGGCAATCTGGGAACACTTGGGAAGACCTAAGTCTTGAAAGACGCTGGCAAAAGTGGAGAGATGGGCGTCAGTGCTCAGCTGCAGGGAATGGGGCAGCTGAAAGTGATGATGAAAGGGTGGGGAGCAGTTCATCCTCTGATGAGGAGTTATAGGATATAAGCTGGTTTGAATTCAATGGTTCTTTGCAGAAGGCAAAGTGTCTTATCGGGTTTGGATCTTTGTTACTGCCATTACTCTCAAGTTTGGGTCCTAGGACTACAGATCTCAGTGTTTCCGTGACATATGGCTGGAACTCCATAAGTGCTGACTTCAACCTCCCCTTTGACTCTGGACTGTGTTTTGACGATGACTTTGCTTTTTGGACTGCTTCATCTCATTTTGGACGTGCCTGGACTTCGGACTGTTTTTGGACTTCGATTTTGCATGTTCCACCTTGTTTTCTTGTGCTTTTTGGACCTTTTGAATTTCAAGCAGATTGCTGTAACTTTTTGTTATCCCAGATTATACTCCGGTATAATCCAGATTATATTTAAATTGTGTTTTTGCTTAGCGGTTGCTATAGACTCTTTAGTTTGTGCTAGAGGCACTGAGCTAAGTGTCTCTAAGCCTGTTTTGTGTTTAATAAACCTTTGTTTGGACCTTTTATACTGTGTTTGGCATTCTAGAGGCTTCTGGGTCTTGACAATTACCTTCAGACTATGTATACGAAATATACATGAACTTCATGTTCAGACTTGGGTTTCCTCTCCCAAGATATCTCTTTTTATATATGCAAATATGCCAGAATGTGGTGGTGGTGGTGGGGAGGGATCCAAAATCCAAAACACTTCTGGTCCCATGAATTTCATAAAAGGGATACTCAACCTGTATATCACACTCATAGTGTCTTTTTGAACACTCCAATATCAGATTATATTTGGTGGATGTGCTACCTTTCATCTACATTCAGCTGGTAAATTTATTTATTTAGTTACTTTATGTTTACTCCACCTTTCTCACCCCGCAGGGGACTCAAAGCAGTTTACAAACTCTGGCAAACATTCATTGCCGCAACATAAATTACCTCCAAACTCCGTCATAAACTTGGAAATAAACAAAAGTTGTTCAGGGCATTTAAACCTCCTTATCTTTCTAATCCTTAAATGTATTTGGTATGTTTTTCAATATCTCTTTATTATAATATAAAAGTTACCAGAGCACCTTTAGAAAAACAATTGTTATATGAAGGTGTATGTATTATGGCCCCAATAGAAAATAGTAATGTCGAAAGAAGATCATTAAATCACATCATCATCTGTATATATAAATATGCTCTGTGCGTAATGAGTACCTAAAAAACAAAAGAACCATCAAATGAAATCGTACCAAATTTGGCAACAAAACATCTCACAACACAAGGAGTGACCATCACTCAAAAAATTATGATTTTGTCATTTGGGAGTTGTAGTTGCTGGGATTTATAGTTCACCTACAATCAAAGGGCACTCTGAACTCCATCAACAATGGAATTGAACCAAACTTGGCACACAGAACTCCCCTGACCAACAGAAAATATTGGAAGGGTTTGGTGGGCATTGATCTTGAGTTTGGGAGTTGTAGTTCACCTACATCCAAAGAGCACTGTGGACTCATGGATCTGGACCAAACTTGGCACAAGCACTCAATACGCCCATATATGAACACAGATGGAGTTTGGGGAAAAATAGACCTTGACATTTGGGAGTTGTAGTCACTGGGATTCATGGTTCACCTCCAATCAGAGCATTCTGAAGACCACAAACAACAGAATCGGGGCAAACTTGCCACACAGAACCCCCATGACCAACAGAAAATACTTAAGGCCATCCAATCCAACTCCCTTCATTAGGGCAAGAAAACTTAATCAAAGTCCCCCTGACAAAGAGCCATCCAGCCATAGAGATAGATAGATAGATAGATAGATAGATAGATAGATAGATATGATTCACACACACTGACAAAGAAACAGCAAGAAATACTGTTTACCCACAAGCATAAAAAAATTACATATATTAGAAACCATGACTTTATTTTCTAGATCAACAGACTGGGCCACAGCAATGCGTGGCAGGTGACAGCTAGTAAAATTACAAAAGCATTCTGTGGTTTGCTGTTCTTTACATCAGGCATTTATGATACTTACTTTCTGGTTGGAAGAGGAATGTGTGTAGCCAAACAAGCAACAGAGTAGCGGCCATTGTTGTTGCTATTAATTGCCATGGTTCGGTCCCAGCACTCTTTTCATTCACAACAGTTCTGATCTTGTTTAAATATTGCAGGAAGATCTCTCTGTACGTAACAAGAGCATCCTAGAAAAAGGAACAGGTAAATCTTGAGAAACCATGCATTGAAAGGTAAAATAAGCGCTGTATACAAATTATATGTTTTTATTAGAAACAAATGCAACTTGTGAATTTCTATTAAAAGAACTGTTAGACAAAAATGTGTTTAGCAGATGTCATGAAACTCCAAAACCAATCAGGCCCCACCAGTATGGCCAAAAGTGAGGAATGATGGGAACAACATCATGGGTGAGACTCACGGGGTTTTTTTTCTGGTCATTTATCTTTCAAGAATGATCTAGTCTGCTGATGTGTAATTACTTTATCTACAAGCTTAATCTTGGAGCATGAATGAGAGGTAAAGAGGTCATCCACCCACTCGGATCCTAAGGTGTTTTTCCATAAAGACAGTAATTATACTAACGCAAATTTGCATATTACGAAGACCTTTCCTGTCCTAGTAGCACAGATCCTTTCCGTTAAAAGGTAAAGGTTTTCCCCTGACATTAAGTCCAGTTGTGTCCAACTCTGGAGGTTGGTGCTCATCTCAATTTCTAAGTTGAAGAGCCAGCATTGTCCGTAGACACCTCCAAGATCATGTGGGTGGCCTGTTTCTATTAACTGAGTAGAAAAAGTTAACCTAGTTGTTCAGGGGAAAAAAATCTTAAGTGATTAAGTGTAGATGAGCCCACATATATCTCCAGAATTTGTTCTTCTTCAAATGGAGAGTATTGTCATGGAAAAGACAACTATTGACTAATCGAAGATAATAATAATAATAATAATAATAATAATAATAATAATATTTTTTGTCGTGTCAGGAGCTACTTGAGAAACTGCAAGTCGCTTCTGGTGTGAGAGAATTGGCCGTCTGCAAGGACGTTGCCCAGGGGACGCCCAGATGAATTGATGTTTTTATCATCCTTGTGGGAGGCTTCTCTCATGTCCCCGCATGAGGAGCTGGAGCTGATAGAGGGAGCTCATCCACCTCTCCCCGGATTTGAACCTGCGACCTGTTGGGTCTTCAGTCCTGCCGGCACGGGGGTTTAACCCACTGCACCACTAGGGGCTCCAATAATAATAATAATAATAATAATAATAATAATAATAATAATAATATAAAATATACGAAATCCAGCATTTTTGTGACAGTAAAATAATAATAATAATAATGACAACAACAATGACAACACTTTATTTGTATTCTACCCTATCTCATCGAGGGGACTCAGGGCGGATTCCAGCATATACAGACACAGACAAACATTCAATGCCTTGAAACAATGAAACACAGAAAAACAGACAAAGGCAAAGGTTTCCCTTTCATCTCTGGCTCTGGGGAAGGTACTCATCTTCATTTCCAAGCCTAAGAGCCTGTGTTGTTCATAGACACCTCCTAGGGAGCATGCGGCACATGGAGAGGCTGCCGGGTGCTCTCACAGTTTGTCTTATCTTCTAGAATTGAATCTTTTTATTTTCCTTTATTTTCTTGAGTATTTTTATTTAGTGGGAGTGGGAGTTAGAAAGTGTGGGTGGATGCATGCATTTGGGGACTTGGGAGAGAAAAGAAAGCATCTCCTGTGTGGGTGGATGTGCTTTTCTTTGGGGTGGCTTTGAGCCTTGAGTCACCCTTTAGCTTCTTCCCTTCTCTCCTCTCCTTATATTTTTTCACCTCCCTCTCCTTCACAAATCACTTTTAAAATATCATTATTATTGATGATGATGATGATTCCAGCAAACAGCAAAGCCTCATTCTCAGAAAACTACTACTACCTCCCTTCCTAAACTTACCACCAATACATTTGCATTCCTTTGCAAACAAGTTTATTGTATTGTCGAAGGCTTTCATGGCCGGAATCCATGGGTTGTTGTAGGTTTTTCCGGGCTATATGGCCATGTTCTGGAGGCAATTTTTCTCCTGACGTTTCGCCTGCATCTATGGCAAGCATCCTCAGAGGTAATGAGGTCTGTTGGAACTAGGAAAAAAATTTCCTAGTTCCAACAGACCTCATTACCTCTAAGGATGCTTGCCATAGATGCAGGCGAAACGTCAGGAGAAAAATTGCCTCCAGAACATGGCCATATAGCCCGGAAAAACCTACAACAACCCAAACAAGTTTACATTTCTCTCTGGACTCTCAGCCTTCTTGACTTCAGTTATGGTAATAATAATCAAAACCATAAAAGGTGAATGTTGTTATTATAATACTCTTCTAAAGGATTGTTCCAGCAAAGAAACAAAGACAATGTTTATTTATTTATTTATTTATTTAAAAGTTTTATATACCGGCCTTCTCACCTCTCTTGAGGGACTCAGGCCGGTTTCCAACCATAATATCACAGACAATCAATAAAACATCATAATTCCTATTACAGTAAAACATTAAAACAGCAATTACAATCAATAACTACAATGGTCAGTCATCACACTAAAATCGTTGTTCATCATCCTCCTTCCATATCTCAGGGTGTTGACTCACTCGTCGAATGCCTATCTCCATAGCCAAGTCTTCACCTGTTTCCTAAACGTCAGGATAGAAGGGGCAGTTCTGATCTCCAGTGGGAGAGAGTTCCAGAGCCGAGGGGCCACCACCGAGAAGGCCCTGTCCCTCATCCCCACCAGACGCGCTTGCGAGGCTGGTGGGACCGAGAGCAGGGCCTCTCCAGACGATCTTAATAATCTTGATGGTTCATAGTGGAGAATACGTTCGGAGAGGTAAACAGGGCCGGAGTTATTTAGGGCTTTATAGGTTAACACCAGCACTTTGAATTGTGCTCGGAAGCTAATTGGCAGCCCGTGGAGCTGGTGTAACAGCGGAGTGGTGTGCTCCCTGTACCCAGCACCCGTTAGTAGTCTGACGGTCGAGCGTTGGACTAGCTGCAGCTTCCGGGCAGTCTTCAGAGGCAACCCCACATAGAGAGCGTTGCAGTAGTCTAAACGGGATGTAACCAAAGCGTGGACCACCATGGCCAAGTCAGACTTCCCAAGGTACGGGCGCAGCTGGTGCACAAGTTTTAATTGTGCAAAAGCTCCCCTGACCACCGCCGAAACCTGGGGCTCCAGGCTCAGTGATGAATCTAGGAAAACTCCCAAACTGCAAACCTGCGCCTTCAGGGGGAGTGTAACCCCGTCCAGCATAGGCTGTAACCCTATGCCCTTTCGACATTCTATCTGCCTTTTACCAAACCTATCTTTTGCAATCTCTCTGCCTTCTTAATTTCGATTCATAACAATCATCACCATTTGGCTGTTGTGGAAATGCATCTTTGACATTTGTCAGGAAGGAATACTGCTGCTCCTGGAGAAGTTACAGGGTGGAGCCAGGAGGATACCTTTTTGGGAATTTTTTAAGAAGATAAAGAATTCCTAAAAATCAGGGGATGATCCAAACGTTCTGAAACTTGGTGGGTCAGCAGTGGTAGATGTGTCCTCTAAGTGTGGTCATTTTAATCCCAATAGCCCTGAAAATGACAGGAGGGGAACCCATGAAGTACCCCCCCCCCATGCCGCCAATGGGCCGGATTGCGCCACATTTTTTGGCTACGGACCGGAAACGGCTATTTGGAGGTGTGTGGAAACAAAACCGCACCACCCACCCCCTGGAAATTAGGTAACAGAAACAGATTGAGGTCCAGCTAAAATGCACAAGCCTAAAAGCAGGACTACAGAGACATAAATTGGTGACCTACTGCTTTGTTTCTCAGACCTGTTCATCCACTTCCAACCTACAGTAATGAGGCTTGCTCAAAAAAGCTCCTCTGCTAAGGTGTGGTATTCTATAAGCTGCAGTATACACTGAGTAATACTATCCTTATTATGGAAACTCCACAACTGGATGCTATTAACAGTTCAACCCCCAGCAAACTGAAAAGATGAGGAGTGACAATATTTGACAGCTGACACCACAGAAACAGAATAAGCTAATAATGAGCCACAGAAATTTGGGCGTCAGAAATGATGCAGAAGGAAATCATTCTATCTTACAGAATAAACTGCTTTGAACTATAAAAACAAAGCAGTGGCAAAGGCAAATTCTTCCTAACATTAATAAAATATCTAGATAATCTTTAGTTCTATCACCTTTTTGTGTAAAGTTTACTCATAGAGGTATGTTTACATCTGAGTTAATCAACACTAATAAACCAATGATTATTTACACTAAATGTCATAAATCGAGAGACAACAAACATCAAAACATAAACAGTGTACAGGAATTTTTTTTTTAAAAGAGAGTATTAAAAATATTTTAACAGGTTATTTATCATAATTAAGGTTTGGATTAAATGTAAAATGTAAATTCAACCTTTAAAAATGTTTTTGTATGTCCTTTTAAAAAGAATGCTCAGTTTCTGTCAAACAAGGCTTTCTTTACAAGCGCTACAAATTATAGTGTCTGTGTGTTTAATGAGGACGCACACTATAATTTTCCTTTTCTTACAAGGTTTTGTTGCTTGTTTTGGTATAGATAAACATTTTACGATATAATTTGAGTATTAAAAATAAAGCTAAACGCCAATTTTGGTTGATGAATCAAGGCAGTGGAAGAGGACAAGTACAGGATGCAAAAGGTCCGTGGTTCAGCAGCCAGCATCTTCCAATACAGATGAAAAACACTCCTATCTAAATCTGTGGGAGCTTCTTCAGTCTACCTAGACAATACTAAGTTAAATGTACCTATAATCTTACTTGGTACTAGCCGTCCCCTGCCACGTGTTGCTGTGGCACACTCTGGTGGTCATGGGGGTTCTGTGTGGGAGGTTTGGCCCAATTCTATCATTGGTGGGGTTCAGAATGCTCTGTGATTGTAGGTGAACTATAAATCTTGGCAACTACAACTCCCAAATGTCAAGATTCTATTTTCCCCAAACTCCACCAGTGTTCACATTTGGGCATATTGAGTATTCGTGTAGAGTTTGGTCCAGATCCATCATTGTTTGAATCCACAGTACTCTCTGGATGTTGGTGAACCACAACTCCAAAACGCAAGGTCAACACCCACCAAACCCTTCCAGTATTTTCTGTTGGTCGTGGGAGTTCTGTGTGCCAAGTCTGGATCAATTCCATCATTGGTGGGGTTCAGAATGCTCTTTGATTGTAGGTGAACTATAAATCCCAGCAACTACAACTCACAAATGACAAAATCAATTTTTTGAGTGATGGTCACTCCTTGGATTAGTAGGTGTCTTGTGGCCAAATTTGGTGGCAATTCAGTGGTTTTTGAGTTCTGTTAATCCCACAAACAAACATTGCATTTTTATTTATATAGACTAGCTGTACCCGCCACGCATTGCTGTGGCCAACCTTCCCTCCCTCTTTCTCTCTTCCCTTCTCTCTTTCCTTCCTTCCCTCTTTTTCTTTCCCTCTCATCTTTCTTCCACCTCTACCTGTTTCTTTCCTCCCTTTCTTTGCTCTTTGGTTACATCCTTCCTTCCTTCCTTCCTTCCTTCCTTCCCTATCTTTCGTTCCTTCTCTCCTTCCTTCCCTCTCTTTTTCCTTTCACTTTTTTATTTCCTTCTCTCCTTCCTTGCTTCTCTATCTTATTTTCTTTCCTTCCTTCCCTCCCTCCCTCCTTCCTTCCCTCTTTTCCTCCTTCTCTCGTTACTTCTTGACTGTCTCTTCCATTTAATATTGTATTTATATCTTACATAGAAAGAAGTAAAGGAAGAAGGAAGGAGGGAGGGACGGGAAGGAAGGAAGGAAAAGGAAGGGAGGGAGGGAAAGAAGGGAAGGAAGGAAAAGAAAGGAGGGTCAGGAAGGGAGAGAGGATGGAAGGAGAAGGAAGGAAGGAGGAAGGAAGGAGCGAAAGAAAGGAGGGGATGAAGAAAGGAGGGAGGGAAGGAAATGAAGGGGAAGGAAATGAAGAAAGGGAAAGAAGGAGGAAAGGGAGGGAGGGAGGAAAAGAAGGAAAGGAAAAAGGAAGGAGGGACAGGAAAGAAGGGAAGGAGGGAAAGAAGGAAAGGAAGGAGAAGGAAAGAAGAAAAGGAAAGAAAGGAAAGGGAGGAAAGAAGGGAAAGGAGGGAGAGAAGGAAGGTCCTTCATTCAAGCACCGTGGACCTTCCTCGCCTCCTCCTCCTCCCCCTCCTCCTCCCCTTCTTCCTTGCGTGGAGCACTCCGTTGCTGCTGCTGGCACTTTCCAACAGGGAAAGGAGGAGGAGACTGCTCTCCTGACATAGGAGGGGAAGAGAAGGGGCTGCATGCAACAAGCCTCCACCTCCACTCCACTCACTTGTGTGTGTGTGTGTGTGGCCTGGCTTTAACGGCCAGCCGTTTCCCCGCTTTAACGGCCGGCCGTTTCCCCGTGAGGAGGAGGGGGGGTGGTCATGGGTCTCAGTAGACATGCAGTTTCTCCTTTGTGGACATGCAGTTTAGAAGTCCTTTCTGCTTTTTGTTTTCGTTGTTTTTTTGAGTGGAGAACATACATTGGGTTGTTAGGGACATAGTGTCCAAATTTGGTGTCAATTGCCCTGGTGGTTTCTGAGTTCTGTGAATAGCACAAACGAACATTACATTTTTATTTATATAGATAAGGTGGTGGTTCTCAACCTGTGGTTCCCCAGGTGTTTTGGCCTACAAGTCCCAGAAATCCCAGCCAGTTTATCAGCTGTTAGAATTTCTGGGAATTGAAGACCAAAACATCTGGAGACCCACAGGTTGAGAACCATTGGATACGGCAATTCTCTGGATATATTTATTATTCCCTAAGGTCTAAATACCCTAAAGGCACCAGATCCTATCTCACTTGGAATCTAGGCAGGATTAATCCTGTTTAGTATTTGGATAGGAGACCATCTATGAATATCAGGTACTGCAGGCTATATTTCAGAGGAAGGAACAGGCAAAACCACCTCTGAGTATTCCTTTCCTTAGAACAATCCATTGAAGTTGCCTTAAGCCAAAAGGCAACTTGAAGGCATGTATATGCAAGATCAGCTTTAACAAGACTGCTCATAAATTCTTGTTTGTCTTGTGAATTATCTAAGAAGGGGAAAGAGGGGTCACGTTCTCTCTATCTCTTTTTTTAAAGAGAGGATCAAAGTTCAGCAGAAACTACTTAATCTCCTGTTTATCAGAATGCTTATACTGATCTAATGATTAAATCAAGCTAAGCCTGCATCTTGTACTATGCAATAAGAGATAAAAAGACTTCTGCCTTGAAATTGTGATCCCTGATATCTTCAGTGTATTTTATGACTGTTTCTCCTTATTGTACGTTGCACAATGGATCAGAGGCAGAAAGAGACAAGATGCTTTTATCTGTCCCGGTACAGCCTCCCTGTGCATTTCAACCAGAAATCAAAAGTTAAGGTCAGTGAAAAAGGCAAGACAAGAGCTGATGTTGTTCTCCATCTTGTTATGGCAGCAACAAAAGGGTTCGTTCATCAGCCTGTAATACAGAACCAATTGTGCCAGACATTAGAAAATTGGCTGTGCATGGATTTAGGAAATGTGGTTTCAAGTTCTCATCTCTACAACACACATACTTATCTATGTGTGCAAGTTGTTGGTTCATGGTGGCCTTGGACAAATCTCCAACAGTGAAATGGGACATGAATAATTTGACAAAGTTATTGCCAATTGATTCTCTGGATTCTGTCCTAACAGCGGATTCTTGTCCAGTGTGTGGAGTGTGTGTGTGTGATCAAATGCTGCAGCATAGAGCAATCCACACATTTTCATGATCAACTCAGCTAAATATTTATTGCAATCACAGGTCAAGGGGAGCTTTTGCACAGTTAAAGCTTGTGCGCCAGTTGCACCCGTACCTTGGGAAGTCTGACCTGGCCATGGTGGTCCACGCTCTGGTTACATCCCAACTAGATTACTGCAATGCACTCTGCGTGGGGTTGCCTTTGAAGACGGTTCGGAGACTTCAACTAGTCCAGATTACTCACCGGAGCGCCATACAGGGAGCATACCACCTCCGTGTTATATCAGTTCCACTGGCTGCCGGTCCACCTCCGAGCTCAATTCAAAGTGCTAGTCTTGGCCTATAAAACCCTATATGGGTCCGGCCCAGCTTACTTATCCGAATGGATCTCCCTCTACATTCTACTTCATAATTTAAGATCAACTGGTGAGGCCCTGCTCTCGGTCCCACCAGCGTCACAAACACGTCTGGTGGGAACGAGGGACAGGGCCTTCTCAGTGGTGACCCCCTGCTTGTGGAATTCATCCTCCCTCCTTTCTTTCAGGAAAAAAACTAAAGACGTGGTTTTGGAGCCAGGTCTTTGGTTAGTGGGCACAGCAACACTTTAGACATTGAACCCGGACAATAGGTTTGTTATGATAATTGGAAACGGCTATGTGACTTGTGATTATGTAATTTTTAATTAATATTACTGTTTTAATTTGCTATGTACTAGGATTTTATATTATTGGCATTAAATTGTTGCCTGTGTTAGCCACCCTGAGTCCCCCTTTGGGGGTGAGAAGGGCGGGGTAGAAATGGTGCAAATAATAAATAAATAAATAGATTTTCTTAAGAAATTCTATCTTCAAAAGAACTATATTTGCACGAGGGATTATTGGAATGGTTTGGTATCACAAAGTGTTTTGTTTTTATTTTATTTTTAATTTGGCAGCCTTCTTAAACCAATTGGACCTTCAGAGCAATGCTGAGGATATCCCACAAAAGTGCATGAAAGTTACCTGGTTCTCATTAGAATCTGGGCTATCATACTTTGGACATGTTTAGAAAACATGGCTAGTAGAGATGTGCAATTCAGAGAAAGGGAATGCTGTTTTGGGGTCCATTTATGGCTAACCCCTTGTTCAGTATACCAGGAAGTAACTTGAATGGAAAGGGGTGTTGCCGTTTTCATTCGGCAAAGATTCAGCTACAATGGGAAACTTTAAAACTTCAATCCTCAGTCATTTTACGGCCTATCTGCATGAAACCTAACTCAGTTTTAGACCCCATTTACAACTGCAGGCCTGCCAAGTTTCACACCAATTCGCCAATCTACTGATTTTTTAGAATTATTTTAAGTTTTAACCATAACATTGTTTAAAATAAGACAAACTGCAAGAGCGAGTTCTGGGAATTGTAGTCGCCGGTTGGGTCCATTCTCAGCCAATCAGCACATGGGCACAACCAGACTTTTTATTGGCTGAGAAATAGAGGGAGAAACTTCAACTCCCATCATGCTCCTAGAGGAATTCAAAGACTTTTCAATGCCTACCCCATACAAGTGCTGCTGGGAAAGTGAGTTCCAAGCAGGGCCCTCTCTGGAGGAGGAACCTAGGTAACTTTTCCAAAAGATGGAAGCTTCAGTGTATTGTCGAAGGCTTTCATGGCTGGAATCACTAGGTCCTTGTGGGTTTTTTCGGGTATAGGGCCATGTTCTAGAGGCATTTCTCCTGACGTTTCGCCTGCATCTATGGCAAGCATCCTCAGAGGTAGTGAGGTCTGTTGGAAATAGGACAATGGGTTTATATATCTGTGGAATGGCTGGGGTGGGGCAAAGAGCTCTTCTCTGCTAGAGCTAGGTGTGAATGTTTCAACTGACCACCTTCATTAGCATTTGAAGGCCTGCCTGAGCCTGGGAAAATCTTTTGTTGAGAGGTGTTAAGATGTGCCTGGTTGTTTCCTCTCTGCTGACTACTTCAGCCAGAGAAATCAGCCATAGCAGAGCACCTGATGAACCAGCCTGGACACAGCATATTATTTGAGAACACAGAAATGCTGGACCACACCAACAACCACCATGTCAGACTACACAGAGAAGCCACTGAAATCCACAAGCATGTGGACAATTTCAACAGAAAGGAAGAGACCATGAAAATGAACAAAATCTGGCTACCAGTATTAAAAAAAACTCTAAAATTACAACAGCAAAACAGCAGAGAGGAAACAACCAGGCACATCTTAACACCTCTCAACAAAAGATTTTCCCAGGCACAGGCAGGCCCTCAAATATTACAAATCATTTTTGTTCAAACTGATGCAGGCAGGCCCAAGCCTAATGGCTAGCTGTCAAAGATAACAATGCAGGAAAGAGTTGAATTCAGAACAAAAAGAGAAAGACCACATTACAAGTGGATTGACTCAATAAAGGAAATCACAGCCCTGAGTTTAAAACAGTTATCTCTTGGAGATCTCTCATTCAACATCATAAATCAAAGCTAACATGAAGGTGCATATTAAGACATGCTGAAGTGCTCAAAAGAAGAACAGCAAAGTCATTAAAATGATAAAATTCAAAGCTTGTTACCTGATTTCTTCCCCAGCAGACATTGACAAAACCTTCAGGGGTTTTTATGCATATTTATATGTCTGTGAACTTGATGAATACGTAGCTTCGTAAGCACCTCCAATGTACACTCTGTTATTATATGTTGAATATACGCTATCTCAAATGTCCTATTTCAGACATTGTATTTAAGCCAAACATGAAGAAACTAAAATCTGGAAAGTCACCTAAAAGAGACAGCTCTGCTAGCAAAATGTGTAAGGTTTCTGGTGATGTACGAGGGGTATTTTTTAAGTAAGGTCCGTTGGAACATAAGTACACAACGAAAGTTTATTTCAAAAAAGTAAATTTATTTTCAGAAAGTACACACTTCACTCTATTTTTCGACATAGTTGCCAAGTTTGTTCAAACACTTATCATACCTCTGAACCAATTTTAAAATACCCTCTTCATAAAAACTCGCTTCAACTGAAGCCACCAAATCGTCTGTAATCAAAGAAGGGCGACCGAAGCGGTCCTCATCATGGACGTTGTCACGGCCATCTTTGAATTGTCGTACCCACTTACGCACTTTGCTTTCACTCATAACAGTATCACCGTACACTTCACAAATCTGTCGATGAATTTCTGCAGCAGGCAGGTTCCTTGCTGACAAAAACCATATCAGTGAGCGAACCTCACATGCAGCGGGTGAGTTGATAGTCTTAAACATTTTTAAAGCACAGAACAGAACCGTACAGGTTAGCTACAGAGCGGAAACTGAGCACAGTTGTTCCCGAGGCATGCCGGTACACCACGCACGCGCTCGTTGCGGTATGCGCGTGAACTACTAGTGTCTACAACAAAACGGACCTTACTTAAAAAATACCCCTCGTATTAATCTGCCTCTTAAATCCCTCTGCAATGGCATATCAAAAGAAAGGGAGCTTTCCAAAATGTGGCAAACAACATGTATAGCAGTAATCCTCAAACCTGAAGAAGAACAATAACTTGATTTCAGGATATTTCCACTGCATTGTTTGCTCAGGACTTAAAAATACTTACTCAGGGTTAAAAATGAGTGACATTTTCACTAGTTCAACAATTATATTTTATATAATCAAACAGGTTTTATGCCCAACAGGTATCTAGGAGATGTTCTTAAGATATTCTAACAATAATAAGCAATTGCTCTGTTAACCTTGGATACCCTTAAGGCATTTAATCTGATAAAGTACCAGATTAAAAAAAACAAAATGAAAGCAAAACACCAAACAAGTATCAAATCATTGCATGAATCTCCCATGCAAAAAAAGGTTCTGGTGAAAATTGGCCTATGCTTTATAGATTATCTGTTTAAACTTTTGGGAAAATCTGGGTTTGGAGACAAATTTGCATCTTGCAAAGAAAAAATGCAAAATTGGGTACAAAGACTTGTAATGGGGTGGTCTAAAAGCTATTCTGGGTTGGGGGACAACTCAGAGTTCTCCATGATGTCTCTTCTGTTTACTACAGCAACCGAGCCTTTAAAAACTCTAATCCAATCAAATTCAGAAATCAAAAGACTTTGTATCAAGGTTCAGCCTACCATTAATGTATTTACCGATTATATTATTCTGTTTTTACGGAACCACTCAACACTATCCTTGTGGTATGGACAGTATTAGAACATTTCCAAATATTCAGAAGTATTAACAATAATTTGTCTTGTCTCATCTTGGAAGCAAAGCAGGGATTGCCCTGGTTAGTACTTGGCTGGGATATTGCCACAGAATACCAGCCAGTGAAGGCTATCTTTTAGAGCAGGGGTCCTCAAACCTTTTAAACAGAGGGCCAGGTGACAATCCCACAAACTGTTGGAAGGCCGGATTATAATTTGAGAAAAGCATTAATGAATTCCTACGCACACTGCACATATCTTATTTGTAGTGCAAAAAAACACTTAAAACAATACAATAATGAAAATGAAGAACAATTTTAACAAGTATAAACTTATTAGTATTTCAATGGGAAGTGTGGGCCTGCTTTTGGCTGATGAGATAGGATTGTTGTTGTTGTTATGTGCTTTCAAGTCGTTTCAGACTTAGGTTGACCATGAGTGAGGACTGGTTAAATGACCTTGGAGGGCCGTATCTGGCCGTCGGGCCTTAGTTTGGGGACCCCTGCTCTAGTCTTACTTTAGCTGTCATTGCTTTAATCCTCTACCCATAATACAATTACATTTTGCCCAGGTTACTATTTTTGATTCCGGTATTATTATTCAGATTGACAGTGATCAACATTTCCAAACAAGTATTGGGAGAAGTGGAGTGTTGTGTGGTTTCTGGACTGTACGGCCATGTTCTAGCAGCATTTTCCCCTGACATTTCGCCTGCATCCGTGACTAGTATCTTAAGTTTGTTTGTTTTCTCTTTTGTGTCAGAAGCGACTTGAGAAACGGCAAGTCACTTCTGGTGATCTTCTTTATTAATTTATTTACAGTATTTTGTATTCCGCCCTTCTCACCCCGCAGGGGACTCAGGGTGGATTACAATGTGCATATACATGGCAAACATTCAATGCCATAGACACACAACATATATAGACGGACACACAGAGGCTATTTAACATTCCAGCTTTTCATAAGGGTATTCTGGCCACCAGGGGAGCTGTCGCTTCACTGTCCATTTGTGACACTGATGAAGTACTTCCTCATTCTTTGCATGTTTGCTGGAGATTTTTTTATGGTGTTGTAAATTAGCCTCCTCGCATATGTGGTACCTAAATTTCCTACTTGACAGATGCAATTGTCTTTCGGGCTGCAAAGTACACAAATTGGGAAGCTCAATCCAACCCAGCCTGGCTTCGAACTCATGACCTTTTGGTCAGTAGTGATCTTAATGCAGCTGACTCCCAGCCAGCTACGCCACAGTCCCGGTGCTTCTAAAGATATCAGCGACAGATGAAGGTAAAACGTTGGGAGAAAATGCTGCTGGAACACGGCCCGGAAATCACACCACACTCCAGTTATTCCGGCCATGAAAGCTTTCAACAATACATATCTGGAGAAGTTTATTACAAAGGACAATTTCACATGTAAGAATAAGCTTTGTACTCCAATCTTGAATTTTTAGTTCACTTCTTTTCAACAGAGAGCACATCTTCACTGACCACTTATGGCGAAAGAGCCATGGATGTGCTTAATGGTGGACAAACGCTATACGGACCTAATCCAGATAGTGTGGGGCAATGTTTGGGTATTCCCCTAATTCTGCCCCAGAATTCAAAGTGCCCATGCCTGAGAGACATGGGATAGCAGTAAAAACCATTGCAGCCATTGCTGTCTTGGAACTGGACAAACTATTTACAAAGTTTGGGTATTCCTCTAATTCTGCTCCAGAATTTGGAGTGTTCCCCCAGAATTTTGTAAACGATTTGGCCACTTCCAAGATGGAGATGTCCACAATTGTTTTCTCTGCCATCCCATGCCTCCCAGGATGGGGCTCTTATTGCCCCTTTCTGTTCTCCATATTATGGTGGTGTCCAGGCATAGCATGGATCCTGTCAGTCAGCTATCGCCTGCATTGATGTGGGCCAAGTCAATCAGGAAAGGGAGGGGACAATTCCTCCTCTTGCCTCTCCCTTGTCACCCCATCCAACATTGCTGCAGATTAAGGCCAACCAGTTGGACAGTAAGGATTACCATTGTGGATGGGTAGTCAGGACTCTGCCTCCGCAGCAATTAAGGGGATGCCTGTCAAACCCATCCCATGCCAGATCAGCCCCGGGATAGTGGGTCAGCGAAGTTCCTCCCAGAAACTACTAATACAGCAAATTAGAGGCAAGGAGTTTTTCCCCTGGGCAAGGAGATAGCAGGTGCTGAAATGTTAACGCACAACTCACTGCAAATCTTCCACTTTAGTAAGAGAACCATAAATAAGACAGAAAATCAATTTCTAACAAAACTCCATGCTAACACAAACACTTGCACTATTATGTCCATTTCTTGGTTATCTTCTTTATTCATTTGGTGGCAAAGCAATTCAATATATGGACGAGATTAACAAAAGACACAGGGATATATTGGACATTGGGTTATCAAACTGGTAGACAGAGAAGCTGTTGCAACAAGGGAATTGGATGATTAGGTTGACTGTAAGCATATGCAATAATGTCCGTAATTACAATCCTAAGTTATAATTATCAGGAAGTCTTGAACCTTGACATTTCTGAATTAATTATTATAAAAGCCAAGAGTTCAGCAGCTGGAAGAGACCAGCATGTGCCAAAAACAGAAACTCTCCTCTCAATGGTAGGCACACAGATTTATTGCTCCAGAAATACAAGGGTTGAATGAAAAGCTATCCTTAAAATGCGCTCTTCAACTACCACTATTCACTTTTCCACATAACCACCAGACAATTGGATACATTTCTGCCAACAATGAACAAGGCTTGAGACACAAGTGGGGGAGAGGAAAGGGAGGAAATTCATCCACATCGGTTTAAAACGGCTTCTCTGGCTTGAGACGAGGCCAGGGACCAGAAGTGGGGAAAAGCTGAATAGGTTCTTGTGGGGGTTTATTGGGCTATAGGGCCATGTTCTAGAGCAGGGGTCCTCAAACTTTTTAAACAGAGGGCCTGGTCTCAATCCGTCAAACTGTTGGAGGGCCGGATTATAATTTGAAAAAAATAATGAATGAATTCCTATACACACTGCACATATTTATTTGTAGTGCAAAAAACCACTTAATACAATAATTAAAATGAAGAAAAAAATAACAAATATAAACTTATTAGTATTTCAATGGGAAGTGTGGGCCTGCTTTTGGCTGCTGAGATTGTTGTTGCTGTTGTTGTGTGCTTTCAAGTGGTTTCAGACTTAGGTTGACCCTGAGCGAGGGCTGAGTAAATGACCTTGGAGGGCTGCATCCGGCCCCCGGGCCTTAGTTTGAGGACCCCTGTTCTAGAGGCATTTCTCCTTACGTTTCGCCTGCATCTATGGCAAGCATCCTCAGAGGTAGTGAGATCTGTTGGAATTAGGACAATGGGTTTATATATCTGTGGAATGGCTGGGGTGGGGCAAAGAGCTTTTCTCTGCTGGAGCTAGGTGTGAATGTTTCAACTGACCACCTTCATTAGCATTTGAAGGCCTGGCTGAGCCTGGGAAAATCTTTTGTTGAGAGGTGTTAAGATGTGCCTGGTTGTTTCCTCTCTGCTGTTTTGCTGTTGTAATTTTAAAGTTTTTTTAATACTGGTAGCCAGATTTTGTTCATTTTCATGGTCTCTTCCTTTCTGTTGAAATTGTCCACATGCTTGTGGATTTCAATGGCTTCTCTGTGTAGTCTGACATGGTGGTAGTTGGTGTGGTCCATCATTTCTGTGTTCTCAAATAATATGCTGTGTCCAGGCTGGATCATCAGGTGCTCTGCTATGGCTGACTTCTCTGGTTGAAGTAGTCTGCAGTGCCTTTCATGTTCCTTGATTCGTGTTTGGGCAATGCTGCGTTTGGTGGTCCCTATGTAGACTTGTCCACAGCTGCATGGTATACGGTAGACTCCTGCAGAGGTGAGAGGATCCCTCTTGTCCTTTGCTGAACGTAGCATTTGTTGGATTTTCTTGGTGGGTCTGTAGATAGTTTGTATGTTGTGTTTCCTCATCAGCTTCCCTATGCGGTCAGTGGTTCCCTTGATGTATGGCAGGAACACTTTTCCTCTGGGTGGATCTTCATGTTTACTCTCGTGGCTTGTTCTTGGTCTGAATAATTTCCAACTCACTTACTGAAAAAAGCTGAATAATTTCCAACTCACTTACTGCTTCGTAACAAATGGCGGAAAAAGCTTCAGAAGGGCAAAGGGACTTCTGGTTTCCTTAAAAACTTCGTAATCGCTTCAAAAAGCAAATCTTTCCCAATTTATTCCGAATTACGAAGATTCCGACTGAAACTAACCATGCCTAGTAAATACTTTCTCAGTGAAAACTAGAAGTATGACAGAGAAAAACATAATTTAGACAACATAGTTTAGCTCTCGTGTCTCCATCTCATTGAATCCTGGGTTTTGCAGTCTAGTAACAAACTTTGACTTCTCTACTACAGAGCTCTCAAGCTACAAGTCTGGTTTTTTTTTTTCATTAGAGCTATCTAGTCCAACGCTCGGCGGCCATGATTTTAACAGGAGCGGAGCGCAGGGAGCATACAACCCCACTGTTGCGCCAACTCCATCTGCTACCGGGCTGAATTCAAAGTGCTGGCGTTGGCCTTTAAAGCCCTAAACGGTTCTGACCCAAGCTACCTATCTGACCGCATCTCTGCCTATGAACCCACCAGGACTTTGAGATCTTCCGGGGAGACTCTGCTCTCGATCCCGCCTGCTTCTCAAGCTCAGCTGGCGGGGACGAGAGATAGGGCCTTCTCGGTGGTGGCTCCTCGGCTGTGGAACGCCCTTCCTACGGACATTAGACTAGCACCATCTCTAATGGTATTCCGCAAAAAGGTGAAGACCTGGATGTTTGTGCAGGCGTTTGAGTAATTTAGTGTAATCTGGTAATGGAACATAGGAATGGAACAATGGACGACGAACCTGGACTACGCTTGGATGATGAGAAGTTTTTTGTAATAATTGTGCATTGTAATTGCTTATTGGTAATTTATGGATAATGTGTTAAGTCAATTGTTATATGTTGTATGGAACCACTGCTGTTTCTACTGTTTTTACTGTTTGTGAACCGCTGTGAGTCGCCTTCGGGCTTGAGATACAGCAGTATATAAGCAAAGTAAATAAATAAATAAATAATCTGGCAATTAGAAAAAACATTTAAGCACCTCTTCAAGTTAAAAATCCCACAATTCAATGGGATAGAGTCTCAGCCAATAAAATGGGATCAATTCATTCTCACTGTGAATGAATTGATCCCATTTGATCCACACAAAGTTTAGAGATAGTTATTTACCGGATTTATTCCTGTGTACACTATAAAGGGCTTTAGCATGTAATGGCCTGCTGCAGGAAAAAATGGCCCAAACTAGTCAGACTGGTCGAGTGTGCAGTGAATAAATGCTGCAAATGTGTAGTTCAGAGAACACAGCATATGGTATGTCGACCATCAAGGATTCTGCATACTTTGCTGCATACTTCTGGGCCTAAATTGCACGCTTAAGTATGCCTGGAAAATTAAGAGGCTATTCCAATCAAAAACTCACCGTGAGAGAGCTCAAAAGAGGAGACTGTCTGAAATCAAAAGAAGCCACATAAAAGCTTATGCACATATGGATGCGTGTACACTAGAAATGCAACAATCAATGCATCTGAACTAATTAGAGAGTTTGTTGCTGTGTGCCTTCAAGTTGTTTCCAATTTATAGCCAACTCTAAGGTTAACTTATCATAGGATTTTCTTGGCAAGATTTTTTTTTTGGAACGGACTTTGCCTTTGTCTTCCTCTGAAAGAGTATGGCAATGGGTTTCTATGGCTAGGAAGGGATTTGAACTCTGGCTTCCAGAGTCTTAATTCTATATTCAAATTATGACAATTAAAGACTGAATCCCAGCAATGTTTATCTAAAATGCAGTGGGGAAGGAAGAATTCATGCTAAACACATTTAATTAGAAGTGGCTCCCAATGACATCAACACTACTTTGAAGATTTTTGTGAGTCAACTCTCAACTCACAAGGCAAAGTATGCTCCTGACTATTGAATTCACTCTGGGATTGATACAACAAGGGAGATACACATATAGAAGGATATTTCTGTTCATACAGCCCATTAAGTTGCACATTGGGTTCTATATTACAATGTTTACCAAGGACCCACCAAACAGGTCTTTTGAAACAGATATAATTTCCATAGCCACAAGCTGTCAAACATGCCAGATTATTTATGATTATAGTTGGATTTATGCCTGTGCATTTAAAGTTCAAATCTATAGAAATAAAAATGTAATGTTTGTTTGTGGGATTAACATAACTCAAAAAACACTGGACGAATTGACACCAAATTTGGACACAAGACACTTCTCAGGCCAACGAGTGATCATCACTCAAAAAAATACTGAAAAACACAGCGGAAGGGACTTAAAAAGCCAAAATATAAAAAATACATTACAATGCATGCGCAAAACCACATATATACACACACACAAAACACATATACACAGACTGGGCCACAGCAACACGTGGCAGAAGGTGGCTAGTATATAAATAAAAATGTAATGTTCGTTTGTAGGATTAACATAACACAAAAACCATCAGACGAATTGCCGCCAAATTTGGCGACAAGACACCTACTAACCCAAGGAGTGACCATCACTAAGAAAAAATGATGTTGTCATTTGGGAGTTGTACTTGCTGGGATTTATAGTTAGCCTACAATCAAAGAGCATTCTGAACACCACCAATGATGGAATTGAACCAAACGTGGCACACAGGGCTCCTATGACCAACAGAAAACACTAGAAGGGTTTGGTGGGCACTGGGAGTTGTAGTTCACCTACATCCAGAGAGCACTGTGGACTCAAACAATGAGAGAGCTCAAAAGAGGAGACTGTCTGAAATCAAAAGAAGCCACATAAAAGCTTGTGCACATATGGATGCGTGTACACTAGAAATGCAACAATCAATGCATCTGAACTAATTAGAGAGTTTGTTGCTGTGTTCCTTCAAGTTCTTTCCAATTTATAGCCAACTCTAAGGTTAACTTATCACAGGATTTTCTTGGCAAGATTTTTTTTTTTGGAACGGACTTTGCCTTTGTCTTCCTCTGAAAGAGTATGGCAATGGGTTTCTATGGCTAGGAAGGGATTTGAACTCTGGCTTCCAGAGTCTTAATTCTATTTTCAAATTATGACAATTAAAGACTGAATCCCAGCAATGTTTATCTAAAATGCAGTGGGGAAGGAAGAATTCATACTAAACACATTTAATTAGAAGTGGCTCCCAATGACATCAACACTACTTTGAAGATTTTTGTGAGTCAACTCTCAACTCACAAGGCAAAGTATGCTCCTGACTATTGAATTCACTCTGGGGTTGATACAACAAGGGAGATCCACATATAGAAGGATATTTCTGTTCATACAGCCCATTAAGTTGCACATTGGGTTCTACATTACAATGTTTACTAAGGACCCACCAAACAGGTTTTTTGAAACAGATATAATTTCCATAGCCACAAGCTGTCAAACATGCCAGATTATTTATGATTATAGGTGGATTTATGCCTGTGCATTTAAAGTTCAAATCTATATAAATAAAAATGTAATGTTTGTTTGTGGGATTAATATAACTCAAAAAACACTGGACGAATTGACACCAAATTTGGACACAAAACACTTCTCAGGCCAACAAGTGATCATCACTGATAAAAATACTGAGAAACACAGCGGAAGGGACTTAAAAAGCCAAAATATAAAAAATACATTACAATGCATGCGCAAAACCACATATATATATACACACACAAAACACATATACACAGACTGGGCCGCAGCAACACGTGGCAGAGGGTGGCTAGTATATAAATAAAAATGTAATGTTCGTTTGTGGGATTAGCATAACTCAAAAACAAGTGGACGAATTGCTGCTAAATTTGGCCACAAGACACCTGCAAACCCAAGGAGTAGCCATCATTCAAAAAATTTTGATGTTGTCATTTGAGAGTTATACTTGCTGGAATTTATAGTTAACCTACAATCAATGAGCATTCTGAACTCCACCAATGATGGAATTGAACCAAACATGGCACACAGGGCTCCCATGACCAAAAGAAAACACTATAAGGGTTTGGTGGGCACTGACATTGAGTTTGGGAGTTGTAGTTCACCTACATTCAGAGAGCACTGTGGACTCAAACAATGATGGTGGATGTGGACCAAATTGGCCAAATATGAACACAGATGGAGTTTGGGGAAATAGACCTTGAAAATTGGGAGTAGCAGTTACTGGGATTTATAGTTCACCTACAATCAAAGAGCATTCTGAATCCCACCAACAACAGAATTGGGGCAAACTTCCCACACAGAACCACCATGACCAACAGAAAATACTTAAGGCCATCCAGTCCAACTCCCTTCACCAGGGCAAGAAAACGTAATCATGCCCTCCCGACAAAGAGCCATCCAGCTATAGATATAGATAGATATATATGATTCACACACACAGAGATATAGTATCGTAGCTTTGAAATGGACCCCTAAAAAGGACAATTATATGTTGCATGTTCCAGAGTAGGCAAACCAGACATCTCCACATCAACACTGACAAAGAAACAGCAAGAAATACTGTTCATTCACAAGCATAAAGAAATTACATATTTTAGAAACCAACACTTTCTCATTACTTTGTTTTCCAGATCACCAGAATGGGTCGCAGCAACGTGTGGCAGGGGATGGCTAGTTCTTCATATACAAATATTTTAAACGGAAAATCCCACAAGTGTTACAAATATCTCTTCCTTACAATATGTATGTCATTATCAGGACTTAGACTGGACAACAATTTTCATTGGTACACAAGAGTCTCCCTTATCCAACCTTCACTCATCCAACATTCTGTATTATCCAACACAGTCTGCCTCCCGGATCAACAGCTGTTTCAATACATTGTGATGTTTTGGTGCTAAATTCGTAAATATAGTAATTACTACATAACGTTACCGTGTACTGAACTGCTTTTCCTGTCAATTTGTTGTAAAACATGATGTTTTCATGCTTAATTTGTAAAAGCATAACGTAATTTAACATTTAATAGGCTTTTCCTTAATCCCTCCTTATTATCCAACATTTTTGCTTATCCAACATTCTTCCAGCCCGTTTATGTTGGATAAATGAGACTCTATTGTATTTGGATCGTCACAAAATATGCTTTTAGCATACTATGCGAAAATTCTTTATTTATCCCATGCCTAGATTCAGATAATATTTGATCACTGATATAAATATGATTATTTCTTCCAAGAATTTTCTATACTTGGAAATGTGAACTCATCTGTGTAACAAATAGACAATTCATTAAACAGTGAGCCTGATGTAGAAGTGTTGAACTAAATAAGGAGGAACCAAGGTTCAAATCTTCATTCAAAGTTTATCAGCCCAGCCTGCATCGCAGAGTAGTTGAAAAGATAAAAATGAGAAGCAGCTCCACGTAACTCACCTTGGCTTCCCTGGAACAAAGGCTGAATAGACATTTATATTGCTGTGTCGTTTATTATATTGGTTTTGCATTTTATGTATTTTATTTTCTGGTTTTGTTATGCTTTTGTGTTATATTGTGTTTTCTGTACTGATGGGCGTGGCCTCATGTAAGCCGCACCGAGTCCCCCTCTGGGAGATGGTGCGGGGTATAAATCAAGCATTATTATTATTATTATTATTATTATTATTATTATTATTAAACGGTTCTGGCCCTACTTACCTCTCCGAACGCATCTCCTCCTATGAACCAACTAGGACATTAAGATCATTTGGGGAGGCCCTGCTCTCTGTCCCGCCTGCATCACAGGCACACTTGGCGGGGACGAGAGACAGGGCCTTATCAGAGGTGGCCCCTCGGCTGTGGAACGCCCTGCCTGCAGATATCAGATGGGCCCCCTCCCTGCTGGCGTTTCGGAGGAAAGTGAAGACCTGGCTGTTTGAACAAGCATTTGATTAAACAGTGTAATTGAACGAATGCGGAATAATGGATGATGAGACTGGATTCTGATTTTACTGTTGAGGCGCTAATGATGTTATATGGATGTTTAATGATTTATGTTCAATTGTTTTTAATTGCCCTATACTTGTCTCGTGATGTTTTGTATTGATGTTGTTCACCGCTTTGAGTCGCCTGAGGGCTGAGAAAAGCAGTATATAAATAAAGTAAATAAATTATTATTATTATTATTATTATTATTATTATTATTATGTAATAAATGAATAATGAAAATATTTTCTCCATATACATTTAGCGGGATGTCGCAGCTTTAAACACAAAGAATGCTGAAATATTTAAGATCAATTGCCTCAGTAAAACTGGCCGAGGTATGTTTATAACACCATTATCCTTGAGCACTCCTGAGAACTTAAGTAACCGAGATCAATACGTAAAGTACAGTCTGCAATTCTTTATGCAACCCTGGCAAATATTTTTGGGAGTTATCTGCAAATGCATGGAAAACGTATCTGGATGATGCCAAATTCACACAAAGTACAGTGGGCCCTTGGTATTCACTGAATTTGGTTCCAGGATCCCAGTGGATACCAAAATCCACACAAGTCCTATTACATACAATGGAAGAATAAAATGACATCCATTATATTATGAGGCAAAATCAAGGTTTGCTTTTTTGTTGGTTGTTTGACTTTTTTCAACAAATATTTTCAAGAAGTGAATAGCTGAGTCCATGGATACATAATCTGTGGATAATCTGTGGATATGCAACATATCATAGTCCTTCTTTAGGGGTCCCTTTCAAATCTATGATACTATATGTGTGTGTGTGTGTGTGTGAATCATATCTATCTATATCCATGGCTGGATGGCTCTTTGTCAGGAGGGCTCTGATTACATATTCTTGCCCTGGTGAAGAGAGTTGGACTGGATGGCCTTTAGTATTTTCTGTTAGTCATGGGGGTTCTGTATAGGAAATTTGCCCCAATTCTGTCATTTGTGGGATTCAGAATGCTCTTTGATTGTAGGTGAACTATAAATCCCAGTAACTACAAATCCCAAATGTCAAGGTCTATTTCCCCCCAAACTCCATCTGTGTTCATATTTGAGCATTTTGAGTATTCGTACCAAGTTTGGTCCATATCCATCATTGTTTGAGTCCACCGTGCTCTCTGGATGTAAGTGAACTACAACTCCCAAACTCAAGGTCAATGCCCACCAAACCCTTCTAGTGTTTTCTGTTGGTCATGGGAGTCCTATGTGCCACATTTGGTTCAATGTCATAATTGGTGGAGTTCAGAATGCTCTTTGATTATAGGTAAACTATAAATCCCAGCAACTACAACTCCCAAATGACAAAAACAAAAGGGGTTTTTTTTTGTCATTTTTTGAGTTCTGTTAATCCCACAAACGAACATTACATTTTTATTTATATAAATTGTATTTAAACTGTATATTTATGTTTTTAGTTGTGGGCACCATGGGGTGCCGTTTTGTTAGCCGCCCTGAGTCCCTCTGCGGAGGTCGAGATAGGACGGGATACAAATGTCCAAAATAATAAATAAATAAATAATAAAAGGGATGTGGCTAAAGGATGTGAGGGTAGGCATGACAGTTTGGTTGCAAAAACAATCAAAAGTCTTTTGGCACCTTAGAACCAACATTAGCAGCTGTTCTCTGAGTGCGTCTAGAAGTATAATGTAGTTTATTTTATTTATTTATTTATTTGCTTTATTTTTATACCGCATTTTTCAGCCTAAATCGGCGACTCAATGCGGTTTACAATGCAATTTATATAACAATAACAATTAGATTAAAACACAACATACACGACAGACAAAACAAGACAAAACAACGTGGTCATCAACGCCTCAGTAAAATCAGATTCCGTTCTCATAATCCTTCTACCATTCCTTTGTTCATTTATACCATCTTCATGAGTTCAGTTGCCTTGTTGACCGAACGCCTGTTCATAGAGCCACGTCTTGACCTTCCTCCGAAACTCCAGCAACGAAGGGGCCTGCCTGATGTCTACGGGTAGGGCATTCCATAGCCGAGGGGCCACCACCGAGAAGGCCCTGTCTCTCGTCCCCGCCAGCCGCGCCTGCGACGCAGGCGGGACCGAGAGCAGGGCCTCCCCGGACGATCTTAACGTCCTCGTCGGTTCATAGGTGGAGATGCATTCGGAGAGGTAAGCAGGGCCAGAACCGTTTAGGGCTTTATAGGCTAAAGCCAGCACCTTGAATTGTGCCCGGTAGCAGATTGGCAGCCAGTGGAGCTGGCTCAACAGAGGAGTGGTGTGCTCCCTGAGTGCCGCTCCCGTTAGTAACCTGGCCGCCGAACGCTGGACCATCTGAAGCTTCCGGGCAGTCTTCAAGGGCAACTCCACGTAAAGCGTTTAACACCACTTTAACTTTGCTATGGAATCGGGAGCTGCCGTTTACAAGTCTTTAGCCTTCTCTGCCAAAGAGAGCTACTGCCTCACCAGACTACAAACTCCAGGAGTGCATAGCACTGAGCCAAGGCAGTTCAAGTAGTGTCCGAGTGCATTAATTCCCTAATGTAGATGCACCCTCAGCCTCTTGCCTCCTCTGCTTTGTAAACTTTCTGTTGAAATGTCATTTTTTTTGTGTGTGCATTAAAGTACAAAACAGGCTAACTGAAGATTTTCCCACTTCCCCTGTCTATATGGTTTCCGATTTGGTGGCTGGGAGGGAGTGGAAGGAGGAGAGGAGGTGGGAAGAGAAAACAAAACACAAAAGAGGAAGGACAGAGAAATTGTCCAGACACAGCAAAACGTGATAGCAATGACAGAGAGAGCACTCAAATCTCTGAGATTACGCCTTGCGTAAGGAGATAAATAAAAACCCGTAAGCGTGTGTGTAAAACTCGGAGCGGAAGACAACAGTTGTCAGACCGACCACAAAATAAATCACCACACCTCCCAAGCTAGAGACAAAGGATCAGACTTTGAGACATGCTCAGCTTTTGCTCCAGGCATCAACAAGTTGGACTGAATGTCCTCTAAACACTGGAAATCCCCAAGAGAACTGTGGGAGGCACTAACTGCCACTTGAAACAACTTTGCTTTGTGTTTGGGATCTTGCAGGACCTTGGAAACGTAAGGAGAGAAAGAAGACAGCATCATACACTTTCCTAGGCTTAAGTCTGCTTTCCCAGGCGGGTCTTTGAAAGTTTTTCCTCTGGACTGGAAGACTGATCTTTACTTCTCCTCATTTCATCTCCTTTTCTAAAAGGAGCAAGTATCTAGTATGTCCGCTTTCTAAGGCTGGATCTACATTGCCATATACAATGAGTTGGAAGAGACCTTGTAGGCCATCAAGTCCAACCCCTGCCAAGAAGAAGGAAAATCACTTTCAAAACACCCCCAACAGATGGCCATCCGGCCTCTGTTTAAAGGCCTCCAAAGAAGGAGCCATCACACTCCAGCTCAGAGAGTTCCACTGCTGAACATCTCTCCCAGTTAGGAAGTTCTTCCTCACGTTCAGGTGGAATCTCCTTTCCTGTAGTTTGAGGCAATTGCTCTGCTTCCTAATCTCCAGGGAAGCAAAAACAACAACAACAACAACAACAACAACAACAACAACAACAAACAACCCTGCTCTCTATGACTTCTCACATATTTATACATATAATCCAGTTCACAGCAGATAATAACCTGGATTCAGAAACTAGATCATATGGCAGTGGAGATGGGGGTCAAACCCTTAACAGAAGTAACCCCACCTCTACCCGGGAGGTACATCTATGTTAAAGATATAAACTGGATTCGGAAACCACATTATAAGGCAGAGTAGATGGGGTCTAACCCTTAATAGAAGCAACCCATCTCTACCTTGGAGATGCATCTACATGGCAGATATAATCTGGATTCAGAAACTGGATTATATGGCAGTGGAGTTGGGGGGGGGTCTAACCCTTAAGAGAAGCAACCCACCTGTACCCTGGAGATGTACTATCTACATAGCAGATATAATCTGGATCCAGAAACTGGATTATATGGCAGTGGAGATGGGGGATCTAACCCTTAATAGAAGCAACCCACCTGTACTCTGGAGATGCATCAACATGGCAAATATAATCTGGATTCAGAAACTGGATCATATGGCAGTGGAGATGTGGGGGGGGGGGGTCTAACCCTTAATAGAAGCAACCCCATCTCTACCCTGGAGATGCATCTACATGGCAAATATAATCTGGATTCAGAAGCTGGATCATATGGCAGTGGAGATGGGGGGGGGGGTCTAATCCTTAACAGAAGCAACCCACCTCTACCCTGGAGATGCATCAACATGGCAGGTATAATCTGGATTCAGAAAGTGGAATATATGGCAGTGGAGATGGGGGAATCTAATCCTTAATAGAAGCAACCCATCTCTACCCTGGAGATGCATCTACACGGCAGATATTATCTGGATTCAGAAACTGGATTATATGGCAGTGTGTGTGTGGAGGGGGGGTCTAATCCTTACCAGAAGCAACCCCACCTCTACCCTGAAGATGTAGCTACATTGCAAATAATAATCTGGATTCAGAAATTGGATCATAGGGCAGTTTAATAGGGAAACACACATGATAATGTTTTTATGGCTTTGTACGGTTTACATATTATACACTAAATGTTTTAATAGGATTTTATAATTGTTTTATAATTGTTGAGGAATTGAACTGTTGCCGACTGTGACCCGCCTTGCCTCTGGGCTGAGATAGGTGGTATACAAATATCTATATAAATATAAATGTAATGTTTGTTTGTGGGATTAACATAACTCAAAAACAAAGAGCATTCTGAACTCCACCAATGATGGAATTGAACCAAACATGGCACACAGGACTCCCATTACCAACAGAAAACACTAGAAGGGTTTGGTGGGCATTGACCTTGAGTATGGGAGTTGTAGTTCACCTACATCTAGAGAGCACTGTGGACTCAAACAATGATGGATCTGCACCAAACTTGACACGAATATTCCATATGCCCAAATATGAACACAGATGGAGTTTGGGGGTTGTAGTTATGGAGATTGTAGTTATGGAGATTTATAGTTCACCTACAATCAAAGAGCATTCTGAATCCCATCGAGAGAACTGGGGCAAACTTCCCACACAGAACCCCCATGACCAACAGAAAATACTTAAGGCCATCCAGCCCAACTCCCTTCACCAGGGCAAGAAAATGTAAACAAAGCCTTCCCGACAAAGAGCCATCCAGCCATAGATATAGATATATATGATTCACACATACAGATATAATATCATAGATTTGAAAGGGACCCCTAAAGAAGGACAATTATATGTTGCATATTCCAGAGTAGGCAAACCAGAAATATTGTTTACCCACAAGCATAAAGAAATTACATATATTATTTTTTGTATTTTTTGTTTTTGATTTTTATTTCAACTGTTTGTATTGATTATTTGTTATCGCCTTTGTTTACTGATGTGCCGTGGGCTTCGCTTCATGTAAGCCGCACCGAGTCCCTTGGTAGCGGGGTACAAATAAAGTTATTATTATTATTATTATTGTATTAGAAAGCAACACTTTCTCATTACTTTATTTTCGAGATCACCAGACTGGGCCACAGCAACATGTGGCTGGGGACGGCTAGTATTTTACAATTCTTTAAATTGTTTTATAATTGTCGAGGCATTGAATTGTTGCCAAATGAACCGCCTTAAGTCGCCTCCAGGCTGAGAAAGGCGGTATACAAATATAATAATAATAATAATAATAATAATAATAAACCTTTATTTATACCCCGCTACCATCTCCCGCAGGACTCGGTGCGGCTTACAAGAGGCCGAGCCCAAATACATCAGAAACAAAAAACACAACCACAACAATACAGCAATAAATAACTCATAGCAAACAAAAATCACGACGCAATTATATCTATATAAATAAAAATTTAATGTTTGTTTGTGGGATTAATAGAACTCAAAAACCACTGGATGAATTGACACCAAACGAAATAGAATTTCGTTTGGGCGAAATAGAATCTTGACATTTGGGAGTTGTAGTTGCCGGGATTTATAGTTCACCTACAATCAAAGAGCATTCTGAAACCCACCAATGATGGAATTGAACCAAACTTGGCACACAGTTCTCCCATGACCAACAGAAAATACTGATAGGGTTTGGTGGGCAGTGTTCTTTGGTTTGGAGTTGTAGTTCACCTACATCCAGAGATCATTGTGGACTCAAACAATGATGGATCTGGACCAAACTCTACACGAATACTCAATATGCCCAAATGTGAACACTGGTGGAGTTTGGGCGAAATAGAATGTTGACATTTGAGAGTTGTAGTTGCTGGGATTTATAATTCACCTACAATCACAGAGCATTCTAAACCCCACCAACGATGGAAGTGAACCAAACTTGGCACACAGTTCTCCCATGACCTACAGAAAATACTGGAAGGGTTTGGTGGGCAGTGTCCTTTGGTTTTGGAGTTGTAGTTCACCTACATCCAGAGATCACGGTGGACTCAAACAATGATGGATCTGGACCAAACTCTACACGAATACTCAATATGCCCAAATGTGAACACTGGTGGCAGGCATGTAGCCGGGGGGGGGGGGGGGTTGAGGGGCTTCAGCCCCCCCCCCCAAAAAAATTCTCATGGTGGTTCACGAAAAGGCCTTACTGGTGCATTATTTAAACTGTTATGTTTATTCATATCATGACCAGATCACCATACTCAATATATCCCATATGCATGGGGGTAGTGGGGTAACGATACAAAAGGTTTGCTAGGCTAGACCCTCTTTCACTCAGACTCAGCCCCCCCCCCGCCCTGAAACAAACTCACCCCCCCCCCCAATCGAAATCCTGGCTATGGGCCTGACTAGTGGAGTTTGGGGAAAATAGAATCTTGACATTTGGGAGCTGTAGTTGCTGGGATTTATAGTTCACCTACAATTACAGAGCATTCTGAACCCCACCAACGATAGAAATTGGGCCAAACCTCCCACACAGAACCCCCATGACCAACAGAAAATACTGGAAAAGTTTGGTGGCCAGTGTCCTTTGGTTTTGGAGGTGTAGTTCACCTACATCCAGAGATCACTGTGGACTCAAACAATGATGGATCTGGACCAAACTCTACACAAACACTCAATATGCCCAGATGTGAACACTGGTGGAGTTTGGGGAAAATAGAATCTTGACATTTGGGAGTTGTAGTTGCCGGGATTTATAGTTCACCTACAATCACAGATTATTCAACAACAGAATTGGGCCAAACCTCCCACACAGAACCCCCATGACCACCAGAGTGGGCCACAGCAACGCGTGACAGGGGACAGCTAGTAGTAAACAAATAGATGGGAGTCAAATCCTGGAGATACATCTCCATTGCAGAATTTATGCAGTTTGACCCCACTTTAACGGTGGTGGGCTCAATGGCGATGGCTTCCTGGGATTTGTAGTTTGGTGAGGCAGCAGAGAGAGTGAAGGCCCTTGTCAAACTATAACTCCCATAGATTTGAGTCAAGAGAGGGATCAAGCTGCCCTCAAGACTTCAGGCTGGGGCTTTTGGAGGCCTCATCGAAGGACTAAACTTCAATCGATGGACTATGCTGAAGATCCAGCCTTAGAAAAGTTGTACCAAGTAGCAGGGGAGGCTTGGCGAGGATGGAGAAAGCAGCCCTGCTCTTCGCAATGCTTTTGTGGGGGGGTTTTGTGGAGGGAGGGGTTTCTGAAAGAGGAGACCCACAAGTTTTCCCGGGAAAGGCGAAGAGGAAGGGGCTCACCATGGCTCTGCCGCTGCTCAGGTTCTGTCGTCGTTCCTCTCCCTTGTTCGCTCCCTCTCTCTCTCTCTCTTGGCCCGACTCAGAGACGGGGAGGAGGAGGAGGGCCCCACCCACTCTCCCGCGGGATTGGAGGCGGAGTGGGAGGCCCGTCCGGCTGAGATTGGCAACCCAAGCTGCCCTTTGCCTTCCTCACCGGCCCGGAAGCAGGCCCAGACCCGCCTCCCAGCTGCCAATCAAAACGGGTTCCCACGCCGCCACAGCGCCCCCTGCCGGAGACTGGCCTCTACGTTGGCTCTATGGGAGGAAATAGGCAAGTGCCATCCATTACTTACTTACTTACTTACTTACTTAGGCGATCCCTCGTTGGACGAGTAAGATGGTCTTCCATTATGGATTTCCTTGTGGGTCTGTATGTGGCTGTGGAGCCCTATTCTTGCTCTGCATCTTCATCCGCAGTGAGGGCATTGGTTTCCAGGTGGAAGGCGGTCTCGGTCGGGGTTGGCTTGACGCGCCTTCCTCCTGGCACGTTTCTCTCTTTCACCCTCCACTCGTGCCTCCTCAAATTCTGCAGCACTGCTGGTCACAGCTGACCTCCAGCTGGAGCGGTCGAGGGCCAGGGCTTCCCAGTTCTCAGAGTCTATGCCAGAGTTTTTAAGGTTGGATTTGAGCCCATATTTAAATCTCTTTTCCTGTCCACCAACATTCCATTTTCATTCTTGAGTTCAGAGTAGAGCAACTGCTTTGGGAGACGGTGGTCAGGCATCCGGACAACGTGGCCGGCCCAGCGGAGTTGATGTTGGAGGACCATCGCTTCAATGCTGGTGGTCTTTGCTTCTTCCAGCACACTGACGTTTGTCCGCTTGTCTTCCCAGGAAATTTGCAGGATTTTCCGGAGGCAGCGCTGATGGAAACGTTCCAGGAGCTGCATATGACGTCTGTAGACAGTCCACGTCTCACAGGCATAGAGCAAGGTTGGGAGGACAATAGCTTTATAGACAAGCACCTTGGTCTCCCTACGGATGTCCCGGTCCTCAAACACTCTCTGCTTCATTCTGGAAAATGCTGCACTTGCAGAGCTCAGGCGGTGTTGTATTTCGGCGTCGATGTTGACTTTGGTGGAGAGGTGGCTGCCAAGGTAGCGGAAATGGTCCACATTTTCTAATGTTACACCATTAAGCTGTATTACTGGCATTGGAGAGGGATTGGCTGGTGACTGCTGGAACAGCACTTTGGTTTTTTCAATGTTCAATGACAGGCTGAGCTTCTCGTATGCTTCTGCAAAGGTGTTTAGAGTGGCTTGTAGATCTTCTTCTGAATGCGCACAGACGACATTGTCATCAGCATACTGGAGTTCTATAACAGCTGTTGTTGTAACCTTGGTTTTGGCTTTCAGTCTGCTGAGGTTGAATAGCTTGCCATCTGTCCGATAGATTATTTCCACTCCGGTGGGAAGCTTCCCATCAACAAGGTGAAGTATCATAGCGATGAAGATGGAGAATAGAGTTGGGGCAATAACACATCCCTGTTTGACACCGGATTCCACTTTAAATGGCTCACTTTGGGAGCCACTGCTGTCCAAGACTGTTGCCATCATGTCATCATGGAGGAGCCGCAGGATGTTCACAAATTTGTTAGGGCACCCGTTAAATAAATAGGCCATCCATTAAATAAAATGGGTTGAAAAGTCATTACAAAACTGGGGGGCGCTGGCATTCCCTTTCTAAAGTGTTTCTAAAAGTATAGTTAGTGAAAAATGGCATTCACAACCATTTGAAAATCGTTAAAGTATCATAGAATCATAGAATCAAAGAGTTGGAAGAGACCTCATGGGCCATCCAGTCCAACCCCATTCTGCCAAGAAGCTGGAATATTGCATCCAAATCTCCCTGTTGTGCCACCTCTACAAAGTTCTGAAGAGACTTATTTTGCATAGAATTACGGAAAAAATAGACCCATGTCTGATTCCACAGCAAGCTGGCTTCAGGAAAGGCAAAAGCTGCACATCGCAAGTGCTGATCCTGACTCAGCACATAGAAGATGGCTTTGAAAGGCAGCAGATCACAGGAGCTGTCTTCATAGACCTGTCCGCAGCCTATGATACTGTGAACCTCCGCCTCCTCGTGAGAAAAATGTATAATATCACAAAGGACTACCACCTCACCCGCCTCATAGGAAACCTGCTACAAAACAGGAGCTTTTTTGTTGAGTCCCAGGGCCAGAGAAGCAGATGGCGGAAACAGAAGAATGGCCTGCCTCAGGGGAACGTGCTTCCTCCATCCATGTTCAACATCTACAAAATGACCAGCCACTGCCAGAAGGGACAGAGAGTTTCATCTATGCTGATGACCGTACCATTACTGCTCAAGCAGGGAGCTTTGAGACTGTAGAACAGAAGCTCTCCGAAGCTCTAGGTGCTCTTACTGCCTACTTCAGGGAAAACCATCCCTAATCCGTCTAAAACACAGACATGTGTTTACTCTTTGTCATTCAGAACAACATATGTACAATGTGATCAGTTGCATCCACTCACATAATGTCCTGTTATGGGAGATCTAAAATAATCTTCCTTTGTCCATGTGGATAAATTCATTCAGCAGCTCATGAAGCAAGACTACACCTGAATAATAATAATAATAATAATAATAATAATAATAATAATACATTTTATTTATACCCCACCAACATCTCCCCAAGGGGACTCCGGGCAGCCAAGCCCAGCAATTACAACAAAGCACCCAACCCTTCTAAAACACAGACATGTGCCTTTCATCTCAAGAACAGACAAGCATCCCGAGCTCTGAAGATCGCCTGGGAAGGAATCCCACTGGAGCACTGCAGCGCACCCAAATACCTGGGAGTCACTCTGGACCGTGCCCTGACCTACAAGAAGCACTGCCTGAATATCAAGCAAAATGTGGATGCTAGAAACAATATCATATGAAATCTGACTGGCACAACCTGGGGATCACAACCAGACACAGTGAAGACATCTGCCCTTGCGCTGTGCTACTCTGCTGCTGAGTACGCATGCCCAGTGTGGAACACATCTCACCACACTAAAACAGTGGATGTGGCTCTTAATGAGACATGCCGCATTATCACGGGGTGTCTGCGCCCTACACCATTGGAGAAATTACACTGCTTAGCCGGTATTGCACCACCTGACATCCACCGGGAAGTAGCAGCCAATAGTGAAAGGACCAAGGCAGAGACATCTCCAGCTCATCCCCTGTTTGGGTATCAGCCAGCATGTCAACAACTTAAATCTAGAAATAGTTTTCTAAGATCTACAGAGACACTCGCTGGAACACCTCAGCAAGCGAGAGTCCAAAAGTGGCAGGCTCAAACCCAGAACCTCAACCAATAGCTGATACCTAATGAGAGACTCCCCCCTGGGCACACAGAGGACTGGGCGACTTGGAAGGCGCTGAACAGACTGCGCTCTGGCACCACGAGATGCAGAGCCAATCTTCAGAAATGGGGCTACAAAGTGGAATCCTCGACATGCGAGTGTGGAGAAGAGCAAACCACTGACCACCTGCTGCAATGCAACCTGAGCTCTGCCACATGCACAATGAAGGACCTTCTTGCAGCAACACCAGAAGCACTCCAAGTGGCCAGATACTGGTCAAAGGACATTTAATCAACTACCAAACTCACAAATTTTGTATTTCGTCTGTTTGTTTGCTTTGTTCTGTTAGAAATGTAATATAATTGACTGGTTGCTTATGACTCGATAAATAAAATATCGCAGAGCCTGGAATAATAATAATAATAATAATAATAATAATAATAATAATACTTTATTTATACCCCACTACCATCTCCCCAAGGGACTCGGTGCGGCTTACATGAGGCTGAAGTCGAACATGATCCCCCCCCCCCCAATAAGAGATAGTAATTTATAGTTTTGCTAAGGGCAAGGACACAAGGCTGGATAATAAGGGTTAAGCCTTGGTCAGTTTGGTGTGTATCAAGGCTTTATGCACTATTTTCATGTTTACAGCAGAAAGTAACCAATTTATTACTGACAATCATACCACAAAAGTATTTGAATTTTTCCATCTGAGGCACACCTGGGCTCCTGATGGTCCCCCATCTCACAAACAAGGGGCTCTCTTTCCCCCTCATAGTCCCTTTATGGACTATGGACTTATGATATATTTTCATGATTTTCCTTGTGGCTGAGGTTTTCTCCTTGACCTTTTTCTCCCCTTTCCCTGTGATGAAATCCCACCAGGAAGTGCCCCTGATATTGAAAGGGTGCAGAGCCTAAATCAATCACAAAGAACACTTATCAACAAATCTTTTGCATGGACAGAAACAAAGGCGACATCCTTGCCCTCGGAGTTTCGCCCAGCAGGGAGGTCACCCCTTGGCAGACTTTTGATTACTTTTCCAATTGGAGATGGGGGGCGCCTTCAAAAAGCATCCCCCTTTCCGCCCTGTTGCCCCATTCAATCATTCATCAAAAACTTCATCCAGTATTGCCCCTTTTGTCCTTCTGTTTTGCCACCACAGAAAGCCCGGATTTTCCTGTTTGTATTCAATTATCACCATTCATGAATCAGTAGAACTGCTTGATTAGAAGGCCTTTCCTGGGACTCATTAAGCCGCTGGCATTTCCTTACTTCATAATCCATTCAAGTATCCATTGTTTTTCCCTCGTCCCGCTTCCCTCCCTCCTGATTCATCGAGATGCCAGAGCGGTAGAAGCCTTTTCATTGGCCCTGACACACTGCAGCGGCTCCCTGATTGGTCCAGATGCTCCGGGGGTGGACGAGCCCCCTCCCAGCTGTTGGCACGTCAGCCAATCACGACGAAGACCGGCCAGGGGGCGGGCGCGGGAGATTTGAACCATACAAATCTGTATTTCTATAAAAATAGCATTTATTTCTGTAACCACATGCTCTGCTTGGCGAATGATTGCTGCATTGCATCTTTTTCAGCTGAATCGCAAATAAAACATCTAGGTGGTGCTTCCTTCAACTTGGTGAGACCTTTTATTGGGAAAAATCAGGGATTGGGTGCTTCTCTCTGTCTCGCCAGGGTAACAAACTCTTTAAAGAGTCTGATTGATCTCTGACTCCTGGCAAAGACCCCTAAATTCATGCTCTACAACAAGGCCAAGCCCACAGTACATCAATATCAAGAGCAATAACAAAAACTATCAATACAATACAATTTATATAAATCACATAAACAATAAACAGTAACACACAAGCATTTAAAAACCAATGGCCAGGCCAAATTTAAGTTTAAAATTAAAAAAAATAACACTGGGCATGAAAAAGGTAGGATATAACTGGTATAGGGTTTTCAAAGAGAGATGAGGGAACGCAGTGAGTCCTAAATCAGTGGTAAAGTGCATTTTGAGAGCATATTGCTGAGAGTGTTCCTTATTCTGGGAAGGCACACTGGAACAACCACGTTTTCAGGCTCCTCCTAAAGACTGCCAGAGTTGGGGCATGTCTGATGTCCTTGAGAAGTAAAAAATGCTATTTATAAAAACTTTTCAATTCCCAAAAATCAGTGAATTACTGAAATGTTCTGAATCTTTGGGGGAGAGGGGGCAGTAACAGAGGTAAATGTGTTCTAATGTTGTAACAAGTTTCATCCCGATAGCTCTAAAAATGAGGAAGGAGAGAACCCTGGAGGCTCCCCCCTCCCGCACGTGTAATAACATAACAAAAAAGTAAAGAAAAACTATTTACTTTGTTATAGTTACAATACAGACCTCTAACGATATTTTAGAAACACTTTAGAAATGATTCAATGCCACCCCTAATTTAGTAATGAAAATTGATTTTTTTTCATTGATCACACAGGCCTAGCAGTACTAAATATCGGTAGTATACATAATATAGCGCAAGCTGCCGAAGAGGTCAAGCAATGTTATACTATGCCCTAGCAAGTGATCGGATGCCATTTACAAACACATTACTGAGATCAGCATGGAAAATGATAATACAATAGCTTCCAAGGATTTAATCATGCAACAGCTGTATGGGATACATGCTCTCCAGTTACACCTCCTCCACAAGGTAAACATTTGTTTGCGCTAAACTAGTAATGAAACCCATTCAGTGCATTTTACACTCGTCTCCTCAGAAAATATCCAGTTTAGTCCAGTCGACAAAAGTGAGACTTCCTAATGATATTAAGGTTTTTTTTACAGTATAAAATTATAGCACTTTGATGTTACATTTAAGGGTGCATCTATACTGTAGGATTAATGCCGTTTGCCCCCAATTTAACTACCAATGGTATGGGAGTGTCATGAATGACTTTTCAATAACTTTGAAGCATAGGTACTTTTTATTGCAGTTTCCAGTGTGAGAGGGTATATCAGATTACAGAAAAACATTTAGACATCAAATGACATTGGACATACAGACATACAAATTCTATGCAACTACATTGGATTTACATCCCATCTCGAAATTTAAGATCGTCCGGGGAGGCCCTGCTCTCGACTCCGCCACTATCACAAGTGAGGTTGGCGGGGACGAGGAGCAGGGCCTTCTCAGTGGTGGCCCCTCACCTGTGGAACTCACTCCCCGGGGAGATTAGATCAGCGACCTCCCTTCTGACGTTCAGGAAAAAACTGAAGACCTGGATATGGGACCAAGCTTTTGGACATGCTGGCAGCTATTATTATTATTATTATTATTATTATTATTATTATTATTAACTTTATTTGTACCCCGCTAGCATCTCCCGAAGGACTCGATGCGGCTTACAAAGGCCAAGGCCACAAAACACAACATAAACAATATAACACCAAAGCAAAATTAAAGACAGTTAAAGCAATATAACGACATGCAATGAACAACATATCAAAACAATAAAACTGGGCCGGGCCAGAGTAGTGGGTACAAGATTAAAAGTGCTGATGTGGCAGGAGGTATACGAGGATTATAGGGCAAGTGCAGTGTGCGGTGTGCAATCATCTTAGTTCTACTAAAGTGCTTCGAGTATTTGTTAATGGAGATTTCCTATTCTGGAAAGGCACATCGGAACAGCCAAGTCTTCAAGTTCTTTCTAAAGACTGCCAATGTAGGGGCCTGTCTAAGATCTTTTGGGAGGGTGTTCCAGAGTCGGGGGGCCAACACAGAGAAGGCCCTGTCTCGTGTCCCCACCAGTCGCGCTTGTGACGCAGGCGGAATCACGAGCAGGGCCTCACCAGATGATCGAAGTGAGCGTGTGGGTTCATAAATGGAGATGCGGTCACTCAGGTAGGCAGGTCCCAAACCGTTTAGGGCTTTGTAGGTAAAGGAAGATCTGACGACAAACATGGACGAATGGAATGGAATGGATATACGGAACTCTGAACACTGAGCATGAGATTGTTTTGCTATTTTATTATGTACTAATGTTTTTAACTTGTTAACTGTCTAAATTGTTGTAGGTATTGTTTGTTTATTGATTCAGGCATCGAATTGTGCCGTTGTTTGTAAGCCGCCCTGAGTCCCCCCTCGGGGGTGAGAAGGGCGGGGTATAAGTAATTGAAATAAATAAAAAAAATACAATTACATGGCTAACAAATAAACAAAGGGGAATTGCATTTTCACTCAACATTCACACCATATGTACAGGCATTCATCCTCAGGCATTCAAATATTACTATATCCTTTTCTCCCTCCTTGGAGAAGCACCTGTTAGGCCATACCCTGATTTCCTGCACCCTGTCAATGTACAGTTCCAAAACTTTCATAAGGCATAACTTCAAAACACCAAAATGTCAAAACTTCTTTCCCTAAGAACAATGCCAAGGATCAGATCTCTGTTTTCCATTCAGCAGATCCTGCGCAAAATCTAAGACTGCAAAAGCACACTTCTTCCTCTTCCCTTGAGAAAGAAGCCCCAACGTGGCCAGAATCATGCTTTTCCATAGCATATCTGACTCTCTCCATAGGTACACTATCTCTCTCCTTCCCATGGAGCAGAGCATAGTGGGTGGAACAGATTCCTTAGGTCTGCCACACTTTGAGTATTATTAGACTGAGTCTTTTATAGGAATATTCTGTTGATGTAGTCCCAAAGTTGTAAATGAATGATAGACGTCTTCCATCCTGGTTCCATTTCAGTTTCCTGGCCAGATGTTGATCTTCTTGATTGGTGTTGATCTTATGTTACTTCCTTCTTAACATTGTAAACATTTCCATTATCACTGTCCCAATTCTTATCAGAGTTTACTTTTCAGTTCTTATTAGCAGGTTTTAATCACAATCCAGTAAGCAGGTAGTTAGTCGTTGCAGGCCTTAATATTATACTGATGTCTCCAAAATTATTAACTCCATCCATACATCTTCCATTCATTCCCACACATCATTAAATCCATATTTATCAAATCTGCAATGATATTTTCATGACAGGAGCTCTGTTTTTTCAAGCTCTTTAGCCTTCTCTGCCAAACGGTTATTTGGCAAAACAAGCTGAAGATCAATCCCAACAAAACAGAAGTCAGTCGTACGCCTGACTAGGGTATTGGGTGGCAACTTGTGCTGGACGGGGTCGCACTCCCCCTGAAGGCATAGGTCCGTAGCTTGGGGGTCCTCCTGGACTCAGCGCTGACGCTTGATGCGCAGGTGTCAGTGGTGGCCAGGAGGGCCTTTGCACAATTAAAACTCGTGCACCAGCTGCGACCATACCTCACGAAGCCTGACTTGACCACGGTGGTCCATGCCTTAGTTATCTCTCGACTGGACTATTGCAATGCACTCTACATGGGGCTGCCCTTGAAGATGGCCCGGAAACTTCAATTGGTCCAATGATCGGCAGCCAGACTTCTAACCGGGGCAAATTACAGAGAGTGGTCAACCCTCCTGTATAAGGAGCTCCATTGGCTGCCATTCATCTTCCAGACTCAATTCAATGTGCAAAGGCCTGAACGGTTTGGGACCCACCTACCTTTGTGACCGCATCTCCTACCACAAACCTGCACGATCTCTTCGATCCGCTGAAGAGGTCCTTCTCTCGCCCCTTCCTCTATCACAGACTCGTCTTATGGGAACAAAGGAAAGGGCCTTTTCTGCTGTGGCTCCCCGCTTTTGGAATTCGCTGCCTAGGGAAATCACGCAAGCCCCCACACTAGCTGGTTTTAAGAAAGACCTAAAAACCTGGCACTTCCATTGTGCTTTTGGAGAATGACCACTCAACCCATCTGGTTATCTTAGCTACAGCTGCCCTCAGAATAAAGCATCTTCCCACCCCTAAAATTTTTGTCGTGTCAGGAGCGACTGGAGAAACTGCAAGTCGCTTCTGGTGTGAAAGAATTGGCCGTCTGCAAGGACGTTGCCCAGGGGACGCCCGGATGATTTGATGTTTTTATCATCCCCTAAAATGGCTAAATCCCATGGTTCCTCCCTGTTGGGCTCCTCTCCTACAAATGCACTTTTATCCCTATCTCACCCAGGGTTTTAACTTTTTAACATTTTACCTCATACATTTGGCCCGCCCTCTGTGTCTGGTTTTACTCTGCTGTTTTATATTGTTGATTTTGTTAATTCATATTTTGTTATGATGTATTTTGTTAAATAAATAAAGTGTATTATTTATTTATTTATTTATTTATTTATTTGCTGCATTTGTTGACCGCCGTTCTCAGCCCTAGGGCGACTCACGGCGGTGTACAACATATAAAAAGACAATTTACAATAAAGCAATAACACAACGAAATATCATCATAACTATCAATAATACACCAATAATATATTTACACTAAATAATCCGCTCCGTCTCATCGTAGAATCATAACCAATCTCGTAATCCATATTCCGTTCCAGTCGTCATTGCCAATTTATTGTAGCACTTAGTTAAATGCCTTCTCAAATAACCATGTCTTTAGGCTCTTACGGAATGACATAAGGGAGGGCGCCTGTCTGATGTCTACAGGGAGGGTGTTCCACAGCCGGGGGGCCACCACCGAGAAGGCCCTCTCTCTCGTCCCCGCCAGACGTGCCTGTGAGGCAGGCGGGATCGAGAGAAGGGCCTCCCCAGACGATCTCAAGGCCCTCGTGGGCTCATAGGCTGAGATGCGGTCAGAAAGGTATTTTGGGCCGGAACCGTTTAGGGCTTTGTAGGCCAACACCAGCACCTTAAATTGGGCCCGGTAGCAGATCGGCAGCCAGTGGAGCTCGAACAACAAGGGCGTTGTGTGCTCCCTGCGTCCCGCTCCTGTTAGTAACATGGCTGCCGCGCGCTGGACTAGCTGAAGCTTCCGGGCCGTCTTCAAGGGCAGCCCCACGTAGAGAGCGTTGCAGTAGTCAAGGCGGGATGTGACCAGAGCGTGTACCACCGTGGCCAAGTCAGACTTCCCGAGGTACGGGCGCAGCTGGCGCATGAGCCTGAGCTGTGCAAATGCTCCCCTGGTCACCGCTGAAACCTGGGAATCCAGGCTTATTATTATTATTATTATTATTATTATTATTATTATTATACTGGATTCTGTAATATTGTGCTCTGGAAATTAAATTGCAGAAAATGTGATTCCCATTCTTGATCCGGATGCATCTCCAGCTTCATTCCTTACAATATTGTAAGGAAAACGTTCTCCATAGATTTTTGTTTTCCATCTAGTATTTGTGTTTTTGAAAAAAAAGTTATAAGTTGATTCTGGGAGCTGACTGACATGCGACAAGGGGTATATATATAGCTCTGGACATGAAGAAAAGTGGAGAGGGTGCGCAGATGTAGGGGGGAAGAAAATCCATGGCTGTTGTCAGGAGAAAGGGTTACCTAGCAACTTTGACACAGGCTTCTCTTGTGTACAGAAGTGGGATTATTTTGCAGACTTTCACCAGACAGCAGTGAAGGGGGAAAACACCTCTCTGCCCCATGGCTGTAGCAACCCTTTAAATGGTGAGTAGCCCATTTATAAATATTGAGCAAGAGACACATCCGGCATTTGTTATTTTCTTTGTTCAAATGCCAAAGCTGGAGGCCAAATTATCTTTTGCAGATCCTTTAAAAACAATCGCTGTTTGAGAACCAGACAGCTGGGGAGAGAGGAGAGAAAAATAGACACTGCCTGCTACATCGAATTTAAGTGCATGATGCCCTGCAACAATTGGTTAAGAGATATTTTGGATAAGAGATACACACAAGTTGAATATCTCTTATCCAAAATGCTTGGAACCAGAAGTGTTTTGGATTGTAGATATTAAAAATAAAATTAGAAACACCTCTATATGCATAAAGGCACATAATGAGATATCTTGGAGATGGAACCCAAATCTAAAGGCAAAAATGTTTTATATACAACATATACACATAGGATTAAGGTCAGAGGCAGCCCTAGGTAATTTTCAATGGTAAGCAAACAGTATTTTGGCGCCCCCCCCCTCCCCCCAACCAATCACTGATATATATGTTCTGTTCATCGTGGGAGTTTTGTGTGCCATATTTGATTCAATTCCATCATTGGTGGAGTTCAGAATGCTCTTTGATTGTAGGTAAACTATGCATCCCAGTAACTACAACTCGCATATGTCAGGGTCTATTTTTCCCCAAGAGCTCCTCAAGAGCGCCCCTGGGTGAAATCAACTATACTGTGAATGCTTACTTTGCGTAATGGGTTGAGCCGCCCCTGATTAAGGTTTATTTCTAGTCATTTTGTGCATGAAACAAAGTAAAATTTCACTATCTCACCTATGTGATCAGTTTCAGGTTATGCAGTATTTCAGAATACCAGACATGGGACACTCAACTTGCACATATGAGTGTGAAAGACTTAAATGTGCACACTATATTCATGTTTTATTCTAAGCATTTTAATCAGATAGAATAATAATAATAATAATTATTATTATTATTATTATTATTATTTGCCTGTGACAAAGAACTGGTGGGATCACAAGCCGGAAAAAGTTCAGAGAATGAACACGTCAAGCTACTCTGGGACTTCTGAATTAAGACAGACAGAGTTTTGGAGCACAATACTCCTGACCTCACAATCGTGTTAAAAAACAAAGTTTGTTGATGTTGCAATCCCAGGTGATAGCAGGATTGAAGGGAAACAACTGGAAAAGCTGACACGATATGAGGATTCTCTGTGTGTTATCCTTCACAAACTGCCTGCTTCAGTGGTATCGCTAGTCCAGGGGGTGCAGACTGCATTGGATGACATCAGTAAAGCAGATAATAATAATAATAATAATAATAATAATAATAATAGTCCTAGATGCTTGGGAAGTGTTCAACTTGTGATTTTGTGATACAAAATCCAGCATATATATCTCTTTTGCTGTGACGTACTGTGTTCTTGTGTCAGTAAAATAATAATAATAATCATCATCATCATCATCATAACTTGTGCCACAAATACCATATGCCTGCAACAAAGAACTGGCGGGATCACAAGCCTGAAAAAGTTTCAGAAAATGAACACGTCAAACTACTCTGGGACTTCCGAATTCAGACTGACAGAGTTTTGGAGCACAATACTCCTGACCTCACAATTGTGTTAAAAAAACAAAGTTTGTTGATGTTGCAATCCCAGGTGACAACAGGATTGAAGAGAAACAACTGGAAAAGCTGACACGATATGAGGATTTAAAGATCCAACTGCAAAGATTCTGGCACAAGCCAGTAAAGGTGGTCCCAGTGGTGATCGGCACACTGGGTGAAGTGCCTAAAGACTTTGGCCTGCACTTAAACACAATCGGCGCTGACAAAATTACCATCTGCCAGCTGCAAAAGGCCACCTTACTGGGATCTGCACGCATTATTCGCCAATACATCACAGAGTCCTAGACACTTGGGAAGCGTCTGACACGTCATCCAGTACAACAGCCAGCAGAGTGTCTGCTGTGGACTCATCTTTTTGTGTTTCAAATAATACTAATATATTTCACTGATTCTAAGATACTAAAAAGTACCTTAGAATATTTCACTGACTCTAAGGTACTTTTTTCCCATATAAACATCTCAAAAAACAGAGTACACCTTACAATTGCCAGTGAGTTATATCTAGAGTGAGGCCCTTTCCACAAAGCAGTATAAAATCCACGTTGAACTGGATTATATGGCAGTGTGGGCTCAGACAATCCAGTATAAAGCAGATGATGTGGATTATCTGCCTTGATATTCTGTTTTATATGACTGTATGGAAGGGCCCAGAGAGAGAACTTTTTTCTGTTGGTGGTACTGAAATTGGTGTGTCTTAGCTTCAGTGGCATCTTAGATTCGATGAATCGTTATATTTCCAACCTGGCTCTTCCTAAGCTTTAAAAGGTACAATATAAATTAAATGCATTATAACTAAAACACATAAAACAATTTAAAATACATGTATTAAAACACATAAACATAAAATTAAAACATAAACACTACACATATAAAAAGCTCAGTTGGGCAAACTAAATTAAGAACCAATTAGAGCCAGCTTCTGATTTATAAGCCCATTTTTGTTAGCAGTACTGTTTGGTCAAATAGTATCATCATCCTTTCACCTCTAATCCTGCAATTTCTTTTGGAACTTGACATTTTATTCTATTGGTCCATATGCCTAAAACTCAATGTTTGGTGATTATTTATTTCGTATCAAAAGCATTGCATAAATTAGTATAAAACTGATAAAAATAGAAGGAGCGCAGATGGCTAAATATCTTTTGACCAAAAACGGGCAACGGCATTGTCTGTAGCCTCCAACAATTCTTCCTCTGTACATGAGGCAGGACATAGTGGACAAGCATACAGATGCAGAGTTGTCTGTTCTGCTCCATAGTCACATTAGGTGTGGGATTCTTTTAGGTAGTGCCATTTTGCCAGGTTGTCTTTTGTTCGGCCCACTTCACTTCTGAGTCTGTTCAGGGACTTCCAAATTGCCCATTCTTGGTTTACCCCTGGAGGAAGACCCTCGTGGGGGACCATCCAGTTGGGATTTCCTGATTTAGCTGCCCAGAGGGATACCCTTGCTGCTGCTGGGGGGACACCAAGAGGAGTGGTAGTTCTCATAAAGCTTTTCCTTGATTTGAGTCTACTGGGAGGAGGCTGGTAGCCATGTACTGGGTGGCTTTCACAGTGTTCAACTTTATTTCTCTCACATTTAGCAACAACCTCCCATTGTTCATGGGGGGGGGGGGGGGATGCCAGCTAGCTTGTAGAGCAGTGGTTCTCAACCTGGGGTCCCCAGATGTTTTTGGCCTTCAACTCCAAGAAATCCTAACAGCTGGCAAAGTGGTTGGGATTTCTGGGAGTTGTAGGCCAAAAACATCTGGGGACCCCAGGTTGAGAACCACTGTTGTAGAGTTTATCAACAGGTGTAGGTTTAAGACATCCTGTGATTATTCTGCATGTTTCATTCAATGCTATGTTCATCTGCTTTGCATGGGCAGACCTATGCCAAACAGGACAGGCATACTCGGCAGTTGAGTAAGACAAGGCTAGGGCTGATGTTCTTACTAATTTTGGATCTGCATCCCATCTGCTGCCAGTAAGTTTCCGCAGGATGTTATTGCGTGCAGCTACTTTATGCTTGGTATTCAAGCAGTGTTTCCTATATGCTGGTGTTTAATCTAAGGTGACACTGAGATATTTAGGATGTAAACAATGTTCAAGCTCTTGACCTTCCCAGGTGACTTTCAATTTCCTGTTGGTTTCACAGTTGCGTAGGTGGAAAGCACACACTTGTGTCTTGGCAGGGTTAGGCTTCAGCTGGATATCTTTGAAATAGCTGGAGAGATTTTTCAAGGCATTAGTAAGTTGGATTTCAACTGTTTCAAAATCTTTTGCTTGTGTGGTTAGGCCAAGGTCATCAGCATATATAAAGCTCTTTGTGAGTGGTGGTTGTGACTGATCATTAGTAATCACTGATCATTGTGACTGATCATAACCACAACAATGTTTGTTATGATACATTGACAACTGAGATAGTAATTGAAGATCATGGAGGGATCTCCTCCGGGGCGGGTGGGTCCGCGGGTGGAGGGGCTGCGATAGAGGTGGTGACAGGTAGAGGGAGATACGGGAAAGGGAGAACAAATTACTTTTTTCGGCCCAAAATTTATAATAATAATTCGGCAAGCTCAAAACGTGACAAAAATGTGAGACAAAAGCAAATCTGGCCCAAAATTTACAATAGAACATTGGCAATTCCAAAAATCCATACCACAACTCAACAAACAATTCGGCCTGAAAATAACAAGAATATATTGGGAACTCCAAAAAACCCTCCCGACAAGATACAGCTGAGATGCCAGGATGGTGGCCCCTCTGGGTTAAGGGTGGTGCTGTTCAATGCCAGGTCAGTAAATGGAAAGACCTCTATCATTCGAGACCTAATCCAGGAAGAACAAGCTGACCTGGCATGTATAACGGAGACCTGGTTGGACGAAGGGGGAGGGGTGAATCTCTCCCAACTCTGCCCGCCAGGTTACTCTGTGCAGCACCAACCAAGACCCGGAGGGCGGGGAGGAGGAGTTGCAGTAGTCTATAAGGAGTTTATCCCCCTGATCAGGTGCCCCATCCCACAATCATCATCATTTGAATGTGCCGGCTTCAGGTTAGGTGACCGGGACAGGATAGGGATTCTGTTAGTGTACCGACCACCCCGCGGCACGACAGTTTCTCTACCTGAGTTAGCAGGTGTGGTCTCGGATATGGCGCTGGGCTCCCAGCGGCTTTTAGTCCTGGGGGATTTCAACGTCCATGCCGAGGCCCCACTTTCAGGTGCAGCTCAGGACTTTATGGCCGCCATGGCAACCATGGGCCTGTCCCAATTAGTATCTGGTCCCACCCATACGGCCGGACACACATTGGATTTGGTCTTTACCCAGGGATGGGGTGACAGGGTCGGGGCGGAGGAGTTGACCATCGCTCCGTTGCCATGGACCGATCACTTCCTGATTAGGTTTAGACTTACTGTACCTCCCAACCTCCGCAGGGGTGGTGGACCCATTAAAATGGTCCGCCCCAGGAGACTTATGGATCCAAACGGATTCCTGACGGCTCTTGGGGAGCTTCCCACTTCCCTGGCTGGCGATTCTGTCGATGCCTTGGCCTCTCGCTGGAACTCTGAGATGACTAGGGCAATCGATACAATCGCTCCGGAACGCCCCCTCTCGAGTAACCGGGCTAGTCATGCCCCTTGGTTCACTGAGGAGCTGGCAGCTATGAAGCGAAAGAAGAGGTGGCTAGAGCGCGTGTGGCGCCGGAATCCGACTAAATCAGCCCAAACACACCTGAATGCCTTCTTAAGGTCCTATGGTGTGGCAATAGAGGCAGCACAAAAAACATCTTTTGCGGCCAATATTGCATCGGCGAAGAACCGTCCAGCTGAGCTCTTTCGGGTTGTGAGGAGTCTGTTAAATCCGCCGGAAAGCGAGATCCCTGACAGCTCAGGAGCTCGCTGTGAAGCATTTGCTCGGTTCTTCGCTGATAAAATTGCGCTGATTCGGTCTGGATTCGACGTCACTTTAAATGCAGTCTCTGAGGATGTAACGAGAGCATCTGCTTGTCCGGTTTCGTTGGATTCATTTCAATTGGTTCAGCTTGAGGATGTGGACAGGATCCTTGGAGAGGTGCGACCCACCACATGCATCCTAGACCCCTGCCCATCCTGGCTGATAAAGGAAGCCAGAGGGGGTTTGGCAGAGTGGGTGAAGGTGGTGGTTAATGCCTCCTTGCAGGAGGGCAAAATTCCAGCGAGCTTGAAACAAGCTATTATCAAACCGCTGTTGAAAAAACCATCACTGGACCCCACTCAATTAGACAACTATCGGCCAGTTTCCAATCTCCCCTACTTGGGCAAAGTCATGGAACGTGTGGTGGCGACACAGCTCCAGGGATTTCTGGTAGACACTGATTATCTAGATCCGGCACAGTCTGGCTTTAGACCGGGACATGGAATGGAAACAGCCTTGGTCACCTTGGTAGATGATCTGCGCAGGGAGCTGGACAGGGGGAGTGTGTCCCTGTTAGTTCTGCTGGACCTCTCAGCGGCCTTCGATACCGTTGACCACGGTATCCTTCTGGGACGCCTCAGAGATATGGGACTTGGGGGTACTGCTTTGCAGTGGCTCCGGTCCTTTCTTGAGGGACGGTCCCAGAAGGTGTTACTGGGTGACACCTGTTCGGCCCCACAGCCGTTGTCATGTGGAGTCCCACAGGGTTCAATTCTGTCCCCAATGTTGTTTAACATCTACATGAAGCCGCTGGGGGAGATCATTCGGAGTTTCGGACTGCGATGTTATCTCTATGCAGATGATGTCCAGATCTGTCACTCCTTCTCACCTGTCACCAAGGAGGCTGTCCAGACCTTGAATCGGTGTTTGGCTGCTGTATCGGACTGGATGAGGGCTAACAAATTGAAATTGAATCCAGACAAGACAGAGGTCCTATTGGTCAGTCGTAAGGCCGAACAGGGAATAGGGTTACAGCCTGTGTTAGACGGGGTTACACTCCCCCTGAAGACGCAGGTTCGCAGCTTGGGAGTGATCCTGGACTCATCGCTGAGCCTGGAACCCCAGGTCTCAGCGGTGGCCGGGAGAGCTTTTGCACAATTAAAACTTGTGCACCAGTTGCGCCCGTTCCTTGGGAAGTCTGATCTGGCCACAGTGGTCCACGCTCTTGTTACATCCCGAATAGACTACTGCAACGCGCTCTACGTGGGGTTGCCCTTGAAGACGGTTCGGAAACTTCAACTGGTCCAGCGAGCGGCAGCTAGGCTGCTCACTGGGGCGACATACAGAGAGCACACCACCCCTCTGCTGTGTCAGCTCCACTGGCTGCCGGTTCAGTTCCGAGCCCAATTCAAGGTGCTGGTCTTGACCTATAAAACCCTGTACGGTTCCGGTCCAGCGTATCTGTCCGAACGTATCTCCCTCTACGTCCCACCACGGAATTTAAGATCATCTGAGGGGGCCCTGCTCTCGACTCCACCGCTTTCTCAAGCAAGGCTGGTGGGGACGAGGAGCAGGGCCTTCTCAGTGGTGGCCCCCCACCTGTGGAACTCACTCCCAGTGGATATCAGGGCATCGACATCACTCCTGTCCTTTAGGAGAAAGACAAAGACGTGGTTGTGGGACCAGGCCTTCAGGCAGTCTGCTAACTAGATAGGACAACCAGGCAATTAGGACCGGCAGGACTGATATATGTGGACTGATAAATGTGGAAGAAAACTCTGAACCATGAGATAGCGAACACTGACTGGCAAGAAGGAAGAAGTGGTTGTATCGGTTTGTATGAAATTTTACTGGTATTATTGGTTTTAACGGTTTTAGATGCAATGTATTGTTGTTGTTGTTGTTTGCTAATTTGTTATTTTGTTTTATTGCTTATTATTGTGTATTATGTATGCTATGGGCATCGAATTGTGCCTTGGATGTGTAAGCCGCCCTGAGTCCCCTTCGGGGTGAGAAGGGCGGGGTAAAAGTAAACCAAATAAATAAATAAATAAATAAATAAGATATTAAACAAAGTCGATGCAAGAACGCTGCCTTAGGGTAAACCATTCTTTTGCCTCCTCCATCTACTTTTCCTGCCTTGAAACACCACATAGAAGCTATGGTTTTCTAGGAGAGTCTGGATAGTTTTTGTGCAATCATAGTCTCGAGTAATATGGTAGACTTTCTGCAGCATTTTCCTATGTTGCACCACGTCATAGGCTGCTGTAAGGTCGACAAAAAATGTTCCAGTAATGCAACCTTTCTCATATCCTTCCTCAATGTGCTCAATCAGATTAAGAATTTTTAGAGATGTTTGGTGCTGTGGAGCAGTACCAAAAATACTCTCCTCCCTTAATACAAGGATGTGAGATCTCCCATTGGAAGACACACTTTCTCTTGAGGCAAATTAGACTTGGTGACACAATCTGGCCAAGAGGAGCCTTCCACCTGGAAACCATGGCCACACTTTTTGAGGTACCTGGGAGGAGTGGCTGTGGACATCGGCCTCCTGGCATTACTAAGATCATAATCTCAGAAGTTGATGGGAATGGGAACAGAATGGGCAGTAAATGCAACTAACTGTGGGAATCAGATATCTACAGACCTTCTCTTTCCATGAGCACTTCTCTGATGAGAACATCAGAGTTTTGGGATGCTGTGCAGATGACACCCAATCTATTACCTCTTTCCACCCAAAGTCAAGGAAGGTGTCCTGGTCCTAAACCAGTTCTGTCATCAGTAAGGTACTGGATAATGGCAAAAAAATTGAGACCTTATCCAATCAAGTTGCTCTTCGGCCCCTTCTATACCGCCATATAAAATCCAGATTATCTGGTTTGAACTGGATTATATGGTAGTGTAGACTCATGTAATCCAGTTCAATGTAGGTAATGTGGATTACCTGCTTTGCTAATCTGGATTATATGGCAGTGCAGAAGGGGCCTTAGTCAGTTAAAGACAGATCAGATTTCAAAATGGGTTTACATTCCCTCTGAAGACACAACTTCACAATAATTTTGTCTGCTTGTTTAACCTGAAGAAGAGAAGGCTGAGAGGAGATATGATAGCCATGTATAAATATGTGAGAGGAAGCCACAGGGAGGAGGGAGCAAGCTTGTTTTCTGCTTCCTTGGAGACTAGGACGCGGAACAATGGCTTTGAAGGGGCTAACAGAACTCAGAAATGTTGAAATTCTAAAATGCAAACCTAGAGAGGGGTTTGTGCCTCTCCTCTGGCCTGCAGAAGACCAGAAGCTAAGAGGAGATAATGTATCTAGAAGACACAAGATGCTGTATTGTCAAGTACACCCAGGGTGGGTTACTACGCCCAGGGAGTACCCAAGGGTGGGTTAACACCCAAAATGCTTATCTGTAACAATAATGTGTGTGTTTACGTAGTTTGTAGAAGGTTAGCAGTGAAAGACATTGGAGTGGCAAAATATGAGAAAAAACATGTTTTTGAATGGTTGATCCGATAAGAGAGGTGTGTGCCCATGACACAGTGAAAAGACATGTATATAAGGAGACTGAAATATCCAAATATCAGAGACAGCTCTCTTTGAAGACACTGGTCTGTCTGGGCTGTTTCTCCCTGTGTGGCCACACTTGAAATAAAGAGATTTCTGCTTTACCTCTGGAGACTAGACTCTCTTCATTTTGCTGCCCTCTGTGACGGACTCAGCAAGGACCCCAAGCAGGGGGTCCCCTACATTTCTGGAGGTTCCACCGAGATCTAGCAGAGGTGCCGGTTTGATGAGATTCTAGAGGTTGTTGGCAACCCATTCCTGAAGGCGAAGGCTGCCCAATTGGGATGTATCAACAGAGATCGAGAAGGGATCCCAAAACAACAGACCGATCCTTTTGTTCATCTTTGTTGGGTGCCCTCGTCAGCAGGAACGCTCCACTTGAGAGGAAAGTTGGAAATCTCGTCCCCAGGAACGTCAGGGAACGCAAGTCATCGTTACCAGGCGAGTAGAGGTTTTCTTGGGGAAAGGGAAAGTCTAGACTAGTAAACAGGCGCCAGAAGGGTGGAAGGTTGGAAAGTATTGTCTGTTCGGGAGTGTGATACAACTGAATAGGCACCACCCTTAGGAAAATGGGGCAAAAAGGGAGTAAGAAATGCTCAAGCCCATTGGAATGTATGGTTAAGAATTTCTCTAAGTTTAGGCAACAGATGCCAGGATGTAACAATGCCCAGAAATTGCAATTTCTGTGTCAGGTGGAATGGCCGAAATTTAATTTAAATCCCAGATGGCCAGAAACCGGAACTTATGATTTGAAAATAGTAAGGCAATACCTTCGTTACATAGCTGCCAACCATCTAGATTAGCTTTGCTATATAAATGCATGGAGTGTTGTGTTGCAAACCTGATCTCCTTGGCTTTTAAAATGTTACAAAGAAACTCCCTCTTGCATGCCCTTACTTGCCAATCCAACAGCACCATTTAATGGTGAAAGTAAGAAGGTCATATACCTTGATTCTGCAGAAGGACAATTAGAGCTGGAATCCCAGCCCCCACCATATGTGTCATAAGTACTTTTAAAAACATTAGATAGGTTCTGCTTTTAGTGAGACAGGTTGCATTAGGCACTTTCAGAGAAAAAATAGACACAGACTCCAGTACTTACATGCTCTGCTCCATGGGAAGGACAGAGTGGTGTATTCAGAGAGTGTCAGATATGCTATGGGAAAGCATGATTCTGGACACTTTGGGGCTTCTTTCTCAAGGGAAGAGGAAGAAGTGCGCTTTTGGAGTCTTAGATTTTGTGCAGGGAGTCAGGTTCTGCTGTATGGAAAACAGAGGTCTGGTCCTTGGCATTGTGCTTAGGGAAAGAAGTTTTGGCATTTCAGTGTTTTGAAGTTATGGCATTATGGAAGTTATGGAACTGTGCATTGGCAGGCTGCAGGAAAGCAGGGTCTGGCCTTACAGGTGCTTCTCCAAGGAGGGAGAAAAGGATATGGTAATATTTGGATGCATGTGGATGAATGCGTGTACATGTGTGTGAATGTTGAGTGAAAATGTAATTCCCCTATGTTTAATGTATTGTCGAAGGCTTTCATGGCTGGAATCACTAGGTTCTTGTGGTTTTTTTTCGGGCTATAGAGCCATGTTCTAGAGGCATTTCTCCTGACGTTTCGCCTGCATCTATGGCAAGCATCCTCAGAGGTGTGAGGTCTGTTGGAATTAGGACAATGGGTTTATATATCTGTGGAATGGCTGGAGTGGAGCAAGGAGCTCTTCCCTGCTGCAGTTAGGTGTGAATGTTTAGCTGATCACCTTCATTAGCATTAGAAGGCCTGCCTGAGCCTGGGAAAATCTGTTGCTGGGAAGTGTTAATCTGTGCCTGGGTTTTTTTCCTCTCTGTTGTTTAGCTGTTATAATTTTAGAGTTTTTTTAATACTGGTAGCCAGATTTTGTTCATTTTCATGGTCTCTTCCTTTCTGTTGAAATTGTCCACATGCTTGTAGTCTGTGTAGTCTGACATGGTGGTTGTTGGTGTGGTCCAGCATTTCTGTGTTCTCAAATAATATGCTGTGTCCAGGCTGGTTCATCAGGTGCTCTGCTATGGCTGACTTCTCTGGTTGAAGTAGTCTGCGGTGCCTTTCATGTTCCTTGATTCGTGTCTGGGCAATGCTGCGTTTGGTGGTCCCTATGTAGACTTGTCCACAGCTGCATGGTATACGGTAGACTCCTGCAGAGGTGAGAGGATCCCTCTTTTCCTTTGCTGAACGTAGCATTTGTTGGATTTTCTTGGTGGGTTTGTAGATTGTTTGTATGTTGTGTTTCCTCATCAGCTTCCCTATGCGGTCAGTGGTTCCCTTGATGTATGGCAGGAACACTTTTCCTCTGGGTGGATCTTCACCTTTACTCTCGTGGCTTGTTCTTGGTCTTGCTGCTCTTCTGATGTCTGAGGTGGAGTATCCATTGGCCTGTAGAACCCAGTTGAGGTGGTTCAGTTCATCTTGGAGGAGGTGGGCTTCGCAGATTCTTTTTGCACGGTCTGCCAAGGCTTTAATGGTGCTTCTTTTTTGACTTGGGTGATGCTTGGAGTTTTTATGTGGATATCTATCTGTGTGTGTGGGTTTTCTGTAGACGGTGTGACCCAATTGTTGATCTGGTTTGCGGATGACTAGGACATCTAGAAAAGGCAGTCTTCCTTCATTTTCTTTTTCCATGGTGAACTGGATGTTTGGGTGGATGCTGTTAAGATGGTCCAGGAACCCGTTTGAGTTCTTCTTCTCTATGGCTCCAAATGGTGAAGGTGTCATCCACATATCTGAACCATATCGTGGGCTTTTTGGTTGCTGTCTCCAGGGCTTGTTTTTCAAAGTGTTCCATGTAGAAGTTAGCTATGACCGGGCTGAGAGGGCTCCCTATAGCTACTCCATCTTTCTGTTCGTAGAATTCATTGTCCCACTGAAAGTAACTGGTGGTGAGGCAATGGTGAAACAGAGCCGTGATGTCTTTTGGGAACCTCTGGTTTGTTTGTTAACCAATGTAATTGTGAATCCAATGTAGTTACATAGAATCTGTATGTCTGTATGTCCAATGTCCAATGTCATTCTTTGCCTAAATGTTTTCTGTAATCTTATATACCTTCTCACACTGGAAATTGCATTAAAAAAGAACCTCTGCTTTAAAATCATTGAAAAGTCATTCATGACATATGTAATTTTAGATGTTATTTAGCCTCATTCTTATTGATGATACTTTTCATAAAGTGTTTGCAGTTTTGAGCAGAAGATCCTCATCCTTATTGATTACAGGCTAATGATAAATAGAAGTGGGTTCATCCGAACCAGGAAAAACTTGGAAAGCTGTGCAAGTTAATTAACAGTTTTATTTTCTAAACAGGAATGCAACTGGCCACCAATTAAAAGGATGCAAAGCTTATGAAAAAAAATTGCAATTGGACTATTAATTGGAACAGTAAATATATGTATTGTTTGTGTTTTATAGTTTTTAAGGAGTGCAATAATAATAATAATAATAATAATAATAATAATGGTGACTCATATTATTATCTGGTACCTTACTTACTTACTTAGGCGATCCCTCGTTGGACGAGTAAGATGGTCTTCCATTATGGATTTCCCTGTGGGTCCGCATGTGGCTGTGGAGCCCTATTCTTGCTCTGCATCTTTTTCCGCAGTGAGGGCATTGGTTTCCAGGTGGAAGGTGGTCCCGGTCGGGGTTGGCTTGACGCGCCTTCCTCCTGGCACGTTTCACTCTTTCACCCTCCACTCGTGCCTCCTCAAATTCTGCAGCACTGCTGGTCACAGCTGTCCTCCAGCTGGAGCGCTCAAGGGCCAGGGCTTCCCAGTTCTCAGTGTCTATGCCAGAGTTTTTAAGGTTGGCTTTGAGCCCATCTTTAAATCTCTTTTCCTGTCCACCAACGTTCCGTTTTCCGTTCTTAAGTTCGGAGTAGAGCAACTGCTTTGGGAGACGGTGGTCAGGCATCCGGACAACGTGGCCAGCCCAGCGGAGTTGATGTTGTAGGACCATCGCTTCAATGCTGGTGGTCTTTGCTTCTTCCAGCACACTGACGTTTGTCCGCTTGTCTTCCCAAGAGATTTGCAGGATTTTCCGGAGGCAGCGCTGATGGAAACGTTCCAGGAGCTGCATGTGACGTCTGTAGACAGTCCACGTCTCACAGGCATAGAGCAGGGTTGGGAGGACAATAGCTTTATAGACAAGCACCTTGGTCTCCCTACGGATGTCCCGGTCCTCAAACACTCTCTGCTTCATTCTGGAAAATGCTGCACTTGCAGAGCTCAGGCGGTGTTGTATTTCGGCGTCGATGTTGACTTTGGTGGAGAGGTGGCTGCCAAGGTAGCGGAAATGATCAACATTTTCTAATGTTACACCATTAAGCTGTATCACTGGCATTGGAGAGGGGTTGGCTGGTGCCTGCTGGAAAAGCACCTTGGTTTTTTCAATGTTCAATGACAGGCCGAGCTTCTCGTATGCTTCTGCGAAGGTGTTTAGAGTGGCTTGTAGATCTTCTTCTGAATGCGCACAGACGACATTGTCATCAGCATACTGGAGTTCTATAACAGATGTTGTTGTAACCTTGGTTTTGGCTTTCAGTCTGTTGAGGTTGAATAGCTTGCCATCTGTCCGATAGATTATTTCCACTCCGGTGGGAAGCTTCCCATCAACAAGGTGAAGTATCATAGCGATGAAGATGGAGAATAGAGTTGGGGCAATAACACATCCCTGTTTGACACCTGATTCCGCTTTAAATGGGTCACTGGTACCAGAACCTATTGGCAGTTGTTTTTTCAGAGGCCAGAGCTATTCAGCATCAGACCTCTTTGAAAAACAAAGCAAATGAGATATCAAAAGTGCAGGATTTGCTAAGATTGGTTTACATGATTGGTAAAGAACAATTGCTCTAACACAAATGAAAGCAATATATGGTATAAAGTGTAAGATTTATTGTATAAAGGGTATAGAAAAAATAAGGATGAAATGATGTTTTGAATCAGATCAACCAAGTGATAGAAGGAAAGACACAGAATACAACGGATGAAGAATATTGAGCTTCAAATAGAGAAGTACAGCTTTGGTATATGGGATTACTGCCGGATTGCAATTAAGTATATTTGACCAGCTGAATCATCCTTGGTTGCTTTAATGAAAGCTAAAAATGAAACCTTACAACAAATAAGTAAGTCTATGAGTTGTTTGACTATGGAAATAAATTTGAGAGATTGGAGAGAAAAATGTTGATGTTAATAATGGGAGGACACTCAGAAGCCTTCCTAGAATTAACAAAATTACATTATTGGTTAAGAACAGATTATAAAGGATGGAGTAAGCTTGTCAAATATTCTTGGGAAGATGATATACTAAGATTGAAACTGGAAACCTTGGGAAAAATGGTCAATATTGGAAAAAATTTGGTTTGTGATATAGTTCCTATGCCTATGCATGTGGGAAAATGGTTCTGGGTTCCATATTTGTTATCCAAGAAAACCATATGCACAAGGTCCAAATATACAAATTTGAATGAAATAATTGATATTGATAGATGCAATAAATGGGATATGTATGTCCTTTAACAGTAAAACAAGTTGAACCATGTGCATTGGAAATGGCAGATGCAATCTGCAGGTTACAAAAGCTAAAGCCCAAAACAATGGTATATGACAATGGAATGTAATGCCTATGTGCTATATCACCTAATGATTTATATTGGTGGAAACACAGAACACCACTGGTATGATATCTTCATAGGATACATTTAATAGTATGGATAGGGATACTTATATTGCTGCCAATCATTTGGATCTTATGGCCTCTTAGACAAATGACAGGATTGACAAATCGATTATCTATATTTGAAAACAAGTTAACGTGTTTAGAAACACAATTATGAACTATGATGTTTGATTAATCATACAAGTTCAATATTAACCTAAAGATATGTACTCTACACTTAATCAAGTTTGATTATAAGTATAACCAACACTGAATTGCTTATCATGTATGGATCATGTATGTGATACGATAAATTAGCATTTATGTATCAAGGGGAGGAATATGTGAGGAATGAATGTTTGAATGCATGGAAAAGAGAAGAAACAGGCCTGAAGAAAAACCAACATGGAGTTCTCGCAAGGCATGATATGGGATGAACTTGGCAGTCGAAGCGAGGAGGCAGCAAGGCATAACTGAACAACAATGGACAATGAGGTATGCGGCCGAGCATGTAAGGAGTGCAGGAGGTACCCCATAAGTCATGAGGCCTGGAATGCTAATGTCTTGAACTTTGGAGAGAACAAAGACATATTGTCCTTTAGTAAGAGGACAGAGCAACCTGCTGTTGAAATGAAGAAAAATGGATTTTGGCCTATAAATGCAGGGGACCCCTGACAATCTCCATGCTTCCTGAACTGCAGCAATGGAGTGTCCACGCTTCCTCAGAAAAGACTGATCATCTTTGCCGGAGAAGGCCTGTGTGTGCATGAGTATGAATGAATGTGTGTGTGCACGAGAGCTCTCCTTGATGTATTTTCCCATCATCATGAAGATGTGTGATAAGTTCACCACAAGTGCGGTTCCCACTTCGTGGCAATTGGTGGTGATTACAAGAATGCTGGGGTATCATAAAAATGTTATAACTAGATATTGATCTTGCTTCAGCTTCTGTATGATCAGCTTTCGCAAAAAAAAAAAAAATGGAGGAGTGAAGGGGCTAACAGAACTCAGAAATGTTGAAATTCTAAAATGCAAACCTAGAGAGGGGTTTGTGCCTCTCCTCTGGCCTGCAGAAGACCAGAAGCTAAGAGGAGATAATGTATCTAGAAGACACAAGATGCTGTATTGTCAAGTACACCCAGGGTGGGTTACTACGCCCAGGGAGTACCCAAGGGTGGGTTAACACCCAAAATGCTTATCTGTAACAATAATGTGTGTGTTTACGTAGTTTGTAGAAGGTTAGCAGTGAAAGACATTGGAGTGGCAAAATATGAGAAAAAACATGTTTTTGAATGGTTGATCCGATAAGAGAGGTGTGTGCCCATGACACAGTGAAAAGACATGTATATAAGGAGACTGAAATATCCAAATATCAGAGACAGCTCTCTTTGAAGACACTGGTCTGTCTGGGCTGTTTCTCCCTGTGTGGCCACACTTGAAATAAAGAGATTTCTGCTTTACCTCTGGAGACTAGACTCTCTTCATTTTGCTGCCCTCTGTGACGGACTCAGCAAGGACCCCAAGCAGGGGGTCCCCTACATTTCCAAACTACAAGAGAGGAGATTCCATCTGAACATTAGGAAGAACTTCCTGACTGTGAGAGCCGTTCAGCAGTGGAACTCTCTGCCCCAGAGTGCGGTGGAGGCTCCTTCTCTGGAAGCTTTTAAGCAGAGGCTGGATGGCTATCTGTCAGGGGTGATTTGAATGCAATTCCTGCTTCTTGGCAGGGAGTTGGACTGGATGGCCCATGAGGTCTCTTCCAACTCTTTGAATCTATGATTCTATGCTTCTTTTCTTTTTGATTCCTAAACTCTATTTCTCAATGCTCAACTGCAATGTTAGAAATTTGGAGGCTGGAGAAAAAAATTAATAGGGGGCAGGATTATTATTGGAGGTACGGCACGGCACTTTGATCATGCTTCCTTGCAGCTACACCTATGAATAAAATAATACCAATAAACACAACAACATCAGTAATAATACACATTTATGGAATCAAGTGTGATTTTAACTCATACAGGCATCAACCCAGGCTTGGTGCAAAACATGCATTTTTTAAATGAAGGGATTTGAGCCCCGGCATTCATTTTGAATCCCAGAACTGAAGGAAGATTACCATCTTTCTACAGGAAAGGAGTAATCTTCCCTGATTACTTCCTGTAACAATATCCCATTAATAATTACTTCCTGCTCTTCAGTGTGCCTAGTCCAGCTAAACAGGACCAACTGGATGCCTGGAGTGTAGTACAGTTATAGTTTGAACCACAAACACCCCGGTGGTATTTGTTTTGCTGCCTGTGCCCCTGTTCAGAAGATTTCACATCACTCTCTGTCCCTGTGATAAATTGATTTTGAAAACTTTGGCTTGTTGTGGAAACAAGGATTGGTGAGAAAGCTTCAGTGGAGACTCCTTTCCCCCATGATAACTCTTTCGGAAGAGAATTTCCCTTTGAAGGGGTAGATTTCTCTCACGCTCATTCTTAACTATGAGTCATTTGTAAGTTGGATGTTTGTAACCCGGGGCTGCCTGTATATTGTTATGGATGCTGCAGTACATTCCAATAAATAACCTGTGGCATTTTGTTTACATCAACTGATAGTGGTTTTGCCAGAATCTTGGGTTTTTTATGTTTAACTACAACCCAGCTTCTGCACTTTCTTCTTTCACCATGTTTAGAAGGCTCCTCAGCAGCTTTCTGAAATGCCCTGCTTTTCTCCATTTTCCAGCGGATATTGGCTATTTGGTCTCTTGTTCCTCTGCCTTTTCTAAACCCAGCTTGTATATCTGGCAGCTCTCTCTCCATGTATTGCTGGAGTCTTCCTTGCAGGATCTTGAGCATTACCTTACTGGCATGAGAAATAAGGGCCACAGTACGAAAGTTTGAGCATTCTTTAGCATTTCCCTTTTATGGTATGGGGACATAAATTGATTTTTTTCCAGTCTGCTGGACAATTTTGTGTTTTCCATATTTGCTGGCATATGGACATCACCTTGACAGCATCCTCTTTCAAGATTTTAACCAGTTCAGCTGGGATCCCGTCATCTCCTGCTGCCTTGTTGTTAGCAATGCTTCTTAAGGCCCATTCAACCTCACTCCTCAGGACGTCTGGTTCTAATTCACTCACCACATTATCAAAACTAACCTCAATATTATTATCCTTCCTATAAAGATCTTCTGTATAGTCTCACCACCTTCTCTTGATCTCTCCAGCTTCTGTCAGGTGCTTGCCATCTTTGTTTTTCATCATGCCCATTTTTGCCTGAAATTTACCTCGAATGTTTCTAATTTTCTGGAAGAGGTCTCTTATCCTTCCTATTCTGTTGTCTTTTTCCATTTCTATGCATTGCTTGTTTAAAAATAGCTCCTTATCTCTTCTGGCTAACCTCTAGAATTGCACATTTAATTGGGCATATCTCCTCTTATCTCTGTTCCCTTTTGCTTTCCTCCTTTCATGGGATACTTCCAGTGTCTCAGCAGACAACCATTTTGCCTTCTTGGTTTTCTTTTTCTTTGGGACGTACTTTGTTGCCGCCTCCTGAACAATGTTGCGGATTTCTGTCCATAGTTCTTCTGAGACTCTATTTACTAAATCTAGTCCTTTAAATCTGTTATTCACCTCCACTGCATATTTGCTAGGAATGTTAGTGAGATCATATCTAACTGGTCTGTATGTTTTCCCTGATCTCTTTAGTCTGATTCTAAATTGTGCAATAAGAATTTCGTGATCCGAACTACAGTCAGACCCAGGTCTTGTTTTCTAGATGTGTTGGATTGAAATCCCTGACCAGCATGACCAAGCTGGCTGGGAGAAATTATAGTGTGGTCCAACACATCTGGTAGGTGAGGTCACTGGGGTACAGAAGACTGAATATTTATGCAACTATTTATTTTTTTAAATATTCATATCCAGTTCTATATTTTAAGGGCCATGTTTGGGTGCCCAAACAAATTTGTGAACATCCTGAGGCTCCTCCATGATGACATGATGGCAACAGTTTTGGACAACAATGGCTCCCAAAGTGACCCATTTAAGGTGGAATCAGGTGTCAAACGGGAATGTGTTATTGCCCCAACTTTATTCTCCATCTTCATCGCTATAATACTTCACCTTGTTGATGGGAAGCTTCCCAGCGGAGTGGAAATCATCTGTCGGACAGATGGCAAGCTATTCAACCTCAGCAGACTGAAAGACAAAACCAAGGTTACAACAACATCTGTTATACAACTCCAGTATGCTGATGACAACGTTGTCTGTGCGCATTCAGAAGAAGACCTACAAGCCACTCTAAACACCTTTGCAGAAGCATACGAGAATCTCGGCCTGTCATTGAACATCGAGAAAACCAAAGTGCTGTTCCAGCAGACATCAGCCAACCCCTCTCCAATGCCAGCGATACAGCTTAATGGTGTAATATTAGAAAATATTGATCATTTCCGCTACCTTGCCAGCCACCTCTCCTCCAAAGTCAACATCGACACCAAAATACAACACCGCCTGAGCTCTGCGAGTGCAGCATTTTTCCGAATGAAGCAGAGAGTGTTTGAGGACCGGGACATCCGTAGGGATACGAAGGTGCTTGTCTATAAAGCTATTGTCCTCCCAACCCTGCTATATGCCTGCGAAATGTGGATTGTCTACAGGTGTCACATGCAACTCATGGAACGATTCCATCAGCGCTGCCTCTGGAAAATCCTGCAAATCTCTTGGGAAGACAGGCGGACAAACGTCAGCGTGCTGGAAGAAGCAAAGACCACCAGCATCGAAGCAATGGTCCTCCGCCATCAACTCTGCTGGACTGGCCACGTTGTCTGGATGCCCGACCACCGTCCCCCAAAACAGTTGCTCTACTCCGAACTCATGAACGGAAAACAGAATGTTGGTGGACAGGAAAAGAGATTTAAAGATGGGCTCAAAGCCAACCTTAAAAACTGTGGGATAGACACTGAGAACTGGGAAGCCCTGGCCCTTGACCGCTCCAGCTGGAGGTCAGCTGTGACCAGCAGTGCTGCAGAATTTGAAGAGGCACGAATGGAGGGTGAAAGAGAGAAACGTACCAAGAGGAAGGCACGTCAAGCCAACCCCGACCGAGACTGCCTCTCACCTGGAAACCAATGCCCTCACTGCGGGAGAAGATGCAGATCAAAAATAGGGCTCCAGAGTCACCTACGAACAGAGTCACCAGGACACCGAACTTGGAGGACCATCATCCTCGGACTAAGAGGGATTGCCTAAGTAAGTAAGTATATTGTAAGGTTTCATAAAGTGGCATAGAATAAAATTAACTTAAGAAATCTAAAACATTCTTTCAAAAATTAAAATAGCAATGTCGGTAATCAAATGCATGTTTATGCAATGACATCAAATTAACATTTCCAATCTGTGGTCTTGAAAACACATCCTGCACTTGCCTATTCATCTTTGTTTGGTAAACAGAGTTTAAAAGTATAGTATTTTAATGTACCTACTTGCTGATTCCTACACAGCCCATGATGTTACATATGCATTACCTGTATGGCGACATAAACAAATCTCAAATTATGCTGAGGTCTGTTCTCCAAACAACACTGTTGATGCAATGTTCCTAATGATTTAATTTCGTTTTGAAACATAACCCAAGGGAAAAGGTGATGCAAAGACCTGATGCTTCAGTGGTTGCTCATAATGGTATCTCTGTTATTTATGCTGAGTATGCAAGGTTATTTGCAAGGAATTATCAGCAAACAAGCCTTGAAGACAAAGAGTTCTGTAAGTCTTCAGAATATGATCTAAGCGATATGGCCAAGACTCCAGGTCACCTTTCAAACTGTCAAGAGACAGGAAGATCTTAAATGGCCATTTTTCTAAATTCTTTGGCAATTTTGTTGAAGTTTGCACAAGTCTCAGATTCCATCTTCACATCATTAGGTTTCCTCATATATATGCAGCTAGCTTCTGTGATTTGAAACTATTTTAGCAAATTACCTAAACCATTCATTTTGTTACAACATTCCATTTGACAGCAGCATTTCAGGTAAGTTCTAGATTCAGAATTATTAATGTTATAGAGCAGTCGAAATGCAAAAAAAAAAAAAAAAGGTAAATGGGAATATTTTCCGGAGTTCATCTAAACCGCTGCTTTTTAAACTGTGGGTTCCAGACAGAAATGGGGTTCCCTTAGCAAAATGTGTGGGTCAAGAAAAAAATTGGCAACAGTGAAAGATTTCTGAACACCACACATTTGCACAAATCTGACAGCAACAACATGCAGTGGCATCTGCAAAAAATGCTTCAGCTGTACGCAACAAAAAGGGAAATCAGCTTGTTTAGCAAGCCTTGCAAATGCTGATTGAGTATCAGTAAATATTTGGGGGTTTTTTATAACTATTTACTATAGGTTAACTATACCAATTTATATACCTGGGATCACGTTAAAATTTCTCTGTCAGAAAGAGATTGCAAGTGGAAACAGCTTAAAAAGCCCTCTTCTTGATAGCATAATTGATCATGTTGATTGAATCTCTTGGAATATAAAAAATGGCTTATCATAATGCTGTGTTATTAAACACATATTAGAGATACCAATTCCACTATTCTTTTTTGAATCAGTACAATTTAGAGTTGCCAGGAATGCAAGAAATCCAGGAATGCGAAATTCAGTGTCCGAGTTGATCTAAAGGCAACACCTTTTAGGCATTTGTTGGATCCATGGTGTATGTTTATTGTTGTTTTTCAGCTTTGTCAAGGTGCTTGCTTGTTTTTACTACTCCACCTTTTCAATGCACTATTGAATTAGCATTTTGGAGATTCAGATCCAGATATCCACTAATCCATTAACTTCATGACACACAATTAAATAAGTGTTTCTATAACAGCGCTCCATGCAGTCATGCCGGCCACATGACCTTGGAGGTGTCTACGGACAACACTAGCTCTTCGGCTTAGAAATGGAGATGAGCACCACACCCCAGAGTCAGACATGACTGGACTTAATGTCAGGGGACTACCTTTACCTTTTTTTTATACACTTAAAAAACTGCCATCAATGATGCCCTTCACACGATGCAAGCTTCAAATGTGGGGCAGAGGTATCTTGTGATTGCTAAAGTGTGGGTTTTTTCCCACGATTCCTGTCGATTGGAAAGTAACGTCTTCCTCAATTTCCTATTTAGAGACATGTAAAAACAGCCAATTTAACATATGATGGGATACAAATCTATTCTTTAGAAACTCACGTTTCTTCTCGTTGGCTATCCGTCTTCTTAGTCAGCTTGTTTTGGTGCTCTTTAAAATAAGCAGGGCTTGCAATTATTATGGATCCTTTCGGATCCGCTTCCCACGGAGTGGTTCACTAATCCTCCGATGTTCCCGAACCCTCTCAGGACCTCTCCCTTGAGGGGGGGATCCCACTGGGGTCTTCGGGGTCACGTTTGCCAGACTCTGCGACACTTCCCGGTATCAATCCACCAGGAGTGTGTGAGCTGTGGCTCTACCAAACCTCTCTACGTGGTTGGGCTGCTAAGAACCCTTAGCAGCCCCTGTCTGCCGCCATCGCTGCTCACCGGAAGTCCCTTCCCCCCCCCTTTTTATATTTTTTTTCTTAATATCAATAACAATTATTTTAAAAAAACATATGATGGGATTCCCCTCTTGCTTGTTTGTAAATAACATGATGATGTTGTCGTGGAGGGAGGAACCAAGATGGGTAGAATGGATTCCTTACTGTCACCATTACCCTTTTGGGACTGAGGAAGTATGTTGTTGTTGTTCATTCATTCAGTCGTCTCCGACTCTTCGTGACCTCATGGACCAGCCCACGCCAGAGCTCCCTGTCGGCCGTCACCACCCCAGCTCCTTCAAGGTCAGTCCAGTCACTTCAAGGATGCCATCCATCCATCTTGCCCTTGGTCGGCCCCTCTTCCTTTTACCTTCCACTTTCCCCAGCATAATTGTCTTCTCTAGGCTTTGCTGTCTCCTCATGATGTGGCCAAAGTATTTCAACTTTGTCTCTAGTATCCTTCCCTCCAGTGAGCAGTCGGGCTTTATTTCCTGGAGGATGGACTGGTTGGATCTTCTCGCAGTCCAAGGCACTCTCAGCACTTTCCTCCAACACCACAGTTCAAAAGCATCAATCTTCCTTCGCTCAGCCTTCCCTAAGGTCCAGCTCTCACATCTGTAGGTTACTACAGGGAATACCATGGCTTTGACTATGCGGATCTTCGTTGCCAGTGTGATGTCTCTACTCTTTACTATTTTATCGAGATTGGACATTGCTCTCCTCCCAAGAAGTAAGTGTCTTCTGATTTCCTGGCCACAGTCTGCATCTGCAGTAATCTTTGCGCCTAGAAATACAAAGTCTGTCATAGCCTCCACATTTTCTCCCTCTATTTTCCAGTTGTCAATCATTCTTGTTGCCATAATCTTGGGGTTTTTTATGTTTAGCTGCAACCCAGCTTTTGCATTTTCTTCTTTCACCTTGATTAGAAGGCTCCTCAGCTCCTCCTCGCTTTCGGCCATCAGAGTGGTGTCATCTGCATATCTGAGGTTGTTAATGGAGGAGGTATAGCAAACAAGATATTCAAATCATTAAGGAGAAAATAGCAAGCATGCAAATCCTGCGCTTCATGTCTCTGTAACCTTAGCAAACCCCCTCTTTCAGCTCCTTCTTCCTGTGTCAGGTCATAAAAGTCCTTTTAAACTCTTGCCCGAAACTCCTGCTGTGCTGCTTTTGTCTATCAAAAGGACAGCAGAGACAGAGATTTAAGAGAGCTAAAGTTTCATCCCCCCCCCCCTTCTTCCTGTAAGAACGCAAGAATAACCCCTCTATATATTTTGTTGTTTTTCCAAGAGAGAAGTTAAACAAAGAAAAGAAAATGGGAGAGGAACAGTGAGGGAAACAAGTCTTTACTTTGTGATGGCATATCAAACAGAAAGCAGAGAGAAAGATTAGGTGTGATCAGGCATATAGCTGGGGGGAGGGGGCTTGGGGGGCTTCAGCCCCCCCCCCCCCCAATTCTCATGGTGGTCCGCGAGAAGGCCTTATTCATATCATGATCTGATCACCATGCTCAATATATCCCATATGCATGGAGGTATTGGGGTAACAATACAAAATGTTTGCTAGGGTAGACTCTCTTTCACTCAGACTCAGCCCCCCCCCCCCCCGAAACAAACTCAGCCCCCCCCCCCAATCGAAATCCTGGCTACGGGCCTGACTGGTGGAGTTTGGGGAAAATAGAATCTTGACATTTGGGAGCTGTAGTTGCTGGGATTTATAGTTCACCTACAATCACAGAGCATTCTGAACCCCACCAATGATAGAATTGGGCCAAACCTCCCACACAGAACCCCCATGACCACCAGAGTGGGCCACAGCAACGCATGACAGGGGACAGCTAGTAGTAAACAAATAGATGGGAGTCAAATCCTGGAGATACATCTCCACTGCAGAATTTATGCAGTTTGACCCCACTTTAACGGTGGTGGGCTCAATGGCGATGGGTTCCTGGGATCTGTAGTTTGGTGAGGCAGCAGAGAGAGAGAAGGCCCTTTTCAAACTATAACTCCCATAGATTTGAGTCAAGAGAGGGATCAAGCTGCCCTCAAACTTCAGGCTGGGGCTTTTGGAGGCCTCATCGATGGACTAAACTTCAATCGATGGACTATGCTGAAGATCCAGCCTTAGAAAAGTTGTACCAAGTAGCAGATTCAGCCCCCCCCCCCCCCGAATCAAACTCAGCTCCCCTTGAAACGAAATCCTGGCCATGGGCCTGGATGTGATGGAGGTAGGAAAATCTTCCATTTAATTTCAAAACGGTGTATGCTGAAGCTTTATGGAAAATCTGCTCTCCCAAACACTTGACCTTTTCTGTGTGATGAAGTCCTATAAAACTTATTTATTTATTTACTGTATTTGTATACCGCCTTTCTCAGCCTATCAGCGACTCAAGGCAGTTTCCAACAAAACAGTATACGCAGTATCATAGAACATTTTAAAGCATTTCAATTACAAAAACCACAACAACAATAAAAACAACATCATTAGCGTCTCCTTATTGTCAAGCGTTGTCCAGTTCCATCGTCAATCGTCCATTCCTATATCATTTATCCATGTCCGTTACTCTGTGTTTGGGAACGCAGGCTCAAACAGCCATGTTTTGACTTGCTTCCGAAACGTGAGGAGGGAGAGAGCAGATCTAATCTCTCTAGGGAGGGCATTCCATAACCAGGGAGCCACTGCTGAGAAGGCCCTGTCTCTCATCCCTGCCAAACGTACTTGAGACAGAGGCGGGACCGAGAGGAGAGCCTCCCCGGACGATCTCAAGGTCCTTGATGGTTCATAAGGGGAGATACGTTCGGCCAGAACCGTTTAGGGCTTTATAGACCAAGACCAGCACTTTGAATTGGGCCCGGTAGCAAACCGGCAACCAGTGGAGTTGACTCAGCAGAGGAGTAGTATGTTCCCTGAGAGCCACTCCTGTTAGCAATCTGGCTGCCGTTCATTGGACTAATTGAAGCTTCCGGACTGTCTTCAAAGGCAACCCCACGTAGAGCGCGTTGCAGTAGTCTATACGGGATGTAACCAGAGCATGGACTACCGTGGCCAAGTCAGACTTCCCAAGGTACAGGCGCAGCTGGCGCGCAAGCTTTAATTGTGCAAAGGCTCCCCTGGTCACCGCCGAAACCTGAAAACCCTCTCTCAGGCTTGCTTAATCCACAGGGAAAGTCAGGAAAGATAAAAAGCTATGTTTGCTATCTTGAGTTCCTTGATGGAAAGTTGAGATATGAATGTAACTAATAAATAAAAAATAATCTTTTTTTAAAAAAAATAAATAAATCCAAGGACATCATTATTAAAGTGGAAATGGAGAAGCTGAAAAATCCAGTGACCAGCCCCTTCAAAGGAAAGGATATCACAGCTTTGGCTTGGAAACTGAAACATGTGGCTTTGAACACTCCTCTTCAGTTCAGCGCTCTGGCCTTGAGGCCCCAATCGAAGAGCACCGCTCGGTTTGGCAGCCTCAGCCATCACTCTTTCTTCTCCCGGCATAATCCCCACCCGCAACGAGTAACTCATATCCAAGGTAAGCATTCAAAACTGCTTAATCATTTATTTATTTATTTACAGTATTTATATTTCACCCTTCTAACCCCGCAGGGGACTCAGGACGGATTACAATGTACATATACATGGCAAACATTCAATGCCATAGACACACAACATATATAGACAGACACAGAGGCAATTTAACATTCCAACTTTTCATGAGGGTATTCTGGCCACCACTGCTGCTTCACCGTCCATTTGTGACACTGATGAAGTACTTTATCATTCTTTGCAGGCTTTCTGGAAACTTTTATGGCATCATAAATTAGTTAAATTAGCCTCCCCGCATAGGTGGTACCTAAATTTCCTACTTGACTGATGCAACTGTCTTTCGGGCTGCAAAGGTAGACAGCAAGCTACACAAATTGGTTGGACATTCACTCCGACCCAGGCTGGCTTCAAACTCATGACCTTTCAGTCAGTAGTGATCCTAATGCAGCTGACTCCCAGCCAGCTGCGCCACAGTCCCGTGTCTATGGTTGACAACCTTGGTTTTTGAGAGATTTGAAAGTTTATGCTTTTAGCTTTCAGAAGCTTCCTAACAGTAAGGGCATTACCTCTGCGGACTAGAGCAATCAGAATTGGAGTCTCCAAAGTTTTCCTAGCTCTGCACTTATCTGGGAGCATGGTCCATTAATTATAGTGGGACTCTTACAAAGGTAACGGCGCACCATGCAGTCATGACCTTGGAGGTGTCTACGGACAACGCTGGCTCTTCGGCTTAGAAATGGAGATGAGCACCACACCCCAGAGTCAGACATGACTGGACTTAATGTCAGGGGACTACCTTTACCTTTACCTTACAATGAGTTCATTGCTTAAATCAGCTGTTGTATTTTTATAGCTAGTGAGAGGTGTTGCAGGCTTTTCTACCTTGGAAGCTCAAATAATTGGAGGACATCTACATGAACCATAAATCCCAAATTGGATAAGAAATTGGTTATAGTATGATAGCTGGGTCCGGAAGCTTTGAGTGTTACGGAGATGCTGCATCACTCCTTTGGGAGCGCTCTTTGCGCAAAACAGACTTAGCTAATGTAAGCCAGCCTGGAGACAGATAATATAGAAGGAATGTAAGAGTTCTTTAATGTGAAACCCTAACCCTTACCCTAACCCTGAACCGTATGCTAAGTCTCAGCCTAATCCCTTACCCAAATCCCTACCTTAACCCAAACCCAAACCCTAAACCTTGCCCTAACCCTTACCCTAAGCGTCCCCTCCTTTCTATCCTTCCTTCGCTCTCCCTGCTCTCACTCCGCCCACTCTCTTCCCTTATTCACAGACGCCTTTGCGGCATCTCCGTAACGCTCAGAAGTTCCTGACCCAACTATCATACTATCACCAAGAAATCATTCCTAAGCATCTACACCAGGGGTCCACAAACTTTTTAAACAAAAGGCCAGGTCACAGTCCCTCAAACTGTTGGAGGGCAAAATTATAATTTGGAAAAAAAAAATGAATGAATTCCTATGCACACTGCACATATCTTATTTATAGTGCAAAAAAACCCCTTAAAACAATACAATAATTAAAATGATGAATAATTTTAACAAATATAAACTTATTAGTATTTCAATGGGAAGTGTGGGCCTGCTTTTGGCTGATGAGATAGAATTGTTGTTGTTGTGTTCTTGCAAGTCGTTTCAGACTTAGGTTGATCCTGCGCGAGGGCTGGGTAAATGACCTTGGAGGCCCGTATCTGGCCCCCCGGCCTTAGTTTGAGGACCCCTGATCTAGACGAACTGCAGAGAGTTCTGGATCCTAATGCAGGGCAAAACCAGTTAACCTGATTTGATCCTATGTTAGCAAAAAATGGTGAATAGATATTTCCCTGAAGCTCCGGAGCAGCCCTACACTTCAGTGTTGTTGTGAAGAGCTGGACTGGCTTTAATTCGGAAACAGTCCAACTTTTTACATGGACCAGTGCTGCCATCTTTTTTTTCCTGAGCTCCACAAACACACATCTAAGAGTCTCAGCTAAGGGAATACATCAGAGAGAAATATTTGAAAGAGATCAAGGAAAGAAAGAGATCAAGGTAAAGAATTTGGGGGGGAAAGGTTAGATTCAATTTATTTATTTATTTTATTTATTTATTTCAAAGTTTTATATACCGAGCTTCTCACCTCATAAGAGGGACTCAGCCCGGTTTCCAACCATAAAAACACATACAATCGGTAAAATATCAAAATACACATTACAATAAAACATTAAAAAAGCACATATATTTAAAACTACACTGGTCAGTCGTCATTCTAAAATAGAATATACACCATCTTCCATCCAGATCATTGTCTCATTCTTCGAAACCCTGTCTCCATAACCACGACTTTACCTGTTTCCTGAATGTCAGGATTGTTGGGGCGGTTCTAACCTCTGGCGGGAGAGAGTTCCAGAGTCGCGGGGCCACCACCGAGAAGGCCCTGTCCCTCGTCCCCACCAGCCGCGCTTGTGAGGCCGGCGGGACCGAGAACAGGGCCCCTCCAGATGATCTTAGTAATCTTGGTGGTTCGTAGGGGAGAATACGTTCGGAGAGGTAAACCGGGCCGGAGTCGTTTAGGGCTTTGTAGGTTAACACCAGCACTTTGAATTGTGCTCGGAAGCTAATTGGCAGCCAGTGGAGCTGGTGTAACAGCGGAGTGGTGTGCTCCCTGTACCCAGCACCCATTAGTAATCTGGCTGCCGCACGTTGTACTTGCTGCAGCTTCCGGGCAGTCTTCAGAGGCAACCCCACGTAGAGAGTGTTGCAGTAGTCTAAACGGGATGTAACCAAAGCGTGGACTACCGTGGCCAAGTCAGCCTTCCCAAGGTATGGGCGCAGCTGGCGCACAAGTTTTAGTTGTGCAAAAGCTCCCCTGACCACCGCCGAGACCTGGGGTTCCAGGCTCAGCGATGAGTCTAGGAGAACTCCCAGACTGCGAACCTGTGCCTTTAGTGGGAGTGTGACCCCGTCCAGCACAGGCTGTAACCCCGTACCTTAGCAACAACGGTGCCATTGCCACTTTATGATGCCATTTTGGAATCTTTCCAAAGTAAAACAAAGTTGCCCCAAGCTCACTGATTTTTAATACAAGGTGAGGTATTGCTTTTTTCAAAAATGTTTTTACACAGAACTGGGAAAAGTGTATTTTGCAGGAACTGTCATACCTATACTCCCTGAGGATTTTGTTGTTGTGTACTTTTGAATTGCTTATGATTTATGGCAACCCAAGGCAAACCTATCATGGTTGGTTTGGGGTTGTTTTTGCATGGTTGCAAGATTTGTTCAGAGGAGCTTTACCTTCCTCTGAGGCTGAGAGATCATGACTTACTGTTGAGATTAACTTCACAATTCAGCAGCAGATCAGTTGCACAACTTCAGCGCTTTCCAGTAGCTTCTTCCTGCACAGTATTTTTAGTCAACTGCTCCCACAGCCTGCAGTCACTCTGGAACCTTTTACAGACACTTGAGCACATGCCCGGCCATTGTCAGTTTTACCATTGTCTTTCCCCAGTCTAGATGACATTACAAACTTACCACAGCATACAGTTATATCTTGTCTTAGCAGATAGGTTCTTTTAATTACATATAGCCTTCGACGAACAACATCACAGCACAAGGAGAAATACACACTGTACATGACTTCCTTATATACAATTCTATACAATTACACATAGCAATCTCTGATTGGTTCCCAACTCATTAACTTAACTCAGACCCAGGATTACATCATTCACAATCACCTGGACTAGGCCAGAACACATTCCCCAAATGATTCCCTATATACAGTTAATGCATGACTCAGCATTTCCAATTGAAGCCCATTAGCAGTGCATGACTCAGCTATATTGCATTACAATACATTGTAAAACCTGACACTTACCCAAGGAGAGTTTCTGTAGCCAAGCAGGAATTCATACCCAGGTCTCCAGAATCCAGTACTCAAACCACTACGTAATGCTGGCACCCATCCTGAGAATTATAATCCCCAAAAGGAATTTTTTCCCAATCTCTAATTGTACCGTGAGTTTCTGTCCTATGAGAAGCCTACAGATGTCTCTTCTGTTTGCAGGCTTGAATGGTGCTCCTGTTTGCACAGTTAATGATGAATGGACCATTCTTCCACCACATCCACATCCAATGATAAAAAGTCAGATCTGTACTTCTGTTTTGGGGGTTCATGGGATCCAAAGGCCTATTGGAGATCCACAGCCTATTCCAGTCCCCAGGCTATCAATAGGTAAGTACACAATGCGTATTATTCAATCTTTCTTCTCAATATATGGCCTCCACATTTGTTCTGTCGCGTGCTGGACCTGTAAAAATTGTCTTTAGAACTGGACGTGCAAACTTTGCCCAGCGGGAAGCCAGGGGACACAAGGAGAAGTTCTCAGAGGTTTTCCACAACAAATGATCTTTAGATGGCTTGTGAAGTATAACAAAGTCCTTTATTAATGAACAATCAAACAGAAACTTCTCTTGTCTTCAATAAAACTAAACAAATGCTTTCAGGCTTTATGCAACTGGTGACTTCCTAATCTTGCCCACGAAGGACAGGCAACTGTCTTCAATAACTTCTTCTTTACTTTAAAGGAAAATCCCCTTTTTAACTTCTCCCAACCTGACTGTAATCTAACCCTTACTGATGTGGGCTCCGCTACCGGGTCGAACTGCGTCTCGAAGCACCGAGTGGACCTACCAGTAAAGGTTTAGATATTCTCCATCCGGAGTTCTTTGGTCTTTAGGGCTATTTTCCTGGAACTCTTTGGAGACTCTTAAGACTGTTCTCCCCCAGAAAGTCTTAAGGGTTGAAGCTTTTGTACAGGGGACGCTTGCACACGCCCTGTACATTAGCTTTCCTTACTGAGACTAATTGAAAATGGCTCCCTTCCCTTCCCAATTGCCCTGAGCAAGGGGCGGGACCAAAACTTAACGATGATGGACAGGTGACTTGCCCTATGACTGCAACCAAAGGAAGCCACCTATCTGCAGAGTCCCTGAAACCTTGGACTGCAAGCAAACATTTAATACAAAGCAAATAAAATTGGAGCTCCCAGTACAACTGTACCAGAACAACATTAAATGTTATAAGGGGCAAAGAACACCCATGAAAGTGAAAAACTGTGAATAAAGAAATTGCTATATTTTTTACCTGAAAGAACACTTCTCTAGCAATTTCTAGGTTTTCCAGCATGACTGGTCAACTTCTGCTTGAAGCAGACCACAGAATCATATTGGAGGACCAGAGATTCTTGGAGAGAGGTTCTCTCTAGAAACCTCTAGGTCCTCCAGCATGACTTGATGAAGTTGACCAAAGAGTCAAACTGGAGAAACTGGCCCTAGAGATTCCTAGAGAGAACATTTTTAATCAGATTCCATGAATAGTCAAATTTGCAAAAGTCAAAACTACAAATGGGAAAGGATAACAATATTGCTTAATCCCGATGCTCTACTCATGACTGATGACCTGCTCTTAACAGTGAGAAAATCCTCTATCGTATTTTGACCTGGTTTATATTGTATAGTAAACTCTCAGTTAACCAGAACGCAAGCAATTGGAACTCCCAAGCAACCATTTGGGGGGCGGGGTCAAAGAAAACAGTTTACATTTACAAAGTTGTTTGTATAATACAGTGAAACAGTAGAACTGTGTTACATTCACTTTGTTTTTATTTACTTTTAATTATTGTATTTTAATATTAATATAAAATCAGTTCAGAGTTTATGGTATGGTATAGCCCCCGGTGGCACAGTGAGTTTGACGGCTGAACTGCCGAGCTTGTTGACTAAAAGGTTGCAGGTTCAAATCTGGTGAGCAGCGTGAGCTTCCACTGTCAGCCCCAGCTTCTGCCAACCGAGCAGTTCAAAAACATGCAAATGTGAGTAGATCAATAGGTACCGCTCCGGTGGGAAGGTAACGGTGCTCCATGCAGTCATGCCGGCCACATGACCTTGGAGGTGTCTACAGACAACGCTTAGAAATGGAGATGAGCACCACGCCCCAGAGTCGGACACGACTGGACTTAACGTCAGGGGAAACCTTTACCTTTACCTATAGCAGGGGTCCTCAAACTAAGGCCCGAGGGCTGGATACGGCCCTCCAAGGTCATTTCCCCAGCCCTCGCTCAGAGTCAACCTAAGTCAGAAACGATTTGAAAGCACACAACAACAACAACAACAACAACAACAACAATCTTATCTCATCAGCCAAAAGCAGGCCCACACTTCCCATTGAAGTACGAATAAGTTTATATATTTTTTAAATGTTCATTTTGATTATTGTATTGCTTTTAAGTGTTTTTTGCACTACAAATAAGATATGTGCTGTGTTCATGGGAATTCATTCATGTTTTTTTTTTTCAAATTATAATCCGGCCCTCCAACAGTTTGAGGGACTGTGACCTGGCCCTCTGTTTAAAACGTTTGAGGACCCCTGACCTATAGTATAGTGTTAGGCCTATTTTTAATCGTAACTCTCAAGCAACCAGAAACTACATTTATCAGGCATCTATTAATTCCTATAGGTGTCAGATAACTAAGAGTCTAATAGAGTTATATTTCTGCTGTTATCTGTCTGAAGTTATCCATCTTCATTGGGAGAAATGTGGGGTATAATTTCAATAAATGAATGTATAACATCTTAAAAGTATGGGAGGGGGGACAATTTGCAGAAGCAGCTGATGGGGACATACTTTTATTCAGAGTTTGGTAAAGTTACTTTTTGGGTTACCAATCCCATGAAAGCCAAGGCAGTGTAGTCAGTGGGAATTTGGAGGGTTGTAGACTCCAAAGCAATTTTTCCAAACTCTGTTTGTACTCTACCACCTTATTCTCTGCTGCTGTTTTCCCACATTTCGCCTCGCGCTTTCTGCCTGTTATGCTAGTTTTCCATGAGCTCATAGTCAGAAAAATGTGGCAGATTTAACTCGTGCTGACTCACTTAAAAACAACATTACTTTAGATCATGATAGTGATAGGAACGTGAGAATGAAAGTTTTCATCCTCATTCGAACCACAATGTGCACGCTCTCTCTCAAGGAGCTTTGTACATTTGTGGTATAGAAAAACTTGGAAAGATTATTTTTCTGCAGAATTTAGAAATGTTACTCTTATTGTACTATTGCTCCCAAATCCCTCTGAACAGCAATGGTTAGGGTTCATGCATGCTTATCAGGAGAATATACGCCCCCTTCTACACTGCCATATAATCCAGATTATCAAATCAGATAATCCAGATCCAGACAAGATAGAGGTACTCCTGGTAAGTCATAAGGCCCAACAGGGTATAGGGTTACCACCTGTGCTGGATGGGGTTACACTCCCCCTGAAGTAACTGGTCCACAGCTTGGGAGTTCTCCTGGATTCATCGCTGAGCCTGGAACCTCAGATATTGGTGGTGGCCAGGGGAGTATTCGCACAATTTATTTATTTATTTACAGCATTTCTACCCCGCTCTTCTCACCCCTGCAGGGGACTCAGAGCAGCTAACAATGGCAATGATTTGATGCCGCAATAATTCCAATAATAATAGCAAAATAAAATCATACAATACATTAAAACAACATTAGTTATCCAATCATAAAGGCATTTCCATTATAACAACCATCCGGTCCAATTCACTGTTCAGGTGCCATTATATCCATTAGCCAAAAGCCTGGTTCCACAACCATGTCTTCAGTTTTCTTCTGAAAGAAAGGAGCGAGGACGCCAATCTAATTTCGCTGGGGAGCGAATTCCACAGGCAGGGGTCACCACTGAGAAGGCCCTGTCCCTCGTCTCCATGAGCCGCATTTGCGAAGCTGGTGGAACCGAGAGCAAGGCCTCCCCAGCACATCTTAGACTACAAAGTGAAACATAGAGGGAGATACGTTCGGACAAGTAAGCTGGGCCAGAGTCGTATAGGGCTTTATAGGCCAAGACCAGGACTTTGAATTGTGCTCGGAAATGGACCGGCAGCCAGTGGAGTTGACATAACAGGGGGGTGGTATGCTCCCTGTACAATGCTCCAATGAGCAATCTACTGCCGCCCGTTGGACTAGTCGAAGTTTCGAAACAGTCTTCAAAGGTGAACCACTTTGAGTCTCCCCAGGAGTGAGAAAAGTGATATAGAGAATAAATAAATAATATGCTTTGAAGTGGATTATGTGAGGCTCTGCTGCCATATAATCCAGATTATCAAATCAGATAATCTGGATTTTATATGGCAGTGTAGAAGGGGCCCTAGTCTAAACAAGCAAACTTTTCAACCCTCAGATCATATGTGATGGTCAGGGAATAAAAAGACTATTTGAAGTATAGTCAGAATACATGCTTTATCAAGTGTCGTAAAACCTGACAAAGAAAATCCCAGATTAACAAGAATCTTGATGTTCAGGGCATATTTTGCACAGAATTTTAATGATGATGTATAAATATCTAAATGGTTGGAAAATGTTATTAATTTACTGTTTTTGAACAGTTTCTCAAGTCGCTCCTGACACGACAAAAGAAAAAAAAAACAACTGTTTTTGAAAGCTGCCTTGCAGCATATAATAAATAATTTTTAGCTGGTTTGTTGTTGTTCATTCATTCAGTCGTCTCCGACTCTTTGTGACCTCATGGACCAGCCCACGCCAGAGCTCCCTGTTGGCCGTCACCACCCCCAACTCCTTCAAGGTCAGTCCAGTCACTTCAAGGATGCCATCCATCCATCTTGCCCTTGGTCGGCCCCTCTTCCTTTTGCCTTCCACTTTCCCCAGCATAATTGTCTTCTCTAGGCTTTGCTGTCTCCTCATGATGTGGCCAAAGTACTTCAACTTTGTCTCTAGTCTCCTTCCAATGAGCAGTCGGGCTTTATTTCCTGGAGGATGGACTGGTTGGATCTTCTCGCAGTCCAAGGCACTCTCAGAACTTTTCTCCAACACCACAGCTCAAAAGTATCGATCTTCCTTCGCTCAGCCTTCCCTAAGGTCCAGCTCTCACACCCATAGGTAACTACAGGGAATACCATGGCTTTGACTAGGCGGATCTTTGTTGCCAGTGTGATGCCTCTACTCTTTACTATTTTATCGAGATTGGACATTGCTCTCCTCCCAAGAAGTAAGCGTCTTCTGATTTCCTGGCCACAGTCTGCATCTGCAGTAATCTTTGCACCTAGAAATACAAAGTCTGTCATGGCCTCCACATTTTCTCCCTCTATTTTCCAGTTGTCAATCATTCTTGTTGCCATAATCTTTTTTTTTTTTTAATGTTTAGTTGCAACCCAGCTTTTGCGCTTTCTTCTTTCACCTGGATTAAAAGGCTCCTCAGCTCCTCCTCGCTTTCGGCCATCAGAGGTTGTTAATGTTTCTTCCAGCAATTTGCACCCCAGCTTTGCATTCATCAAGCCTCGCACATCGCATGATGTGCGGGGAGACTATTTTCTGGTTGGGGGAGACTATTTTCTATGCAGAAAATGCAGTTTTCTGTATCAAAACCCTATGCAAATTTTGTGCAGAACTTGTCCCTAAGTATAACTTTTTTTTACTGTTTTGCAGTGGGAACAAAATTGCTAAAAGGCTTGCAGCATTAAGAACAAAATTTAAAACAAATTACATCCCTAATCATTGTTTGCCATATAACCTCTACTTCTTCTGCAATGCAGAGTCTCTCTCCCAGAAAGGACACCTTCTTAATCTCAATTAACAAGTATTGTCAGTGTAATTAAACTACAGACTGTTTCCACTAAGTATCTTCATGATAAATTTGTCTCCAGAGAAGGCTGTAATTACAATAGTATCTCAATTAAAAAAGGGGGGTGAAGAGATAATTTCTTGGACTACTTTGTCGACCTGTGGTGATCCTCGAGCAAATCTATCACAGGGTTTTATTGGCACAATTTGTTCATAGGCAGTTTGCCATTGCCTTCATCTAAGGCTAAGAGAGTGTGACATGTCCAGGGTCCTCCAGTGGGTTTTCATGTCTGGATGGGGATTTTAATCCTATTCTCCCAGACTCCCAGTCCAACAATCAATCCATTATACAATGCTGGCTCTTGTTTTATTACTTATACTAGCTGTCCCCTGCCACGCGTTGCTGTGGCCCCGTCCCCGTCTGGTGATCTGGAAAATAAAGTAATGAGAAAGTGTTGGTTTCGAATATATGTAATTTACTTATGCTTGTGGGTAAAAAGTATTTCTTGTTGTTTTTTTGTCATTGATGATGTGGTTTGCCAACTCTGGAACATGCAACTTATCATTGTTCTTCATTAGGGGTCCCTTTCAAATCTATGATACTATATCTCTGTGTGTTTGTGAATAATATATATCTATCTATATCTATGGCTGGATGGCTCTTTGTCAGGAGGGCTTTGATTATGTTTTCTTGCCCTGGTGAAGGGAGTTGGACTGGATGGCCTTAAGGTAGCATTTCGGTTGGTCATGGGAGTTCTCTGTGGGAAGTTTGGCCCAATTCTCTCATTGGTGTGGTTCAGAATGCTCTTTGATTGTAAGTGAACTATATATCCCAGTAACTACAACTCCCAACTGTCAAGGTCTATTCCCCCCAAACTCCATCTGTATTCATATTTGGACATATGGAATATGGAATATTCGTGCCAAGTTTGGTCAAGATGATCCATCATTCAGTTCTTGTGGGTTTTTTCAGGCTATATGGCCATGTTCTAGAGGCATTTCTCCTGACGTTTCGCCTGCATCTATGGCAAGCATCCTCAGAGGTAGTGAGGTCTGTTGGAAATGGGAAAAAGGGGTTTATATATCTGTGGAATGGCCAGGGTGAGACAAGGGGGCTTTTGTAAGTTGGGCTGGGTGTCTCACCCTTTGTCTCACCCTGGCCATTCCACAGATATATAAACCCCTTTTTCCCATTTCCAACAGACCTCACTACCTCTGAGGATGCTTGCCATAGATGCAGGCGAAACGTCAGGAGAAATGCCTCTAGAACATGGCCATATAGCCCAAAAAAACCCCACAAGAACTGAGTGATTCCAGCCATGAAAGCCTTCGACAATACATTGATCCATCATTGTTTGAGTCCACAGTACTCTCTGGATGTAGGTGACTATAACTCCCAAACTAAAGTCAATGCTCACCAAACCCTTCTGTTGGTCATGGAAGTTCTGTGTGCCAAGTTTGGTTCAATCCCATTGTTGGTGGAGCTCAGAATGCTCTTTGATTGTAGGTGAACTATAAATTCCAGCAACTACAATTCCCAGGTAATAAAACCAATTTTTTTGAGTGATGGTCACTCCTTGGGTTAGTAGGAGTCTTGTGGCCAAATTTGGTGGCAATTCATCCAGTACAGTAGTTTTTGAGTTATGTTAATCCCACAAACAAACATTACATTTTTATTTATATAGATTTATGTCCCATATTTTTTCCAAAGAACTCAGAGTGGCATTTGTGGGTTTGTCATTTTATCCTCACAAACATCTTATCACATTGGCTCCAGGAATCGTCATGGATTGTGGTGAATGTGGTGGTGCCCAGAGGGGGGAACATGTCACCCCATGCCCCGCATCACCTGGCTTCCCCCTTACCTGATCCTACGGAAGGAAGTGCCTGCCACCTGGCTTCCATCCATTGATCCCTATGTGACACAGGAAGCTCCCTGTGTTGCTGCTGTGGCAGCATACGAAGGCTACTCTCAATTTGTGCCATACAACCCCACTGGAATTAGCTGTATGCCATTGGATGAGCTCTATGGGACAAATGGAGGGAACCAGCATATTCTACCTATTTTGGTCAATGTGATGAGGTTGTAAGAGAGAGGGATTGATGAAAGATCACACAATGAGTTCCATGATTCAGTCAGGATAAGAATATGGATGTCTCCAGTCTCTATTCAACTTACTTACTTACTTACTTAGGCGATCCCTCGTTGGGCAAGTAGGATAGTCCTCCAGGATCAGTGTAATGGCAGTGGGTCCGTAGGTGACTGTGGAGCCTGCATCTTCATCCACAGTGAGGGCATTGGTTTCCAGGTGGAAGGCAATCCCGAACTGGTTGGCTTGGCACTCCTTCCTCTTGGCACGTTTCTCTCTTTCACCCTCCATTCGTGCCTCTTCAAATTCTACAGCACTGCTGGTCACAGCTGACCTCCAGCTGGAGCGCTCAAGGGCCAGGGCTTCCCAGTTCTCAGTGTCTATGCCAGAGATTTTAAGGTTGGCTTTGAGCCCATCTTTAAATCTCTTTTCCTGTCCACCAACATTCCATTTTCCATTGTTGAGTTCGGAGTAGAGCAACTGCTTTGGGAGACGGTGGTCGGGCATCCGGACGTGGCCAGTCCAGTGAAGTTGATGGCAGAGGACCATCGCTTCAATGCTGGTGGTCTTTGCTTCTTCCAGCACGCTGATATTTATCCGCTTGTCTACCCAAGAAATTTGTAGGATTTTCCAGAGGCAGCTCTGATGGAATCGTTCCAGGAATTGCATGTGACGTCTGTAGACAGTCCACGTTTTGCAGGCATATATCAGGGTTAGGAAGACAATAGCTTTATAAACAAGCACCTTGGTATCCCTACGGATGTCCCGGTCCTCAAACACTCTCTGCTCCATTCGGAAAAAAGCTGCACTTGCAGAAGCTCAGGCAGTGTTATATTTCGGTGTCAATGTTGACTTTTGTGGAGAAGTGACTGCCAAGGTAGCGGAAATGGTCAACATTTTCTAATGTTACACCATTAAGCTGTATTTCTGGCATTAGAGAGGGATTGGCTGGTGACTGCTGGAAGAGCACTTTGGTTTTCTCAATGTTCAATGACAGGCCAAGCTTCTCGTATGCTTCTGTGAAGGTGTTTAGAGTGGCTTGTAGGTCTTCTTCTGAATGTGCACAGACAACGTTGTCATCAGCATACTGGAGTTGTATGACAGATGTTGTTGTAACCTTGGTTGTGGCTTTCAGTCTGCTGAGGTTAAATAGCTTGCCATCTGTCCGATAGATTATTTCCACTCCAGTGGGAAGCTTCCCATCAACAAGATGAAGTATCATAGTGATGAACATTTTAATCACAACAACACAGCACTACTTGTTATCATTTTCAGCTGCAAACTTGAAGCAACTTAGGTATGACAAATGCAAGATATAACAGGCCTACTAACAGGTCGGTGCACTGCCATTGTGTTATATGATTATTTTTCCCTTTGTGCTCTTTTATTTCATCTTTTTGACTTCTTCTTGCTTCTCCACACACACAGGCTCTTTGTCAGATGCATGGCGAGAAGAATTGAAGGAGCTCGCTGCAAGAGTGACTGCTACTTCTTTTACTAAGAAGGAGAAAAAGGAGACAGTAAGTAGAAACACTGGGGTAAATGGGGTTGCAGGTCATGAGGCTGCTTTGCTGTGGCATATGATCAAATCAGCACCGGGACTGATAGTGACAACCACAGAGTAGGGGAACTCTGACTTTTTTTGTTGATGGTTCAGGATGTGGTTTCAGGAAGCTCACACCAGTCATTAGCCAGCATGCAGAAAGTTTCAGTAAATAGGAGAAGTTGTAATTGTTTAACATCTGTTGTTTGGTAACCCTTATGTTCTGCCTTCCTCTAATGAGTTCAAGGCAGCAGACAGGGCTTTCCTCCCAATTACTTTAATCTCACAACAGTCTCAAAAGGACAGTAGAGTCTTGCTTATCCAACATAAATGGGCCGGCAGAACGTTGGATAAGCGAAAATGTTGGATAATAAGGAGGGATTTAAGGAAAAGCCTATTAAATGTCAAATGATGTTATGATTTTTACAAATTAAGCCCCTGGTGGCGCATTGGGTTAAACCCTTGGGCCAGCAGAACTGAAGACCGACAGGTCGCAGATTCAAATCCGGGGAGAGTGAGGATGAGCTCCCTCTGTCAGCTCCAGCTCCTCATGTGGGGACATGAGAGGAGCCTCCCACAAGGATGGTAAAACATCAAAACATCTGGGCGTCCCCTGGGCAACATCCTTACAGGCGGCCAGTTCTCTCACACCAGAAGCAATTTGCAGTTTCTCAAGTTGCTCCTGACACACACAATCCCCCCCCCCCCCGCCCCAAATCATGTCTTACAACAAATTGACAGAAAAAGCAGTTCAATACACAGTAATGTTATGTAGTAATTACTGTATTTACAAATTTAGCACCAAAACATCGCAATGTATTGAAAACATTGACTACAGTGACACGCTGTTTGTTTTTCTGGGAAGCAATGCGCAATGAGCCTTTCCACATGCCGGGCACCCGCCGCGAGGAGCAAGATACAGTCGGAGCAATTGGACACTGTGCCTGATGGGAAAAGTCTCGCCCTTCCTGGCAGGTGCCCGGCACACGGAGAGGCCCACAGCCAGGCATGTAGCTGCGGGGGAGGGAGGGGGCTTGAGGGGCTTCAGCCCTCCCCCGAAATTCTCAGGGTGGTCCGCGAGAAGGCCTTACTGTTACATTATTTAAACTGTTATGTTTATTTATATCATGATCTGATCGCCATCGTTGATATATCCCATATGTATGGGGGTATTGGAATAATGATGCAAAAGGTTCGTGAGGGTAGTGCCTCCCCCCCCCCAAAACAAAGTCAGCACCCCCCCCCCCCGGAATCAAAATCCTGGGGCTACTGGCCTGCCGCCTGCCCACAGTGCATTGCTGCCTAGAAAAACAGCTGTGGATCCAAGCAGGAGGCAGACTGCATTGGATAATTTTTGAGCTACAATTGGTTGAATTTGTAAATATGGAAGGCTAAATGTACCTTACTGTTCTAAAAACCAAGACCAAGGAAGCTCCAATCCAAGGGAAAGGATACTGTATAATATATAAGTAATGAAAGATCTTCACATCTAGTTATTGAAACCAGAATGTGATACTTTGGGAATCATTCCCAACAGGCATGTAGCCGGGGGGGGGGGGGGGGAGCTTTGGGGGCTTCTCATGGTGGTCTGCAAAAAGGCCTTACTGGTACATTATTTAGACTGTTATGTTTATCCATATCATGATCTGATCACCATGCTCAATATATGTCATATGCATGGGGTATTGGGGTAACGATACAAAAGGTTTGCTAGGGTAGACCCTCTTTCACTCAGACTCAGCCCCCCCCCCCCCCCCCATCAAAATCCTGGCTACGGGCCTGATTCCCAGTTAAAACTTTGTGATCGATAGCTACACATGACTCAGCCTGTCTAGTCAGGTGAAAAGCTAGTTTTTAAACTGTATCAAAGAGTTGACAAAATGTGGAACAGAACTGGGAAAGAGTTCCTCCAAATTAGTCTGAGTAGACAAGAAAAGAGAATATTATGATCCATTCCAACCAAGACTGGAATCTTGAGGGCAATCTTTGGGGAAAGTCTGTGCAGAGGATGAGCAAAGAGCAACCATGTTACATAGCATTATGATTCCACTTTAACTGCAAAAGTTGCATTCTATCAAAATCTGCAGTTTGTTGTTTAGTAATGCACTAGATTGTCTGAGTGTGAACTTTAAATGTTGTTGTTTATTCATTCAGTCGCTTCCTCATGGACCAGCCCAGGCCAGAGCTTCCTGTCGGCCGTCACCACCCGCAGCTCCTTCAAGGTCAAGCCAGTCACTTCAAGGATACCAACCATCCATCTTGCCCTTGCTCGGTCCCTCTTCCTTTTTGTTCCATTTTCCCCAGCATCATTATCTCCTCTAAGCTTTTCTGTCTTCTCATGATGGGGCCAAAGTAATTCATCTTTGCCTCTAATATCCTTCCCTCCAGTGAGCAGTCGGGCTTTATTTCCTGGACTGGTTGGATCTTCTCGCAGTCCAAGGCACTCTCAGAATTTTCCTCCAACACCACAGTTCAAAAGCATCTATCTTCCTTCGCTCAGCCTTCCCTATGGTCCAGCTCTCACATCTGTAGGTTACTACGGGGAGTGCCATTACTTTAACTATGCAGATCTTGTTTGACAGTGTGATGTCTCTACTCTTCACTATTTTATTGAAGAGTGATTTAAATACTTTTCCCTACCTAAACCACAAATCCTGGGAATCCATAGAACAAAACCATGGCAGTTAATGCAAAATCATTGGGATCATCACTGTTCTGACATGGCAGAGGCATCCAAACAACAAGTAAGAAGGAGAAGGTATCACCTGATCACTCAGGCCAATGTCAAAATGGAACATCTTTGCATCATCTTGTTATGAAATATCTTGTAATTCTATTTACATTATAGCAGTTATTTTAAAATCTGTTGCTGTACACATAAGTTAGCAGATGAAAGGTTTATGCAAACTTTTCTTTCATCCTCTTCCTGGCTAGTACATTTCCTCAACCATTTTGATGATGGATCAGTGCACACCATCGTACACCTCGTTCAACTCTCTTGAATGTTACCTTTATAAACACAAAGATCTTGTGGATGGATGGATGGATAGATAAATAGATAGATAGATGATAGATAGATGATAGATATATAGACAGATAGATAGATAATTCAGTGGCCTTCTTCCCTCTCTGCTTTTAGCCACCAGTAGATGGCCCACAAACCTTGGCTATAAAAATAAGAGAATTAGTACTAAAAAGACAGATACATGCACTACCATTCGTGTGAATGAAGCCTCTTTCTTCTTTGTTCTTATGCAAATATTTCAAACAGAAATATTGTTGAGAAAGGAATAAACAACTGGGACCTTCACTGGGACCTTCAAGGGAATCTCAGTGTTTCTAAAAGCATAAAAATACCTTAAAATGAAAGAACTATTTCAAAACATCCCAATGAAGATAGGGGATGTTCAGTGGGCATAATATAATACCTATTTTGGGGCAGGGATGGAAACTTGGGGATGACAGGAACCGACCAACCTGCCTCACTCTGGCATTCTCCAGGTGTGCTGTGTTATTTCAGGACTGGGCAACCTTAAGAAATCAATGGAATCTTCCATCCTTAGTCCAGTATCAACCTCAGTATCCCATTGTTGAAATCAGAATGGACACATTGAAAAAGAAAATGTTTTGGGGATAAAACAAATAGTGGGGATGCAACATTTATTTAAAAGGAGAACTGTGTTCTCCTGGAGGACTTTATCACACGAGGCACACAAATTGGCACTGCATCTGGATGACGGTCCCTATCATACAACATCAGATGCATCCTGCTGCTGGTTTGCTTCCTCCCTTGTTTTTCTCCCGTCCTTAGCCAGGTAAAACCCATCAATAGCTCACAATTCTGCCACATTCCCACTACCTACCATAGTATGATGGGCCCCTTCTGCTTTTTTCCGATATGGCAGCAGTAACATAACATCAATGCATTCTCATCTTCTCCTTCCTCCCCTTCATTATTCCCAAGCTTGTGTGTGTGTGTGTGTATGTGTGTGTGTGTACTAGCTGTACCCACCAACCTTCCCTCTTTCTTTCTCTTCTTCGTTCTTTCTTTCCTTCCTTTCCTCTCTCCCTCTTTCCTTCCTTCCTTCCTTCCTTTTTTTATTTTCCTTCTCTCCTCCCTTCCTTCTCTTCTTCTTCCCTTCCTTCTCTTCTTCTTCCTTTCCTTCCCCCTTTTTCTTTCCCTTCCCCTTTCTCTCCTTTTTTCCTTCTCTACCTCTTTCTCTCCTTTCTTCCTCCTCTACCTCTTTCTTTCCTTCTTCCATCCATCCTTCCTTTTTTCCTTCTTCCTTTCTTTCCTCCTTTCTTTCCTTCTTCCATCCTTCCTTCCTTTCTTCCATCCTTCTCTCTTTCCTTCTCTCTTTCCCTTTTCTCTCCTTCCTTCCTTCCTTCTCTCCTTCCTTCCTTCTTTCCTTCTCTCCTTCCTTCCTTCCTTCCTTCCTTCCTTCCTTCCTTCCTTCCTTCCTTCCTTCCTTCCCTCTTTCCTTCTCTGGGGGTGGATGAGGCTACCACCAGACCCACCATTGTTCCTAGCTCCTGCTCTGGATGAAAGAGGGAGGGAGGTTGGTGGTGCCTCTCCCGCTTACTATGTTCTCGCACAGGAGGGGGCGGGACTATGGAAATCATTTGTGTGCCTGTGCTGTGTTGGCTTCTAGCTTTTTTGGATTTTGAAGATCTTTTAGTTGTTTTTTAGTGATTTATTTTGAGTAATGGTCACTCCTTGGGTTAGTAGGTGTCTTGTGGCCTAATTTGGTGTCATGTCATCCAGTCATTTTTGAGTTATGTGCATCCCACAAACACACATTACATATATGTGTGTGTGTGCTGAATTATATAATTGTTCTAAAATTAATATTAAAATTATTTCTGTACAAGTACAGAAATGCAGGTTGCAAGGTTGTGCTTAAGTATGATTGCAAAACCACAAATTGGTTAACTGGCACAATTATACTAAGAGAGGTGTGATATGGAAGGTATTCATCCCAGTCTGTATCTATGCTGGTATTACTATAACAGAATATCAGGTTGGCATGATAAAGTTCTGAGACAGTAGGAGTAAAAAAGAAATAGGAGTAAAAATAATGATCGTGGTTCCCATTGAATTATGGAGTTGGAAAGTAGGACTATAATAATAATAACAACAACAACAACAACAACAACAACAACAAAACTTTATTTTAGACTGCCCCATCTCCCGGAAGGGACTCAGTGCAGTTGGAAATTATTTGGAATCCGCATACAGCCCAGGGTCCATATGATTCTCTCCCTGGACTCCATATCTCCAGATAGCACAGCACAATTATGCAATTTCACCCTTGTAGAAGCAACATTCCACCTCACTTTGAGAGTGCCACATTGAGGAATGGTGTGTTGGGTATCCTTCTCAGTGGTGGCCCCCCGGCTAGTCAAAACGTGGCTGTTTGAGCAAGCGTTCACAAACACAGAGCAACGGATATGGATAAATGACATAGGAAATTGACGATGGATGATGGAATTGGACAATGCTTGACAATAAGGAGACGCCAATGATGTTGTTTTTATTGCTGTTGTGGTTTATGTAATTGTAATGTTTTAAATTGTTTTAAATGATTCTATGTATACTGTTTTGTTGGAAACCATCTTGAATCGTTGATAGGCTGAGAAAGGCAGTATACAAATACAGCAAATAAATAAATAATAAATAAATAACAGATTTATTTATTATTTATTTATTTACGCTATTAAATTTGCTATTTCTATCCTGCCCATATCAGCCCGAAGGTGACTCGTGGCGATGGAGTTCATTTTGGCATAGGTAGGTTCCACTTATTCCAGTCAATCTGCTTTATGGTCTTCCAAACTTGATTTTGCCTTGCTGTTTTATTTTAAGGCCGAGAAATCACAAAGAGAGACACAATACTCAGAAGAAACAGGACGCCTTATTCCTCCTCCTTCTCGAGCCATAACTCGTCATTCATCCCACCGCACACATAAGAACAATGCCAAGAACAGAAGCAAAGATGCTACTCTGGCTTTTCAGGACCAAGAACTGATAGTAAGAAAAACATTACGAATCTTATTGTTCCTATTCCATACCACCAGTAGATTATAAGAATCTGATATAGGCTATATTGTCATAGGAGCCCCCGGTGGCGCAGTGGGTTAAAGCACTGAGCTACTGAGCTTGTTGATCGAAAGGTCGCAGGTTCGATTCCAGGGAGCGGTGTGAGCTTCCGCTGTCAGCCCTAGCTTCTGCCAACCTAGCAGTTCGAAAACATACAAATGTGAGTAGATCAATAGGTACCGCTCCGGCGGGAAGGTGACGGCGCTCCATGCAGTCATGCCTGGCACATGACCTTGGAGGTGTCTACGGACAACGCCGGCTCTTCGGCTTAGAAATGGAGATGAGCACCACACCCCAGAGCCAGACATGACTGGACTTAATGTCAGGGGACTACCTTTACCTTTACCTATATTGTCATAGGAGTGGAAGAACTGGGAAATAAATAAGGTTTCTGTTCAGAATAAGTTACAAATTAAAATATATAGACAGCATGCATAACTATGTCCAGCATCTGTGGGAATATTGGAGTGATGCGGTGTTTACATAACAGAAAGAATAAAAAGGTGATGTTGTATTTCGAACGATATGTTCCCTTCATTGGTTCTCTTGCTTTCATATAGTCACTCACACCAGTACTTAAGAAATTGCTTTAGCAAAATATTTTTTTAATATTACACTGGTAAAAGATAGGATCATAGCAATAGTCAGAAACTTGGGAGGGGGTGGAGGTAGGTATTGAAGAGAGTTTTCGGCCACTTCCACAAAGGCAATACTTCAAAGCCATAGTGGACCCTCTTGTTCTGACTCTTGCCTAAGATTTTAGGGGAGGGGGTTGTATCAAATGTGCAACAAATGGTAATTTAGCACAAAGTCCACAGCATTAGGGGGGAAATCAAGATAAGCCTGTGTATGCATATATCCTTTTGATGCTCTATTTGCCTACCTTTCAGTGTCACGCTGACCTGATCATGTTGACACTTTTCCACACTGTACTCTTCTGCCAACAGATTTTGGAAATGCTGTGTCAGATCCTGCAGACAGACTCCTTGACTGCTATTCAGCAATGGCTTCTCACTGCTGGTCAAAGGGGTGAGAAAAATGTGGAACCAGCAAAGAATCAAACCGCTGCTTGTGATCCCAGACATTCCAAACCTGGTTGTCTTTACCATATTCTCAACCATCTAATTTTGTTTTCCTAATTCTACCTAATTAACTATTATCTGATGGAATGGTACTTTTAGGACAGGTGCAATGAATGATATATATGGCTGGTTAGCTAGACAGACAGAAGCATAGTGCATACTGACACAGGAAAGATCAAAATAGTATTCTACTACCACATCACTTGATGTTAATCTCAATCAAGTTGGTCTTGACTAATGACAACCCTTTGCATGAAAGGCACAGACATAGACACACCTCAGTACTCTTAACAGGCTTGCAAACTCAGATTTGAGGCTTTCTTGATTGAGTTAAAACAGCTAAAACTCTTTCCTACTGCCTCTAACTTTATCAAGCACTAGACGTCCCCTGCCAGGCATTGCTGTGGCCCAGTCTGGTGATCTGGAAAATAAAGTAATGAGAAAGTGTTGGATTCTGATATATGTAATTTCTTTATGCTTGTGAGTAAACAGTATTTCTTGCTGTTTCTTTGTCAGTGTTGACATGCAACATATAATTGTCCCAGTAACTACAACTCCCAAATGTCAAGGTCTATTTCCCCCAAACTCCATCTGTGTTCATATTTGGGCATATGGAATATTTGTTCCAAGTTTGGTCCAGATCCATCATTGTTTGAATCAAAAGTGCTCTCTGGATGTAGGTGAACTACAACTCCCAAACTCAAGGTCAATGCCCACCAAACCCTTCCTGTATTTTCTGTTGGCCATGGGAGTCCTGTGTGCCACATTTGGTTCAATTCCATCATTAGTGGAGTTCAAAATACTCTTTGATTGTAGGTGTACTATAAATCCCAGCAACCACAACTCCCAAATGACGAAATCATTTTTTTTAGTGATGGTCACTCCTTAGATTAGTAGGTGTCTTGTGGCCAAATTTGGCAGTAATTCGTCCAGTGTTTTTTGAGTTATGTTGATCCCACAAACAAACATTACATTTTTATTTATATAGATTATTGCCTTTTTCACATGAGTACATACATCAGTGTAAGTATGTGTGCTCATATGCGTGCCTACCTTCAAGTTGCTTGTTGACTTATAGCGACGCCATAAATTTCGTAGGATTTTCTCAGGCAAGGGGTAATCAGAGATGGTTTTATCTGTTCTTTTCTATGAAATGTAACCCAAAGCATCTTGTATTTGTTGGAGGTCTCTTATCCAATATGGTTGCCCTGTTTAGCTTCCATGTTCAGACATGATCTGGTGCCTTTAGGATATTTAGTAGGCCTGGGTAACAACGCAAAAATTTGTTTCTAAAATCGTTTTGTAATTGGGGTTTTTTTTTGTTTCGATATTTAAAATAATTACAAAATTTTCCAAAAAAAAGTTCGGTATTTACGAAATTTCGTAAATATTTACAAAACATTTTGTAAAGATGGCGCCCTTTTTTTTCAATATTTTTTAAATATTTTTTAAATTTAATTATTAATTTAGTAGAATAGGGAGGAGAAATTAAAATTATTATTAAGGAGGGAAGGCAGGCACTCACTCTGGCGGGCCCTCTAATCAAGGTGGTCAGTTGAAACATTCACACCTCGCTCCAGCAGACAAGAGTCCTTTGTCCCACCCTGGTCATTATTCCACATAAATATAAACCCTTATAAATATAGACCTCTGAGGATGCTTGCCATAGATGCAGGCAAAACGTCAGGAGAGAATGCCTCGCTCGCCCCTCTCGCTCGCCGCTCGCTCGCCCCTCTCGCTCGTTGCTCGCTCGCCCCTCTCACTCGCCATAGATGCAGGCGAAAAGTCAGGAGAAAATGCCTCTAGGCCATGGCCATATGGCCTGAAAAAACCTACAACAACCCAATCAGGGACATCTAATCACCTCTCAACAAAAGATTGCTCCAGGCACTGCCAGGCCATCAAATGCTAATCAAGGTGGTCAGTTGAAACATTCACACCTCGCTCCAGCAGACAAGAGTCCTTTGTCCCACCCTGGTCATTATTCCACATAAATATAAACCCTTATAAATATAGACCTCACTACCTCTGAGGATGCTTGCCATAGATGCAGGCAAAACGTCAGGAGAGAATGCCTCGCTCGCCCCTCTCGCTCGCCGCTCGCTCGCCCCTCTCGCTCGCCATAGATGCAGGCGAAAAGTCAGGAGAAAATGCCTCTAGGCCATGGCCATATAGCCTGAAAAAACCTACAACTCAGAGAGGAGAGCTCCCAGCAAGCATCGGCAGGCGGCCATCTTACGTATTTCCGAAATGGACGGAAATACAAAATTTTTTGGCGCCTGCCGTTTCGATATTTAAAAACACTTCCAGGTTAAAAAAAAGTTTTGTAATCGTTTCGTAATTCAAAAAATAACGAATTTTTTAACAAATTACAAATTAACGAAACGAATTGACCAGCCCTAATATTTAGGGAAATGTATTTTGACACATTCTCAAGCAAACTGGGCAGGTAGGAGCTTGCAATTCATACAATGTTTCATTTCCATTCTCTACAGATAAAGATCTTGTCATGGGATTGTTGCAGATTGCCACAGCCAACCTTCAGACACAGGAATGGGCCACTAGCATGGAAGAGAGTTGTCCACAGTTGTCCCCAAATACCTCAAGCTGCTCTTCTAGCCTATACAACCTTGGGAAAAATCACTTGAGAAGGTCATCACTTTAAAATCCTTTGAATGCTCACTAAAATACATTACTCTATTCAGATTTTGGAAATTAACAAACTTTGGTGTACAACATAGAAAGAACTTCTGCACAGATACTTTTTTTAGATCAGTAATTCAAGGTGCTTTAGCAAATGTTGCCTAACCTTTAGGCAAAAAGTGAAAATAAATCAAGACCGCCCATTCAGTTCATAGAATCATAGAATCATAGAATCAAAGAGTTGGAAGAGATCTCATGGGCCATCCAGTCCAACCCCCTGCCAAGAAGCAGGAATATTGCATTCAAATCACCCCTGACAAATGGCCATCCAGCCTCTGCTTAAAAGCTTCCAATGAAGGAGCCTCCACCACACTCTGGGGCAGAGAGTTCCACTGCTGAACGGCTCTCACAGTCAGGAAGTTCTTCCTAATGTTCAGATGGAATCTCCTCTCTTGTAGTTTGAAGCCATTGTTCCGCGTCCTAGTCTCCAAGGAAGCAGAAAACAAGCTTGCTCCCTCCTCCCGGTGGCTTCCTCTCACATATTTGTACATGGCTATCATATCTCCTCTCAGCCTTCTCTTCTTCAGGCTAAACATGCCCAGTTCCCTAAGCCGCTCCTCATAGGGCTTGTTCTCCAGACCCTTGATCATTTTAGTCGTCCTCCTCTGGACACATTCCAGCTTGTCAATATCTCTCTTGAATTGTGGTGCCCAGAATTGGACACAATATTCCAGATGTGGTCTAACCAAAGCAGAATAGAGGGGTAGCATTACTTCCTTAGATCTAGACACTATGCTCCTATTGATGCAGGCCAAAATCCCATTGGCTTTTTTTGCCGCCACATCACATTGTTGGCTCATGTTTAACTTGTTGTCCACGAGGACTCCAAGATCTTTTTCACACGTACTGCTCTCGAGCCAGGCGTCACCCATTCATGATTTTTTACTCTTAGTCCTTAGCCCAAGCAAAAATGGAAAGTCGAAAGTTCTCAAATACAGGTCCAATCGACTTTCCATTTTTGCTTGGGCTAAGGACTAAGAGTAAAAAATCATGAATAAAGGAAATTGAGACAGCCCTCTAGGAATCTCTAGGTCTTCCGGGGTGATCCAATGGTCAACTTTCTGCAGAAAGTGACCATAAAGTCACCCTGGAGGATTTAGAGATTTCTGGGGGAGGGGATACATGTTAATCAAATTAATGAATAATCAAATCTGCAAAAGGCACAAAGTGGAGACCTGTCTGTACTATCAAAGCTCATAAAAGTAACTTTATTGAATTACAGCTTCCAAACCATAATATCTATGCTGACTTGGTAATCCTAGAAGCTGTCATTCAAAAAGCATCTACAAATTCTAAGCACTATTAAAACACCAAGTGGTGGAGGCTCCTTCTTTGGAAGCTTTTAAACAGAGGCTGGATGGCCATCTATCAGGGGTGATTTGAATGCAATATTCCTGCTTCTTGGCAGGGGGTTGGACTGGATGGCCCATGAGGTCTCTTCCAACTCTTTGATTCTATGATTCTAGATGGCTGGATGGCCATCTCTCAGGGGTGATTTGAATGCAATATTCCTGCTTCTTGGCAGGGGGTTGGACTGGATGGCCCATGAGGTCTCTTCCAACTCTTTGATTCTATGATTCTAAGTCATACTACCCTTCTATTCTGCCTTGGTTAGACCACATTTGGAATACTGTGTCCAATTCTGAGCACTACAATTGAAGGGAGATGTTGACAAGCTGGAATGTGTCCAGAGGAGTGCAACTAGAATGATCAAGGGTCTGGAGAACAAGCCCTATGAGGAGCGGCTTGAAGAGCTGGGCATGTTTAGCCTGCAGAAGAGAAGAGTGAGAGGAGATATGTATAAATATGTGAGGGAAAGTCATAGGGAGGAGGGAGCAAGCTTGTTTTCTGCTGCTCTGGAGACTTGGACGCGGAACAATGGCTTTATACTACAGGAAAGGAGATTTCACCTGAACATGAGGAAGAACTTCCTGACTGTGAGAGCTGTTCAGCAGTGGAACTCTCTGCCCCGGAGTGTGGTGGAGGCTCCTTCTTTGGAAGCTTTTAAACAGAGGCTGGATGGCCATCTGTCGGAAATGTTTTGAATGCAATTTTCCTGCTTCTTGGCAGGGGGTTGGACTGGATGGCCCATGAGGTCTTTTCCAACTCTGTGATTCTGTGATCACTGGACTAGATCTCAGAGACTTTTACTTTCAGGAACAATTGTTCTTCGACCCGAAGGCCATTATGAAATAGTCAGTAGCCTTATTAGATGCCTGAGCATGGAAAAATGCCCAAATCACAGAATGGGTATAACTGGACACTAAACTCAACTGACATCTATATATGTATTACAAAATCCAAGCATACAGTGCCAGAAATTGTAATATCTAAGGTCATGTTTCAAAAGAGCCTAGCTTCTAGCCAAAGTTTGTGGTTTATTCTTGGGCAATACTGGTAACGGATTTTGAAAGAAAGAAAGAAAGAAAGAGAAGAGAAAAGAAAAGAAAAGAAAAGAAAAGAAAAGAAAAGAAAAGAAAAGAAAGATCAAGTGAACATTTCCCTTAAAGTCATTTTCAGCAATATAACTCAATTTATACACAGTGGGTTGGATACACAGGTTTCAGTGCAATGTCAGTTCCTGCTTGCATACTTGCATTTTATAATCACGCTGCCTCTGATTTTTTAATGGATTTAGTGATTAGTTGCATCAGCTGTATGAATCATTCATTCATTCACCCATCCATCCATCCATTCATTCATTCATGGAACTTTCCCTCCTTTACATTTCATTTTGTGTGGCCTGAAATTTAAGGCACAAATTTAGTAAGGACTAGCTGTGCCCTGCCACGCGTTGCTGTGGCCTATAGTAAAACTTATCAAAGTAGAGGTAGATATCTGGACTATTATGAAAGAGAGGTCCCTACGTATCCCTTCCCCCTTTTCCTCCCCCTTTCTCTCCTTTCTTCCTTCTCTACCTCCTTCTTTCTTTCCTTCTTTCACTACTTGGTTTCATCCTTCTCTCTTTCCTTCATTCCCTCCCCCTTTCTTCCTTTGCCTTTCTTCCCTCCCTGTTTGCTTCCTTCTTTCACTTTTTATTTCCTTTTATTTCACCACCATCATAACAATAACAATAATGCAATGCATTGCCTCTGGGACCTGACACCCCTCCCATTCCCCCTAAAAGGGTCTCAGAGGAACAATAGCATAATAACAATAATAGAAATAACAACCTTTACCCGCCACGTGTTGCTGTGGCCAATCTTCCCTCTTTCTCTCCTTCTTTCCCTCCCTCCCTCCCTCCCTCCTTCCTTCCTTCCTTCCTTCCTTCCTTCCTTCCTTCCTTCCTTCCTTCCTTCCCATCTTTCCTTCTCCTCTTCTTTCTCTATCTCTTTCCTTCCTTCCCCCCCTTTTTCTTTCTCTTCTGCTGTCTCTCTTTTCTTTCCTTCCATCTTTCCTTTTCTTTCCTTTTCTTCTTCCTCTAACTTTCCTTCCTTCCCCCTTTTTCTTTACCTCCCTTTCTCTTTCTTCCTTCTTTCCTTCCTTCCTGTCTTTCCTAGATTTTGACAGGGCGGGAAGGAGCGGGGTGGGGTTTGGAGGTGGCGTGAAGTAAAAGGAGGTAAGATTGGGGCAGGGGAGTGATGGAGCGTGGGGTTGCGTGTGTGTGTGCGGCAGTGGGGGGAGTGATGGAGCGTGGGGTTGCATGTGTGTGCGGCGGTGGCGGGGGGAGTGGGGTTGCGTGTGTGTGCGGCGGTGGGGGGAGTGATGGAGCGTGGGGTTGCGTGTGTGTGTGTGGCGGCGGGGGGAGTGGGGTTGCGTGTGTGTATGCGGCGGCGGGGGGAGTGATGGAGCGTGGGGTTCCGTGTGTGTGTGCGGCAGGGGGTGTGTGTGTGCGGGAAGCGGCGCGGCGGGGCTTGGAGTGGGCATGGTTTCCACAGAGGGAACGTTGGCCGGAAGGCCATGTGCGCGCGCCAGGGAACTTTCGGCTGGGCGCCAATGCGTATGCTCAGTTGTTTTGCCGTTTTGTGAGTGTGTTGTTGTGTTGTTTTTCATTTTGAGTAGATATGTTTGTACCTTGTGGGTTGTGTTATGGGCATGGGAATTTTGGTTAAGTTTCGTTGGGTTTTTTTGAGTTTTGTTCTTTTGCCGTTTTGTGAGTGTGTTGCTGTGTTGTTTTTCATTTTGAGTAGATATGTTTGTACCTTGTGGGTTGTGTTATGGGCACGGGGATTTTAGTAAAGTTTCGTTGGGGGATTTTTGAGTTTTGTTGTTTTGCCGTTTTGTGAGTGTGTTGTTGTGTTGTTTTTCATTTTGAGTAGATATGTTTGTACCTTGTGGGTTGTGTTATGGGCACGGGGATTTTGGTGAAGTTTCGTTGGGGTTTTTTTGAGTTTTGTTGTTTTGCCGTTTTGTGAGTGTGTTGTTGTGTTGTTTTTCATTTTGAGTAGATATGTTTGTACCTTGTGGGTTGTGTTATGGGCATGGGAATTTTGGTTAAGTTTCGTTGGGGGGTTTTTGAGTTTTGTTTCCTCGTTGGATGCCCCTAACAAATTTATATATATAGATTTGGACTGGGTGCCATGATACTAGTGTTTGCACGTAAGATAAGCAACATACCGTAATAATGCTTGGCTACTTGGCCTGCTGCCTTCTATACGTAAGGTTTCTCAGGCACCATTAATGCTCCACTGAACAAAGGCCATTCAAACTATTATGCTAGGGATAGAAAATAGTAGTAGTAACCTATGGATGTGAGAGCAGGACCATAAGGAAGGCTGGGTGAAGGAAGATTGATGCTTTTGAACAGTAATGTTGGAGGAAAATTCTGAGAGTGCCTTGGACCGCGAGAAGATCCAACCAGTCCGTACTTCAGGAAATAAAGCCTAACTGCTCATTGGAGGGAAGGATACTAGAGACAAAGACGAAGTACTTTGGCCACATCATGAGAAGAAAGGAAAGCTTAGAGAAGACAATGATGCCGGGGAAAATGGAAGGAAAAAGGAAGAGGGGACGACCAAGGGCAAGATGGATGGATGGGATCCTTGGCAGGGGGATCCCATCCCCCTGCCAAGTGACTGACTTGACTCTGAAGGAGCTGGGGGTGGTGACGGCCACAGGGAGCTCTGGCGTGGGCTGGTCCAGGAGGTCATGAAGAGTTGGATGCAACTGAAGAAATAAACAACAGAAAATATTATTCTATTGGAACACAATTATCATCTTTCCCTTTTACAAGCAGTCCCCAAATTACGACCACAATAGGTTCAGTAGGTTTGTTCTTAAACTGAATTTATTTAAGTCATAACAGATACATTTTTTAAGTGTAACTTCATGTGTATGTGTGTGTAAGCTTTGAATAGCATAGGAAAAGGTTACCACCCCTGTTGTGTTTGTTTTCTTGTCTGCATTACTTTTAGAAGAATTCACCTCACTTTCTATCTCTGTGACCACTGGATTTTGAAAAAACTGGCTTGTTGTGGAAACAAGGATTGGTGCGAAAGCTTCAGTTGAAACAGCTTCCCCCCCCCCCCCCCCATGATAACCCTTACAGGAGTGAATTTCTTTTCCAAGGGGTAGATTTCTCTCACTCCTTTCATCTCACCTCCGTTCTTAACTATTTTTTATTTATCATGTCAGGAGCAACCAGACAGTTGTATTACATTTTTAACAAAACAAACAGACAAAACACAAAGTTTGCAAGCTTGGTAGTTGATGAAATGTCCTCTGACCAGTATCTGGCCACTTGGAGTGCCTCTGGTGTTGCCTCAAGAAGGTCCTCCATTGTGCATGTGTATGAGGAGCCCCCGGTGGAGCAGTGGGTTAAAGCACTGAGCTGCTGAGCTTGTTGATCAAAAGGTCGCAGGTTTGATTCCGGGGAGCGGTGTGAGCTTCCGCTGTCAGCCCTAGCTTCTGCCAACCTAGCAGTTCGAAAACATGCAAATGTGAGTAGATCAATAGGTACCGCTCCGGCGGGAAGGTAACGGCGCTCCATGCAGTCATGCCGGCCACATGACCTTGGAGGTGTCTACAGACAACGCTGGCTCTTCGGCTTAGAAATTGAGATGAGCACCACACCCCAGAGTCAGACATGACTGGACTTAATGTCAGGGGACTACCTTTACCTTTACCTTATGAGTCGTATGTAAGTTCAATAATTGTCACTTGGGGCTGCCTATATCTAGGGCTGATGAAAGTTGTAGTCCAACAATATCCAGATGTGCAGTGTTAATTATGCAAATTGGTAGTTTGTAGCTATGTAAACAATAGATGTTTGCCAGTCTTTTATTTTCACAATGTTTTTGTTGCCCAAAGTTTGCTAAATCTCCTCTTCTCCTGCTGCTGCTTCTCCTCTTCTTTCGAAAGTTACAGTATCGGTTTATTTCATTACAGAGTGTGTGTAAAAACACAAAAGCCAGAGCCTATCCCAGAAGAAGAGAAACCAGGTAACTATACTATAGAAAACAGGATGCCTTTATTCCGGCAGGGCAGGGCTATTAATGAAGAACATAAGAAGCACAAAGCCAGATTAAGCCAAAGGCTTATCTATTCTAACCTTCTTCTTACTGCAGTTGCCTGTGCAGAACCTTTAGGCACAAGTGCAATAGCATTATTATTATTATTATTATTATTATTATTATTATTATTATTTAAAATCATTAAATTATTAAAAATGGAGTTTTTGAGCACAATACTCCTGACCTCATGAACATGGGAAAAATAAAGTATGGATTGTCGATGTTGCAGTCCCAGGTGACAGCAGAATTGATGTGAAGCAACTGAAAAAGCTTACACAATATGAGGATTTAGAGATCAAACTATAAAGATTCTGGCACAAGCCAGTAAAGTTAGTCCCAGTTGTGATCGGCACACTGTGTGCAGTGTCTAAAGACCTTGGCCTGCACTTAAAAACAATCAGTGCTGACAAAATTACCAATTGTCAGCTGCTAAAGGCCACCCTACTCGAATCTGCATGCATTATTCGCTGATACATCACACAGTCCTAGACCAGTGGTTCTCAACCTTCCTAATACCGCGACCCCTTAGTACAGGTCCTCATGTTGTGGTGACCCCCAACCATAACATTATTTTCATTGGTACTTCATAACTGTAATTTTGCTACTGTTAAAATAGTCATGATGTAAATATGCAGGATGTATTTTCATTAACTGAACCAAATTTAGCACAAATACCTGATACGCCCAAAATTTGAATACTGGTGAGATTGGAGGTGATTGATTTTGTCATTTGGTGATGCTGGAGTTGCTGGGATTTATAGTTCACCTTAAATCAAAGAGCCTTCTTAACTCCATCAATAATGGAATTGAATCAAACATGGCACACAGAATTCCCATGACCATGAGAAAATACTGGGAAGGTCTGGTGGATATTGACCTTGAGTATTTGGAGTTATAGTTCACCTACATTCAGAGAACACTGTGGATTCAAGCAATGATAGATCTGGATCAAACTTGGCACAAATACTCAATATGCCCAAATGTGAACACTGGTAGAGTTTGGAGAAAATAGACCTTGCCATTTGGGCATTGTAGTTGTTGGGATTTTTAGTTCACCCACAATGAACCCCATCAACGATAGAATTGGACCAAACTTTTCACACAGAACTCCCATGACCAACAGAAAATACTATGTTTTCTGATGGTCTTTGGTGCCCCTCTGACACCCTCTCGTGACCCCCACAGGGGTCCCGACCCCCAGGTTGAGAAACACTGTCCTAGACACTTGGGAAGTGTCTGGCGTGTGATCGAATACAAAAGCCAGCATATTGCTCTTGTTTGCTGTATGCTAATCTTGTTATCTAATAATAATAATAATAATAATAATAATAATAATAATTTATTTACAAGCCACCCTATCTCTCCAAGGGGATGCAATCTTTCGGATATCCTTTACCAACTTGCATCCAGACACTTATCAAAAAACAAAAGTGTCACTATCTTAGTCATCCATGTGATAATTTTGGATTTTGGAGTATTTTGGATTTCACAATCCCAGATAAGAGATACATCCCTGGCATATTGCTTCTGTGTTTGTGTGCATTTGTGTGAGCCAGTTGATATATTGTTATAGGTTAAGAAAATGTGGTTAAAAATCAACCTCTAACTTTCATGCTAGATAATGAATTGACTCAGGGTTGTAAAGCCTGCAGTCTTCTAGATACTGTTGGATTGTGCCATTCTTAACCATTAACCATACAAGCTAGTGTTGATGGGAAATGGAGTCCAGCAATTTCTGGAGGGCCACAGGTTCCCCACTCCCAAACGAACCAAATTTAACTGACTTGAAATATGTTTTCCATTTTAGTACATGTCGGCACTGCAGAAGTTCTTCAGTTCCACTCAAACATGAATGAAAAGCAAAAACAACCAGCTAAATAGAAGAAAAAGATGTTCTTCCTGCAGCTCCAGTACTTGCTTCTTGACTGTTTCCCTCCTGGTATTCAGCAAATGGCAACTTGAAACAGTCCAGCATTAGAAAACGGATTATACTGTTTCGTAGTATATGTATATATATATTATAATGTGAGCATTTTAGGGTTTGACAGTTTCTTTACTGAGACTCAAGTATTTTGAGGATGCCTCCAGATGGACAAAAGTTAATGCTACCAATCAAAGTGTACTATATCGTATTTCTCTTTTTCTCTTTAACAGATTTGCCATTAAAATAACAATGACGCAAGAAACAGTGAGGGTTATAAATGGAACGCAGCATATTAAGGAATTCTCCATTCACTCCCATCCAATAGTGCAATTGCACGATTATTATTTTTTTACTACAACCACTTGTAACTCATGGCCCTATCCTATAGAGCAGGGGTCTTCAAACTAAGGCGCAGGGGCCGGATACGGCCCTCCAAGGTTATTTACCCGGCCTTTGCTCAGAGTCAACCTAAGCCTGAAACGGCTTGAAAGCACACAACAACAACAACAACAACAATCCTATCTCATCAGCCAAAAGCAGGCCCACACTTCCCATTGAAATACGAATAAGTTTATATTTGTTAAAATTGTTCTTCATTTGAATTATTGTATTGTTTTAAAGTGTTTTTTGCACTACAAATGAGATATGTGCAGTGTGCATAGGAATTCATTTATTATTTTTTTCAAATTATAATCTGGCCCTCCAACAGTTTGTGGGACTGTGACCTGGCTCTCTGTTTGAAAAGTTTGAGGACTCCTGCTATAGAGATTCAAAATATGCTGTTTAGTAAGGTATTTCCCATTTATGGCTAGAGAGCTCTAGGGCTACAATAGCTACAAGTCTAATATTTCACCAAACTACGAGAGGTATTTTTTAAGTAAGGTCCGTTGGAACATAAGTACACAACTAAAGTTTATTTCAAAAAAGTAAATTTATTTTCAGAAAGTACACACTTCACTCTATTTTTCGACATAGTTGCCAAGTTTGTTCAAACACTTATCATACCTCTGAACCAATTTTAAAATACCCTCTTCATAAAAACTTGCCGCCTGCTCCGATAATCAAGAGTTCACCAAATTGTCTGTAATCAAAGAAGCGCGACCGGAGCGGTCCTCATCATGGACGTTGTCAAGGCCATCTTTGAATTGTCGTACCCACTTACGCACTTTGCTTTCACTCATAACAGTATCACCGTACACTTCACAAATCTGTCGATGAATTTCTGCAGCAGGCAGGTTCCTTGCTGACAAAAACCGTATCACTGAGCAAACCTCACATGCGGCAGGTGAGTTGATAGTCTTAAACATTTTTAAAGCACAGAACAGAACCGTACAGGTTAGCTACAGAGCGGAAACTGAGCACAGTTGTTCCCGAGGCATGCCGGTACACGACGTACGCGCTCGTTGTGGTATGCGCGCAAACTACTAATGTCTACAACAAAATGGACCTTACTTAAAAAATACCCCTCGTACAATTCTCAAGAGTTTATAAAATGGACCTTCTACAACTATGATGTGATGATACCCTTTGAAATTCTTGAAAAGATCTGGATCTGCTATATGCTACTGTTCCATCTTAGTATTTGACAAAATCCATCAAGGATGCATTGCATATTAAATCTAGTAGACATATAATTGATGATACAGTCCCTATTATGGGATGACTCTGAGATCAGTAAATAAGAGTGGATAGTGAGTTAAATATGTAGTCAGTTTAGACTGATTTGCAGGCTTTATTGCATGCTGAAGTATGACTATCACCTTTCCAAAGTTTTGAAGAAATATATAAGTTTGATTTTATCCCTGGGGCTTATAAGCATAGTCCCAAGACTGTGATCTTTTTCAGGTCAATGATCTTACTATTCTGTTGTTAAGCAGCAGAATTTTTTTTAAAAAAAAGCCTGATTGCAGAAGACAGGAAGAGGAATGTGCTATCGGAAACAAAATGTTGGAATAGGACAGAGGAGATCAAAACATGGATCCTTATTCAGTCATGAAGCTCAGTGGGTGAAATTGGGACAGACACTATGTCTCCCTCTACCCTACCTCACAGGGTTGTTGTGAGGGTGAAATGAAGAATGGAACTATGTATACCATGTTCCTTCTTTGTAGGGAAGGTGGCTACAAATCAAATAAATATATCAAAACATAGAAGCCAAGTCTTTCTTTTTTGTATGTCCTGGGATTTTATTTATTTATTTATTTATTTATTTATTTATTTACAGTATTGATGTTCCACCCTTCTCACCCCGTAGGTATTTACTCTACTTACTTCCTGACTGTGAGAGCCGTTCAGCAGTGGAACTCTCTGCCCCGGAGTGTGGTGGAGGCTCCTTCTTTGGAAGCTTTTAAACAGAGGCTGGATGGCCATCTGTCAGGGGTGATTTGAATGCAACATTCTGCTTCTTGGCAGGGGGTTGGACTGGATGGCCCATGAGGTCTCTTCCAACTCTTTGATTCTATGATTCTATGATTCTAAGTACTTACTTAAGTAAGTAAAGTAAGTACAGTATTTATGTTCCACCCTTCTCACTCCGCAGGTGAGAATGTACATATAAATGGCAAACATTCAATGCCATAGACACACAACATATATAGACAGACACACAGAGGCTATTTAACATTCCAGCTTTTTCATGAGGGTATTCTGGCCACCAGGGGAGCTGTCACTTCACTGTCCATTTGTGACACTGATGAAGTACTTCCTCATTCTTTGCAGGCTTGCTCAAGATTTTTATGGCATCGTAAACTAGTTAAATTAGCCTCCCCGTGTAGGCAGTACCTAAATTTCCTACTTGACAGATGTAACTGTCTTTCGGGCTTCAAAGGTTGACAGCAAGCTACACAATCTGTGGAATCAGACGGCAAACTATAATTTTTTACATAGTGGTTGGTGCTCTTTAGTTTTTACCCAATTTGAGTCCCCAGATGTTATTGAATGAGAACTCCCATCACTTTTAATTATCTGCCATTTGACTGGGGATAATGGGAATTGTCACCCAACAGGACTTGTGGCTCTGAGGTGGGGAAAAGTTAGAGGATATTTTAAAGTCAGACATCATATCCACAAGCCTTGTATCTAAACCCTTGTATCTAAGACCCAGCCTACCTATCCGAACGCATCTCTTTCTACAAACCCTCCAGGAAGTTAAGATCATCTGAGGAGGCCCTGCTCTCGATCCCATCTGCTTCGCAAGCACGCTTGGCGGGGACAAGGGACAGGGCCTTCTCTGTGGTGGCCCCTCGGCTGTGGAACTCCCTGCCTAGGGATATTATATCAGCCCCTTCCCTCCTGACTTTTCGGAAGAGAGTAAAAACCTGGCTCTTCGAGCAAGCATTCGGAACCCCGGAATAAATAGTCAAGCTTGAGATGGAGAATGACCCAGGAACGGCCAAGACGATGAAACGGATGAGGATTGGAATGAGAGGATATATCTCTTTTTAAATTGTTATTGCACTGTCTTTTTTGTCTAAATGCACTTAATTGTTTTTGCTATTTGAATGAATGTATTGATGGCATCGAATTGTGCCGATATGTAGACCACCCTGAGTCGCCTGCGGGCTGATATGGGCGGGATATAAATAATGTAAATAAAAATAATAAATAAACCCAAACCCCACTGTCCTGATTAAACAGAACAAACTTTGTATGCTTGCTGGAGATTTTTATGGCGTCATAAATTACCCTCCCCGCATAAGCGGTACCTAAATTTTCTACTTGACAGATGCAATTGTCTTTCGGGCTGCAAAGGTCAACAGCAAGCTACACAAATTGGTCAGAATCTCATTCCGACCCGGGCTGGCTTCGAACTCATGGTCAGTAGTGATGTTAATGCAGCTGACTCCTAGCCAACTGTGCCACAGTCCCGGTGCGTGTCACAGTCCCGGTGCTTTTCTGCTGTGTGTATACTTCATAATAAGGATACAAAATCTTTGTTTCCCCTAATTATATAATATTGTTGTAAACTGTGTCAACATAAGGATCTACTTCTTAAAATCTCAGATGCCATTACACATCACCAATATGCACATCATCCTGCTCATGTATGAAGGTGTGCAGTAACGTTATCATTGATCAAATGATATCAAAAGATTTTCTGGTTTTGAAGGTATGTATCACTTGTAAAAGAAATCTTTTAAATTCTTATTAAAATATTTTTGTGACACATTTTTCTTCTTACACACCTCCTATACTATCTTAGACCTCGAAATGGAAAGGTGGAGTCGGACACCAAGACTGCAAAGTGACCACACTTTGCACCAGCCCTCAGTAATGTGGGAAAACTGTTATATTATATGATTGTTGCTCCAATGTTGGGAAAACACCTATCAATTGTCAAACATTTAGGATTCACTATATTTATCAAATCTACAATGGTCTGCTAGTTTTTGTAAATACTGCACAGTCTTCCCAAAACATAGTACAAATAGTCCCAAAGTTATGAACAAGATAGGTCTATAGGTTTGTTCTTAAGTTGAATTTGAATGTAAGTAGGAAAGGTACATTTTTAAATGTAACTCCAGCCAAATGTATGTATGTATGTATGTATGTATGTATGTATGTACTGTATATATACGATATAGTCATAAAGGTAAAGGTTTCCCCTTGACATTAAGTCTAGTCATGTCCGACTCTGGAGGGTGGTGCTCATCTCCATTTCTAAGCTGAAGAGCAAGTGTTGTCCATAGACACCTCCAAGGTAATGTGGCTGGCATGACTGCATAGAGCCTCGTAACCTTCTCGCCAGATCTCATATTTGCATGTTTTTGAACTGCGAAGTTGACAGAAGCTGGGCCTAACAGTGGGAGCTCACCCTGCTCTCAGGATTTGAACTGGCAACCTTTCGGTCAGCAGGTTTCGGTCACCCACTGCGCCACTGGGGGCTCCTGCATATACACATACATACACAAATATTTAAGCTTTGGATAACATAAGGAAAAGTTAACACACCTGTGGTCTTTTGCTGTCTGTAATCCTGTTCAAAAGATTTCACTTAATTTTATGTTCCTGTGATAAATGAATTTTGGAAAAAATAGCTGTTGTGGAAACAAGGATTGGTGAGAAAGCTTCAGTGGAGGCCCCTTTCCCCCATGAGAACTCTTTCAGGAGCGAATATTTTTTTGAGAGGTATACTTGGCCGCAGTGGTCCATGCTCTAGTTACATCTCGAATAGACTACTGCAATACACTCTATGTGGGGTTGCCTTTGAAGACTGTTCAGAAACTCCAAGTGGTTCCATGGGCGGCAGCCAGGCTGCTCACTGGAGCAACATACAGGGAGCATGCAACTCTGCAGTTATGTCAGCTCCACTGGCTGCTGGTCTGCTACCAAGCACTATTCAATGTGCTGGTTTTAGCCTATAAAGCTCTAAATGGCTCCGGTCTAACTCATCTGTCCGAATGTATTTCTTTCTATGAACAAGTTAGAGAGTTAAGATCTGTGGGGAGGGCCTGCTCTTGGTCTCACCCCCATCGCAAGCGTCATTGGTTGGGACGATAGACAGAGCCTTCTCAGTGGTAGCCCCTCAGCTATGGAACCTCTCTTCCTAATAATGTCAAACTGGCCCCCTCCTAGTTTTCAGGAAAAGATTGAAATCTTGGTTATGGGATCAGACATTTGGATAGGTATTGGGTGATGCAATATAGAACTGACATATCTGTATCAACACAAATGATGATTCCTGGATGCGGTATTGTGGTTTTAACAGTTTTTACGGTATGTATATGTTTTTATCTGTAATTTTATATATGACTAGCTGTACCCACCACGCGTTGCTGTGGCCAACCTTCCTCTCTCTCTCCTTCTTTCTTTCTCTCCTTCCTCCCCTTCTCTTTCCTTCCTTCCCTCTCTCTTTTTCTTTCCTTCTCTTCTTCCTTCCTTCTCTTTTCCCTTTCTTGTAGGGGGGACCCTTTTCTTTCCCTTCCCCTTTCTCCCCTTTCTTTCTTCTCTACCTATTCTTGGACTGCAGTTCCCAGCAGTCCTCCTGATCGATCTATCTATCTATCTATCTATCTATCTATCTATCTCCATCTAATCTATCTATCTGGAGGATTGCTGGGAGTTGCAGTCCATGAATAGGAAATTGGAAATATGCAGGGATTGGGATGCTCTCAAAGAAATCCAAGGAGAAGAAAGCTTGCAGCTTGGAAGCAGTGCATTTGGATCATCCTCCCCCCCAAAGGGCCTGGTCTAGGGATTCTGGGAGCTGTAGTCGGGAAGAGAGTGTGGATTTGCTATTGTGTGTTTTGTTTGCCGGGGGAGTCATTTTTGTGTATGTGCTTTAGCGTCTTTTTGCTTTTTGGGCCTTTTAAAGTCCCTTCTGCTGTGTTTTTCAGTGTTTTTATGAGTGATGGTCACTCATTGGCCTGATAGGTATATTGTGTCCAAATTAGGTGTCAATTTGTCCAGTGGTTTTTGAGTTATGTTAATCCCACAAACAAACATTGTTGTTCAACATCTACATGAAGCCGCTGAGTGAGATCATCCGGAGTTTCGGGGTACGGTGTCATCTGTACGCGGATGATGTCCAACTCTGTCACTCCTTTCCACCTGCTACTAAGGAGGCTGTCCAGGTCCTGAACTGGTGCTTGGCCGCTGTGACGGTCTGGATGAGAGCGAACAAATTGAAATTGAATCCAGACAAGGCAGAGGTACTCCTGGTCAGTCGCAAGGCCGAACAGGGTATAGGGTTGCAGCCTGTGTTGGATGGGGTCGCACTCCCCTTGAAGACACAGGTTCGCAGCTTGGGTGTGACCCTGGACTCATCGCTGAGCCTGGAACCCCAGGTTTCGGCGGTGACCAGGGGAGCATTCGCACAGTTAAAACTCGTGCGCCAGCTGCGACCGTACCTTGGGAAGTCTGACTTGGCCACGGTAGTCCACGCTCTGGTTACATCCCGCTTAGACTACTGCAACGCTCTCTACGTGGGGTTGCCCTTGAAGACTGCTCGGAAGCTTCAAATGGTCCAACGTTCGGCAGCCAGGTTGCTAACAGGAGCGGCACTCAGGGAGCACACCACTCCTCTGCTGCGCCAGCTCCACTGGCT